>NC_056744.1:1375339339-1375411839 GCF_019279795.1 Protopterus annectens | reverse complement strand
AAGCAATCTATTCTGGACTAACACTGACATGTCTGCCCAGCTGTGTTATGAATGCCACAAGTATGAAACCACACCATGTATACACCACATGCCATGGATTTCTGAACTAGACTAGCACAGTCACCAGAACATGCTTGAGTACAGGTTTCCAACCCAGACACTGGCCATGTTATGTACTATATGTTGCATACAGGTCAGTTGGTGCACCTCACTGGGCCTCTGCAAGAAACAAGCAGATGACTGGATGTTGCATTTAACTGTTAGCCTGAGGAATCAGTCATGTGGCATCAGCTGAAAGATGGCCTGCTGACAAATATCAGGTGGCATGCTAACACTGTACCCACATCCTCACTCTTCTCATCTATTCATAGACAATATCCTGGTACACACCTAGGATCACCTGCACCTATGGGCCCCAGTACCGACATATGTGTTACTGTGCATTGCTGATAATAACAGTGTTCATGTGTTTGTAAACCTGCAGTGGTTAATACCCATAGGACCTTCTCATACACTGCACCCCCATTGCCATAGTTATAAATGGCTGCTGCTGTACTGCACATTAAATGTACCTTGTCACACTCTTCACCCTATGGGCTACCTGGAGCTTGCAGTACCAGCACAACACTGTTGTACAAATGGCTAGATAGCCATGGGTTACCTTCTGAGTCCTGGCATGTGTTTGTATGTGTGCAAGTGTGTATATTTGTAGGATACATTATTCTGAGGCCACATTGTCCAGATACAATACAACTGCCCATACACTGTAAGGCATAGAGATGTTGCTGACATTCAGAGAGCCATGGCAAACAATCACTATCCCAGTGTCATGTGCAATAAATGCATATCCCTGTAGTATGACTGTTGAGATAGACAAGAGTTTGTACTGCAGTCCTGATCAATGTGTGATTGTGGGTACTTCAGAGTATTATCATGGGTGTCAGTGAGCAACATATCCAATGTGTGGTATACTGTTGTGACACCATGGTACCCCCAGCACATGTTCCAAGGTCCACTGTATGAGGACCACTGTCATCCTCAACCATACATGTAGCTGAGTACACTATACAGGCCAATGATGCCTGTGTTGTGTGCAAGGTATCTGTAACAGAATGAACTCATTGACAAGGTAGTTTGCACTGGTGAACCCAGGTCTGTCAGATGTGTCTATGACTGTAATGTGTTTGTCAATGTGTATATGACAGTATGACATAATATATGTTGTCCAGTAACACCCAGTATGTCCCCCATTACCATACTGTACAAGGCCTGGTGATGTTCCTCACCTAACAAGAGACTCGGGACACACCTCATCCTACAGCTGTGTGCTGTGTGCAATTAAGGCCAAACACATTAGTATCAATACGTACCTAGGTAGGGGTTTTACTCTCACTGTTGCCAAGAAAGTGTGTGTGCATGTGAAGGGATCTACTTCAGTTCGCTGAATATACATGTCACAGGAGGTCATCTGTCCATGAACTGACTGGCATATGATGACATTTCAAAGGACTCCTGTGATGGGAAGTATTTCTATCAAAACTGGTGGTAGATGTGTACATGCCCTCTTCCCCACTGTATAGCTGTACATTGATACTGTAGTTGGTATATATAGTTGGCCGTTAATATTGTGGACACAGCCACCCTCATTAAGGATATTGCTGTGTGTATCCTGATGCTTAGTCTGCTGTAATATTGCACAGTGTATGTTAACAGGTTAGGTAGTCATCAATCACATGATGTGCAGCTGTATACCACCCCACAACCTGCAAAGTGTAGGGCTGTGCCACACACACCAGCACACCTATGTTTACCGATGCCAGGATTTCAGGAAATATGGGAAGGAGATACATACCCTGCCAGTGCCATCATTGATGACATTACAGTAGCAGACTGATTATGTAGTGCTGTGATGTTTTGCCTATTATGTCTTGGTGGAATTAAATAGGCTACAATGTGTTCACTGAGAAATACAGTACATCCATGTGTACAGCAATCTGGTGTATAGCATCAACACCAAAGCCTCTGTGTGTGTGTGTCTGTTATACAAAAACATGTGGTGTGTGCCACCCAGCAAACTGTACATTGTCCACTGTAGAAGGGCTGCTGACATCAGCCACCATGCACTCACATGTATACACCCCTCAGACCTATCAGCCATGAGGCACATGCAGTAACTATTATGCAGACGTGTTACTTGTGTTCAGCTGTACCCAGGATATGACACAGTCATTGTGTCACCACAGTGCCAAACCCCTTGTAGGAGACAACAGCAGACCAAACTCATGATAACACATACACACCTACAACACAAATGGAATACATTATGGAGACCACTATCAGTCAGTGGTAATACCAGCTATATTGCATCATGCCTGAACAGCTACACATCCTGACATGTAAGCATTAACCTTTCCTGCTGAAAAAAATATTACACACCATTACATTGATGCACCTTAGTACATTCACCCTGTGCATCAGAACCATATTAGCCTGTCCCTGCATTGATGGTATGGTTGACAGGGATCGCTTTCGGCCAAGACAATGCTTAGCCTTCATCAGACAAAATGCATTAAACACAGCACTCCATATATATTCACTCTAACAAGCATCAAATTAGAAACTAATTACCCAATCAAAAATATCAACTCAATTAAAACCAATTTAAACCCCACCATAATTGCCATTCAAAGGTTAAAATACCAAGCATACATTAAAAACTGAATCAATTGTTTCCTTTTTTATGATTTTTTCAGAATCCATATGTAACCTGATAATTTCCTATTTAAAAACTTATCACAATTTAATAACCATCCTTCAACTTTATAAATAAAGTAAGTAATAATAAATATGTTTGTAAATACACATAAAGTTAATGATTTGAAAATGAATTTAAATTCTTGCATTTCTAACACTACCTCTTTAAAACAAAGTCTAACTATATAAGTAAGATTTAACATCACTGAGGCTCCCCAACTAAGCGTTCATCTAAGTAGAGCTTTTAGCTTGAGAATACACTTAATTGAAGCAAAATCATTCAAACCTGGGGGAATATGTGCAGATGTTCTGATCTGCCAAAACAGTTCTTGCTCTTCCAAGTGTAACTGTAGGTATGGAGGTGGCCTAGCTGTCTTGGTGGTGTGTGTGTGTGTGTGTGTGTGTGTGTGTGTGTGTGTGTGTGTGTGTGTGTGTGTGTGTGTGTGTGTATGCATGCATGCACACAATTTGGCTATTTGCCTGCCCTATACATGGGTTTTTGGACAGCTGCAGACCGTACATGACAGGGTGTGCAGTTCACTGTCTCTGGCTACAGACATGAGAACTGTGCCTGCCAGGGATTCCACGGGCACTACCAGTACAAGGCCAGATATGGTACTCTCCCCATGTGGATGACACCTGTCCACTGGATCCAGTTCCCTGTTGGGACCGGCATGAGCCACGTGCATGTGGCCTGCTGAGGTGTAGTGTGGACAGCAGTGCTGGTTCTGGTATTGCCACTATGGGAGCTGCTCCAACTTCTTGCACATCCACGTAGACCTCCACCCATTGGTGTTGCTGACATACGTCCATGTGGCTGTCACTGTATTCCCACCATATGCTTGAACATGGACAGTGTACGGTGGTTCATTCCCACCAGCTTACCAAGCCATCTATCCATGACCTCTGCAAAATAATGGTGGGCACCTGCGAGATCACGGATGGTGTCAATAACAGTTGAATGAGTAGCCCTCTGGAGCCTCAGACCGTGTTTGGTATACCTTTCCATACATGTCTGTGCCTCCATGACAACCCGAAACATGTATCTAGTGACACCAGCTGTGGTACTATTGCCAGGGGCATGATGTCCAGCAGCCCTCCTACGAGCACCCCTGTACATCTGCCTGTGTGGTGACCTACCAGACATCTGACTATGGCTGCTGTGTACAGACATTTGCCATAGTCCTCACACTGCCCTGTTCCATGCCACCACCCACCAACTGCCTCTGATCTATGGCCACTGGTGATGGGGTATGTATATCACTGTGACTGTGTGTGGAGATGGGATGGATAATAGTGGAATGTCAACCAATGGCACAGCTTCAGCCGCTGACAACCCCACATGTTCCTCACCACACCTATTATCATTGTCAGAGTCTGTATGGACACTAACTTCAGATTGCCTGCAGGAGGGACCCAGACACACACACACACACACACACACACACACACACACACACACACACACACGCGCACACACGCACACACATACACACACACACACACACACACACACACACACACACACACACACACAGACACACACACACCACACAGACACACACAGACACACACACACACACACACACACACACACACACACACACACACACACACGCACACACACACACACACACACACACACACACACACACACACACACACACACACAGACACACACACACACACACACACACACACACACACACACACACACACACACACACACACACACACACACACACACACACACACACTCTTACTTGCAGGTGAGGTGGCACATAGATATTACACACACCTCTGGTTACCCAAATGTGAGCATGTATAACATATAGCACTCAACAGCATGCAGTGCAGCTATACTCAATCCCTGTTACTGACATTATACATCTCTGTGATGCATGAGTTGTGTTAGTAGGTGATGGCCCTTCCCCTGTAGCACACTGCACTTATGTACACAGTATCGCTGTGCACCTGTTCAGCACCCAGCACTGTACTGTGCACCATACCTCACAAGTGTACACACCATTGCTGACTGTGTATATGTGTGGTGGTTATGTTTGCTCTGTTGCCACAGCCCCTATGTGTTTGACAGAGACATACCTGGGTAGATATGATGACAAATGGCAATACTGAGTGCCCAATGTTTGATTTGCAGATCTCATCATCAGCAGTGCATGTATCAGCAATGACATCCAATTATACTGACAACCTCCCAAACTTACTGTGGCTCTGAGGAGTGTGTACATCCTTATTGACATGCCACCCTCTTCCCTGATATGCCATGGGGCCACAGTAATGCATATGTTAGCATTACACATACCTGATATGTGAAATATGACCTGTGCAATCACATACAGTATCAAACAAATGCACTAGTTGTGCAGATGTTGATTGTGATGTGTACAATATGTGGGTTGCATAAGTGTGCACACCGTTGACACAATGTTTTGTTGCAGCACCTGTATGTGAATAACAGCAGTAACTTTTCATAGAAGGTGCATAGTAGCATGGCCCATCCTTACTTGCCATTATGTGGTTACCCCGGCCTACAAATGTCCCCCAACTCTGCCAGATTCCAAGCTTGGCTCCTGTGCACAGCCCTTGGAGGTCACACACTCTTTTCATTATTGCTGTTGAGTCATGGTTATGTCTTGCACAATGCCTGACCTTGACTGTGTTCAGATACAGCCATTCTATGCGAGTTTTGGACATATGCTTTGGTTCACTGTTGTGTTTCAGGGTGACACCCCTCCCCATCCTCAACCGTTTTGCATATGCATGACAACTATGGGCCACACATGAGTGTCATTTGGTGGTGTCCCACATGCAGAACACCATGTCTACCACCATAGTTTCTGCTGATTAACAGCAAACCTACAGGTATACACTGGCACCAGCAGGGTACAGATGGGGATGGTGGGCGTGAGGTAGACTGAGGTGATGCGTGTGCAGCTCATGCATCTTTATTAATAATTTCTGTAGGTTTTAGCCTTGGTCTCGGAACACCATAGCACATTGTAACACATGTCTGTGGAAGACTTGATTTTATTTTATTTATTTTTATTTTATTTTACATTTGTTAACTGGGAAATTCCGACTGGACCAGGTTCACTTTCAGAGGAGGCCCAGGGAGAAAAGCTCCGGCATCTAGTTGTACAAAAACATTACAGCAAGTGTAATACACAAATAAGATGTAGTAAACAGGTTACAACATATATGGTGAACACAGTAATAAAACAAGAAATAACTAAAAACACTCCAGATAAATGATGGTATAGAAAATAAGTAAAATGACAATGTCAGTTATACATTGGTAAGAGAAGAAAATATATCAAATAAATTCAACAATTAAGAGTTCAACTTTTCAAATGTACTAGCATGCAGGTGATCAGAGAGCAATTTGGGGAGTTAATAGCAGTGTGGGTAAGGTTATGTGATACAAGGACATAACCAGGTACTAAGGAGATGTGATTTCAGGGAGTTTTTGAATACAGAGGTGGAGTGGTCAGTGGACACGGAATGGGGTAGAGAGTTCCAATTTCTGGCAATGGTGTGGGGGTAGAGTTCTTTCCCTGTGTTATTAATAGCCTTGGTGATGCAGAGGACATATTTTTCACTAGATCTAAGGTATCAGTTTAAAGTGTAGACAGTAAGTAGATTGGATATTAAGGGTTTTTTTCAGGATATTTGAGAATATTGTAGGCTGTACCCAGCTGGTGATAGTTAAGTAGCTCTGGTAGCTCAAGTCATTTTAGTTCTTTTAGTGCAGTACAGTGATGGGTTCTATAAGCTGAGTTAGTAGCAAACTTGGCTATTTTATTGTAGCATGATTCTAGTTTGTCTAAGTCACACTTTCTGATTTGGGTGAAGATTGGTGCTGTGTATAGTAGATTTGAGAGGAGGTAGCTTTGTGCAAGAGTGACTCTAGCTTTTTGTGAGAGAAAGGACTTATGCCTGTTTAGGGAGCCTAGCTTTTTGTGTAATAGTTTATGGTATGTGAGATATGGACATCAAAGTGAAGATTATTGTCAATTTCAATGCTCAGACGTTTGGTGTGGTTAGAAGCGGAGATGGTGGTGCCATCCTTAGATGTTATGCTAAAGGGTGAGGTTAGATCTATTATGGGAAAATAGTAGCAATTTTGTCTTTTTGGAATTTAGAATTAGTTGGATACCTGAGATCCATTTTTCTACAGAGTTGAAGGTATCTTACCTGAGTGAGTGTTTGTAGGGTGGTGGGAGATAAGGCGGAGCAGATCAGGGTTGAATTATCTGCATATTGAATGAGTGCGGCATGCTGTGTAGAGTTATTGAGGTTATTTGTGAATATAGAAAATAGTAGTGGGCCCAGTATAGAGCCCTGTGGGACTCTTATGGTGGACTCCTATGGTGGTTGGAAGTTATGGAGACAGAGTTCCTTTCCACTGGACAGATTGTTGCCTGTCAGATAGGTAGCTTCTGAACCGGGCTATAGTAGACGAGGTGAAGGATAGTGATGTTAGTGAGGCTAGTAGGATGGAGTAGGAGACCATGTCAAATGCCTTTGAGAGGTCCAGTAAAATATATACATATTTGTTATCATTCCTGTAAAGGCTGATATGATTAGTGAAGGACAGAAGGGCGGTGGTAGTGCTGTGATGTGGTAGATAGGAGATTGTGTGTGTTAAGAAATGTCATCACCTGCAAGTGGATGCATTTCTCAAGAATTTAAATAGGGGGCATAGGATGGCAATAGGTCGGTATTTGGAGAAGTTGTAGGAGTTACCTCCTTTAATGAGAGGAATGATGTGAGATACTTTCCAGAGTTTGGGTATGTAGGATTCTTGTATGGAGTGGTTGGTTAGGATGGAGACAGAATATGATAGGGAGTCACTAGCCATTTTTAGGTATGCAGCAGGTATGTTATCAGCTGCCAGTGTGGTTGGTTTGAGTTTTAGGAGGAGTTTTTTGATAGTTGAGGTGGGGACAGGTGATAGGCTGAAAGAGGGGGTGCTATGGGATATGTTGGTTTATGATTGAGGTAGGCTATTTTTGGTTATTTGCCTGGACAGGGCTAAGATGGAGTTAGTAAAAGGGTTATTAAATTGAGATGCTATGTCTTGGGTATTGTCTGTACAGTTAGTAGATGGAGTAGTGGTTTTGCCTGGTTTTAGTAGGGAGTTAATGGCATGCCAGAATGGGTTCTCTGAATATTTGCTTTGGGCACTGAGAAAATAGTTTTGTTTGTTTATTTTGGTTTCAGCCTTGGCCTTGTTTCTAAGCTGTTGATAGTATTGCCTGGAGCTAGGGATATTATAACTTTTCCAGATTTTCCAGGCTTTATCTTTGGCTTTTAGCAAGGCTCTAGTGTCCCTACTTAGACAGGGTGCGTAGTTGGCCTTAACTCTGATCTTTCTGCTGGGAACAAGACTGTTAAGAATGTTGGAGAAGATAGTGTTGAAGTAGTCTACTGCCTGGTCTAACCCTAGGGTTTGTAGTGGTTCCCACTTGCAGTGACTTAGGACAGTATTTAGGTATTGTGGGATAAGGTTACGGTCATCTTGTACTAGTTTGTAGACAACTGGTTTGGGGTGACTGGAGTGTTTATGGAGTAGGAAGGTGGGAAATGATCACTTAGATCATCTGGAAGACAGCCTACTGTATAGTTTTGCTTGGTATAGTTGGTCAGTGTCCAGTCCAGTATAGATTATTTTCTTGTCTATTCTAGTGGGTTCTTCAATTAGTTGAGATAACCCATATAAGTTGATGTGTATAGATGGGACTGCTGGAGTTGCAGGCTATCCAGTCAGTGTTTAGGTCACCTAGTAGGATTGTTTCCTGCAGTAGGTTGTCCTTTGTCCAGTGTAGGATGTCTTCTATTATGAGTGAGTTACTGCCTGGGGGTGTGTAGCAGCATATTATATTGATTTTCTTGGTGTTTCTTATGGATAGGACAGAAAACAGGACTTCAGTATTTTGAAATGTGGGTGGTGTGGTGTGCAGGAGCTGGAGGTTAAGGGTGTTTTTGAAGAGAATGGCTACTGCTCCTCCTTTCCTGCCTGTTTTATCAGATCTAAGTGTATTATACCTTGGGGGGAGGAAGTCTTCATCTTGGATACTGGGTTTTAGCCAGGTCTCTGTGATGGTGAGTATATCAGGGTTGTAGTGGGCTATGAATGCATGTAGGTCTGTTAGTTTGTTGGTGATACTTCTTATGTTGAGATTTAGGATCAGCAGGTCAGATGCCTGTTTGGCTGTGAGGGGACCTGGATTTGGGTGTATGTCACCAGAGGTTAGTAGTTTTTGTTAGAGTGTCAGTATGTGCTTTTTAATATTAATCGTTTGTGAGCTTGGTCTATGTGTGTTTTTCCTAGAGTAATGAGTTGGTGTTCTGATCTTATGTGAGTAAGATGTAGTTGTGAGATTTATAATTGTAGGGCAGATGTAGAAGTATGAGTGGGTTTGAGAGGGTGGGCTAGTGTGGGTAGTGTGATAAGAGTAATTGCGCAATGGTTAGTCTGTTTGTATGGAAGTCAGGAAAGTAAGTGATATTAGAGCTAGTGATAGGGATGTAAGTGAAGGTAACATGATGGTCTTTAGAGTGAATACTACAATTAGGATTCCTGGTTGGTTGTGTGTAATGGTGGAGGTGTGTTGGTTTGGTATGTGTTGTTTGGAGTGGGATCAGTGTAGGAAGTAATTGGATTGGAGGGTGGGAGGGAGGTGGGAGAGTGGGTTGGGCTAGTGGTCAGGTGATTAGGGGTTAGAATAAATGTAGAGGTAGTGGGGGCGGGTGGGAAATGGGGGAAGGGTAGGGGAGCAGAGTGAGCTGAGCGAAGCAAGGCGAATGGAGCGGGGCCAGTTAGACTGCGAGGTTTTGAGAAAAAAGCAATCATTCAAACCTCCATTACAGTGGGAGAAAGCAGTAAGTGAAATAATACTAATTTTCCACTTTAATAAATAGCTCTCCACCTTAATTTATAGCTCTTAACTTTAGTATATAGCTCTCCACTTTAGTATATAGCTCACCACTTTACTATAACGCTCAGTTCTATATAGCAGAAAAGTTGGGTTCTTTTAGGGAGGGAGCCACTATAATGGGTTTGTGCCGCAGGAACCCTGAGTGGCTAAGAACACTCAATACAGCTAGTATGTTCTTAATGCAGGTTAGGTTAAAGATATACACCTTGCTTTTTAGCTGTGAGGCAATTGAAAACAATCTCCTGCACTTTAAAATCCCGCAAGGTGTGGTAACAGCCGCATTGATTTAGATAAGAACTATGGGGCTATCCTGGGTTAGGCTGGTGATTTAGAAGTTAAATACCTTTAACTTACTTGCAGGTGTGCACACTGAAAAGGGTCTGGGGATGCTTCCTCACCACAAGCAGGCCAAAAATAACTTTAAAAATGGCGCCGCTCAGGGAGACCCACTAATACAGACTAGTTAATGTGCATGGGGGAGGAGGGAGTTAGAGGCGGGAGATACAAAATGGAGGAAGGTAGAACCAGAAAAAGCATGTAGAGATCTGGCCTGCCCCCTCACAGAAGACTGCAAAGAAAAGCAATCATCATAAGAAGTGGAAGCCTTGGAGCTGTAAGGTAAGTGTAAGCAAGGAAGAGGTAGAAGCAGGAAATTAGGAGTGTAAGCAGTTAGTTGCAGAATCACTACTTTATGGCCTTGGTGTGCAAGTAATACAAAGGAAGGTAGATCTATCTGGGGGACAAACTTCACCAAGTAAATTGTACTTGCCTTACTTTACAAGTATTCAGTGTGGAGGCAGATCTATTTGGGACAAGATATATTGTTAATTTATGCCACTCAGTGGCAATAGACAAAGCTATAGTTGTCTGGGGGGGTGCTCTTGCAGGCGTGCACACCAGCCAAAACAATGTTTAACAAATAACTAGTAAAAGTAACAAATGTGCTGAAAAAGGATATATAAATAACCAGTCACAACTGTTAAGGACCACATCTGCTAATAACAAGAACTGTAAATATCCAGACACCTACGCAGACTTGTCTGGCAGGTATCCTTATTAAAAAGTATTATTCTTGGCTTGCAATAACTGTAGGAAGAAACTAGACCATAGCAGTGGTTTTATCTGGCAATGTTGCAGTTGCTGGGGGAGGGGGACCCCAGCTGCGATGATGCAGGTAGACCAAGTGTGCTGTAAAAAAGAGATAACAAGTGACGTTAGGAATATGGCTAGTAATTACGAAGTGCACAACACAACAGTTACGGTAAAGTAAGAAGAGTGAGTGTAAGCTGACTGAGTTTGGATGTGTGTTGTTAGGAGAGGCACAAAGGAACCCAGAGAGGCTGTAAGGGGACCTGTGGTGTCTGCGGAGTGAGCGTGCAATGACTGAGACAGATAGAAGTTCAACAGACCATAAACATACAGACTGCTGACCTCAGGGCTTGTAGTGGATTTGATAACAGGTAGAAATCATATTATAGTAACAGTGAAACACATACTTATGCAGTCAACTTCTCACAAAATAACAGTGCAGTAGGCAATAATTGCTTAGAACACATTTGAGGATAACAGAACACATGCTTATGCAGGCTGTAATATTAAGTAATACAGAATAAAACAGATCAATAGAGGCCAAAGAAGCTTGCCAGTTGCCAACAGGGAACAAGAATTTCTGTCTCTGGCAACTTAGAACACTGCTTTAGTAAATGGACTATGTGCAGCTGCAGCTTCTACAAATAACTAGGGAAAGGATACTGTAGGCAAGTACACAAAACAGTCAAAACTAGTTAAGGAACATTACATTACACAAGTCTCCAACTAAAAGCCATTGTAAGCATAACAGCATATTTAACAGCAATATGTTTATGTAGTATAAGCAGTCACAGTTTCAGTTAGACCCCTAGCAGGGCCGGCCTTAGCTGAAACGGCGCCCTAGGCGTACTACTGCTCTGGTGCCCCTTAAGCCCCACCCACAAAATACTCAAGCAACACCCCTATTTGAGCCATGCCCATAGATGGGTCACTCCCACAAATGCCACTCCAATTCTTTCAATGTTTAAATGCATGAAAAATCAATCATACTACAAGGATTTAATTTATTTTGTAAAACTTGTGTGAATTTTGTATTGTTATTCTATATTAATTTCCTTATATAAAATTGGGAATACCAGCTTGACTATGATTTCTGTCTAAATGTCTCCAAGTTTTTATTTTTATTTAGTTGAGATAAATCTGATTCACTGAAATTAATCTTATTCAAACATATTTCTAGAAATCAAATATGCTATCAGTTGTCTGGATGCCCTTCAGTGTGTGCATAATTGTACTATTGGCAGGAGTGACACTAGCATAGTTACCTGTAATTCATACACATTCTAATGAGCTACTAATGAGATCACTCCACGCAGCCTCATCGTCTATCTAAATCACATTATGCCATGTTGTACCATTGGGCACTGATACATTGCTGGTGATTTTTTTAATCCCAGCCATTGTCTTTTCATTTCAGGATATTATATATTTTCAGCAGCGAAGTAAGGATTAAATAATAATAATAAAAACTGATACTAATCTGATACACCAAAAATAAAATCTGAAGGTAAAATCATCATAAATACTCCTTTGAAAAACTGCACTAGCAATGCTTATGTTGCTATCAAATTTTAGATTTATTAAAATTAAATTATTTTGTTTCAGCCATTTCATGTCAAATCTGACTGCAGGAATACATAGTAAATACAACAAAACAACAAATAGCTGCAGCCATTACAGTAAGATTAAAGTTCAACAAAAACACTCAATTGCGCAAACATTTTTAACCTTTTCATTAGTTCAAACATATCATCAACCCACTTTAACATCTTGAGAAACTGCACTGCTACAAATCAGAAACAAAGCCAGAAATAAATCAAGGACACTTGTAATATATTAGCACTGTTAGCTAAAGACAGACAGTGATAGAATAGAAATTAATAGCATTGTTTTGTAAGGCCACATTAATGTACCCTGGCTGGTAGCATGCTACCTACATTTTCTGGCTAGGGAGGTATGCTGCTCTTCCCCCAATAGGCAGATGAAGGAGCAGGAAACCTTTAAGACAGAGACCCCCATCACCATCACAAAAAAAAAAAATGGATTCCCATGAAACCACCAGATGATATGGGTATGTGCTAATACTGCACACCTCATTCGCATCCTAAACTGAGGCTCCAGACTATGGGTGGGGGGTAAAATAAGGAAGCACATCTTTTCATGGTTAGACAACTTGTTCTTCTGGATCAAAATGCCATTGATTACTGTGGACTAATTTCTCCTAAAGACAAAGTTGTCAAGAGTTTTGATGTGACCGCTATACGGACGCTGGCAGGCTACTATCCCAAAATCCTGAAAATATAAAAAAGGGGAGGGACCACACTACACAGGATATATATATATATATATATATATATAAGTATAGATAGAATGCATTTCATTAATCTATTTTATCTCTGTCTTCTTTAACTTGCAGCTTGTTTGCGTCACTTTTGAAATCACTGATTTTACCAGGGAGAAAGAAGCACGTCATTTAGCGGTCTTGAGATAAGCGGTTCTGCAGATTCTAGGGGCATAGACGTTATTATTAAGCATCCAATAAAATCATGTTCATGCAGCAAGCCCTTTTATTTTATGACTTTCTGCTGCCGGTCTGGGAGGCTGATGCCATCTTTGCTAGGCGGAAATGGTGTTGTTGTACAGCAATCACCTGTTGGCTGAGGGAATGAGGGACACATTTCTCCCAAAATCAAAACTCTACTTTATTCCCATAGTTAATGAACATGATAAATAGTAAGATATAGTTTGTAGTTTTAAGGTGACAATCACCCTCCCACTGAACAGCCCCTCCTGCAGCAACTCCCTAACCCCCAACTATTCCAGTGTTCCATTACTTGGCTGTTTCAAACCAGTTGCCATAAACACTGTTCAAACATATCAGCATGCATATTGCAGGTATTGAAATAAAACAGCACAAACACATATAGCAATTTGCTAAACAAACAGCCTCACAATGAAAACAGACATACATGAGCAGTAAACTTCTCTGCCTTTGAAACTTGCATTCATTGAAACAGCATGAAAACCCACATTCATAGAAAATGCATCGGGCCACTGGAGGATTAAGTTTACCTTTGGACTATTTTTAAAACAAAGGCTCCTTGCACACATTTTTTAGGGCCTTACATACATGTATTTATTCTTTGAGTCACCTTCATGATTATTTTCCTTGTATAATACATCACCACTTGTCAAAATGTGTTTTAAATTTGTAGTTTTAAACATTCTTTTAATAAACAATGAAACAAGATATATGAATGAATAATGACAAAACAACCTATTTCATAAAACTTCAACATAAAAGTGCACTCGGAGTTCTGTCATTACAATCCACCGAAATCACTCAATATGCACAATCTCTGCAGAAGTAAAATCATCTGAATAATTCCACATTAAAAAAACCTATAACTAATGAAGAGGTTGCTACTGGCAAACAACTTTACATCTCAATGTTTCATCTACAAATTCAGTGCCTGCTCCCCTTAAAGAATCAATTGCCTACATTACATTGAAGAAAACAATTGGCAAACCGGTAATATTGCAACAGGAAATGACAACACTTCATAGTTACCAGGCATCTTATACAAAGGAGGGCACCCTTAAAATGTACCAAATAATTGACAACTAGGGGCATGACATACCATGCATCCATACCTCTCAACCTCCTAGCACAAGAAATCTGAACAACATGCTGCATACAATCAGGGCAATGCATGAGTAAACAATCAACCTCTTTCATAAAATGATTGTTACAGTACCTACTCAGTATAGCCATTGAAATTAAAAAAAAAATGGTCACAGCAATGTATTTCAGCTTGTTTTACACCAACACGCATGCACATGCTCTGCCAAACCAGATCCTTGAGTGTTTAATTGTGACCAATGGATATTCAGTCACTTTCATTCACAGTCTGACTCTTGCCTACAAACTACAGACACTTTTTGACTGTGTACTTCTTGGATGTCTGATTCTTTTCATATGAATGAATAATTACCATAGTAATGCAACTTATTGCTATCAGATGCATACAGTGCACCTTGTTCAAATCCCACCAGACTACACAGATATGTCATTCAGGTACATACACTTTAATAATTGTGCAAACCCCAGATACCCCAGATGCCCAGTCTGATAAAATAAATGAGTAAATAAGTAGCCAAAGGAATATGTTTCACAATATCTAATGTATAAAAGAAAAACAATACATGTTGTCATACTGTCCTGTAGGCTGACTGGCAGCAACACTCCCAAGCAGAAGAATCCAGGTTAGTTCATAAGGGAACAAGGTAGTAGACTTACTATTTAGTACTAAAGATAATAATAAAAAAAACTAACAAAAACACAGATGCATATTCCTCCATGTTTGTAATTATTTGAGGCTGTCCACGCATTCCTCCAGTTTCATTCTGGCAGTCTCATTGTTTGATCTAGCTGTACAGCAAGCCTCCTTTGTGATGAATTTTTGCCTCCCTCAGAACTGCAGAAAGCTATGTAGTAAGGAGTAACTACTTTATTTTCCATTTGGTGCTCTTACTTAATAATGCTAATGCTTTTGAAAACAGCTCAGCCAAGGAAGTCATTTTTTGTGAACAGGAAAACAAAACTCCAGAACTTGTGCAGTAACGTGCATGGAATTTTGAGCCCCTGAGACATGAAAGATGACTATTTTTTATAAAACAAATATAAAGATAGGTCTGTGACAGTTTTTATGGGGGGTGCTGTAGTGCAGCAGGCACTACCACTGGACCCCCTTACTGATATCATAAAACATACAAATACAGGAGCAGCTTTTTATGTTGTATACCTTTATGTTCTTTTCCTGTTACGCCTCTCACTCTCTCTCGCTTGTATCTTAGACAAATGCCTGCACGTGCACATGTGCTCCCATGAAAAAAAAACTACTATTACTGATCACTTGTCACCCTCATGAAAAGTTTTATTACTATTATGGGCATGATCCTTCTCTTCTGGGTAATGATGTTTCTCATTTATTGGTAAGAACCTTGCAGGATTCTATCAGTGCATCTTAGACAGTGGTCTGGGGGTTGTGGATAGAGTGGTAAAAGGGAAAATAGCACCAATCTAACATCACCATTTTAATGATGTGCAGTAATATGGGTATCCTGCCCATACACAGACCCTCACCTCTCTATGCCATTTTTCTGAGTACCCACCTGAAAGTAGCAGTCATCAGTACACCGATTCATAATCTCACTTCCAGTGAAGGAAGATTTGCCTTCTACTTCCAGCTGTCCCACTGATGACTCATGTCTGTTTCCATACTTTGGAAGTTGTCATCATAGCCACACACACACACACACACACACACACACACACACACACACACACACACACACACACACCATAAGTTTGCAACTTCATTCCAGCCAGAAAGATGGACCATCATAAACGGAAATTAAACAGCCTAGTGGATTACCTAAAAATAGCCAGAATATAAACATTTCATAACCAAATTAACAGCCTAGAAAATTGAAGGCACTAGCATTCTATGTCAGGATCACAGAACTCCATAATAATATATGATATTCACCCCACACACACACACACACACACACACACACACACACACACACACACACACACACACACACACACACACACACTTTCTCATGCATACAGAAGTAAATAGTTTAAATTACACACACATGCACTTACCTTCTTTCTTACCCGAACGGCCAAACAAGCACACACGGACTTAATCCCTCTTAACAAAACTGCTAGCTTACATTTCACATGCCTGCAAAATGTATCTACTTCCACATTGGCATGTGCACGCATGATTCTCCTTAAAGGAGAAGACGCTAATACCACGAAGCTGTAAAAGTGGGAGGGCGCTCACCACCCCCTTTGCCCTGTGGTTCCTGTGCCCTCGAGCAACTAAATTAATTAAAATAAAAAAATCAATAAAGTAAAAAATTGCGCCCTTTACAAGGCTGGCCTTTATGGCGCCCTAGGCGGTTGCCTAGTTCGCCTATGCCTAAGGGCGGCCGTGACCCCTAGACTACATAAAGTTATCTATGTACATCAGCATAAACGTGCCTGTTAACCCAGGTGCACCACAAACATTTGAGAAGAGCTTAAACATTTGCAGGCACTTACTTGCAGGTGTGCACACTGAAAAGGGTCTGGGGAAGCTTCCTCACCACAAGAAGGCCATAAATAACTTTCAAAATGGCGCTGCACAGGGAGACCCACTGATATAGACTAGTTAATGTGCATGGGGGAGAAGCGAGTTAGAGGAGGGAGATACAAAATGGGGAAAGGTAGAACCAGAAAAAGCAGGTAGAGATCTGGCCCGCCCCTCACAGAAGACTGCAAAGAAAAGCAATCAGCATAAAAAGTGGAAGCCTTGGAGCTGTAAGGTAAGTGTAAGCAAGGAAGAGGTAGAAGCTGGAAATTAGAAGTGTGAAAGCTGTTAGTTGCAGAATCACTACTTTATGACCTTGGTGTGCAAGTAATACAAAGGAAGGCAGATTTATCTGGGGGACAAAATACACCAAGTAAATGGCACTTACCTTACTTTACAAGTATTCAATGTGGAGGCAGATTGGGACAAGAGATATTGTTAAGTTATGCCACCCAGTGGCAATAGACAAAGCTGTAGTTGCCTGGGGGGGAGGGGAACCCTTGCAGGTGTGCACACCAGCCAAAACAATGTTTAAAAAATAACTAGTAAAAGTAACAAATGTGCTGAAAAAGGAAATGTAAATAACCAGTCACAATGTTTAAAACATAACTGTTAAGGACCACGTCTGCTAATAACAAGAACTACAAATATCCAGTCACCTACACAGACTTGTCTGGTAGGTGTCCTTATTTAAAAGTATTATTCTTGGCTTACAATAACAGTAGGGAGAAACTGGGCCATAGCAGTGGTTTTATCTAGCAATGTTGCATGGGGGGGGGGGGGAGAACCCGAGCTGTGATGATGCAGGTAGACAGTGTGTTGCAGGTGTGCACACTGAAAAGGGTCTGGGGCTGCTTCCTCACCACAAGCAGTCCAAAAATAACTTTCAAATGTTATGCATATGGTACTTGGAGAGAGCCCTAGATGATATCCCCTGTGGAACAACTCTTCAGTCTGATTACCTTAACCCATAGGCCGCACTTATGCAGAGCCCAGGTAATTGTCAACACAGGTACTGTGCAGGCAGTACCTGCTAAACATTTCTGCAAGTCCCCAGTGTTATTGCTTGTGTCTGGGCAGCCTCAATAACTGGTTTGCAACTTGTGCTGTCATTTGTCTTGGATGGTCATCTGTTTTTCTGACATGAATGTTGTCCCATACGTCATACACACATACATGACTGTCTGCACTGTTTGCCAGGTATATGCAATGTTGATGTAAGACTACATTCCGTAATCCTGGGTGCTACCTTTCAGATATGGGATGTATTCCATGGTATGTAAGATGTGTGCTAGCCAGGACTGCCTCTGTTGCAGGTGACTGGGCAGATGTCATGGACAGACGTCTTGGACAGCAGAACATTACTTGGTGTAACATTTAGGCCCTGTATGTGATGGAAGGTGTGTAGTCCAGAAGAGTGAATGCTGTCAGTACCTCGCAAGCTGCTTCCACAATATGTTATTTGGAGTGTGTGCACACATATGCGTCCACTGTTTGTTAAGGTATGTATTCCCTATAATTGTTGTCCTAACATAGGGTTTCATATTACACATGCATTGCTCATTGCAGGATCACATTACGGGTTGTAAATGGTGTGTAATGTGGTACTGTTATTTGACAGTGTGTAGATCTGGAATAGTTTCCATAGTGATAGTGGTGTATATAGTGTTTTACACACTGTAGAAGGGTACTGTGTCACACATGTCCGTACTGTAGGCCATTTGTCCCACCATTATGTTCCTCTCTGTCCACACATCTTGCATTGACAGGTTGTGTGCTATACTGCAAGACTCCTACATACCCTTCAGCTATGGCACCAAGGTGACCACTGTGATGCAGTGCAGTTAACAGCAACAATAAGTGAACATGTACAGCATGCATTATGGGTAGGTGTGTTACATGTGTGCATGGGAAATAGCATGGACATATCATGGTCAGTGTATTGGCAAAAGTGAAATAAAAGAAACTCCATACTCACCAGCCACGTGCTGCTGCCTTAGTTGGATACTAGAGGAACCTACGTAGTTGTGTGACAAATGTAATGTCAGTAGCCACACCTGTGCAATTGGTACAGGGTGGGAGCAACATTTCAGAACATCAACAATATAAACCCACAATACTACAGATTATGCACATTTGCATCTTAATATACTACAGCAACATACTATATTATCTGACATATGCATATGTATACTTTACAGATGAGGATAGATACTCAGCACTGTTCTACTACTGTGCCCTGGGGCCTTATCTGGATGCTCCTGCTCTATTGTGTGGGTGTCACCCACCACCACAATACTTTCTTCGGCTGGTTGAAGTTGCTGGAATGTGAGTGCCCCAAGGCTGATGAGGAGCTCCTCCACATGAGTCAGTGGGGGATGGATGGTATGACCCCCACCTGTGGCTTGCTGGTCACTTCTGACAGCAACAGCACACTGACAGGTATGGCGGACGAGGTAAGTACAATGATGTCGTACCTGCTCATAAGTTCAGTTATGCAGGCCTACATTGTTTACTCTGTGAACAAGCTCATTCCACAGGGCAGTCCTCTCCTGCATATGTGCTGTCTGGGAAAACAGGGTTCTATAATGCTGCACGAGGTAATACACAACGATGTCGATTTCCTCTGCGGTATATGCTGGCAGCGTCTCCCTGGACATGGTACCTGCAAGACATAAACAGGTGACAAGGTTTGAGGACATCATACTGGAAGGTTATTGTACTTGATACTTAACATTTCCCACCCCCATCATATATGCATAACTAATCTGAACACGCACATCACTCGGTATGTGTACAACAAACCTTCTGTTGGGACATATATCCTATTGTGTAACACATGCTGAACTTTGTTGTTATTCATGTTCCATGTTTAAACAGTATCATTGGTGGTCTGTTGTGAATTATGTCACCTGCATGCCCTTGTAATGGCCACTGTGGTTCCATATATGCATCTGTTCTGTTTGCTATGCAACCGTTCCAAATCTGGTATTTTGGGTTACTGGGACTATGTATGCATGCTTTTATAGCTAATCCTGGATTATATTGGCTATTACTGGCAACAAATGTTGTAACACTGCAACTCAATATCACATTTGAGAAGGCTGTTCCCAGCAGACCCACCTATTCCACCTCATCTGGCAATGGCTGTAGGTCACATCACATCTGGGACCTGACATGGGACCTCATCATCTGCTTGTCCTGCACTACCTTCAGGTGGACCCACCTCAGAAGATGGGGCCTGTGCCCCCCCTGGGAGTGCATACAGACAGGATCCTGTAACCTGATGTGAGGTCCACTGTGTGGTGCATAGGGAGCTCTGCAGAGAATTGTGTGATCAGTAACACAACTGTGATGTCCTTGTGACACATGCAGAGGTTCAGCCTGCCCCTGCTTCTCAGCCCCCAGCACAGCCACCTTCAGAGCCATGAAGGTGCAGTGGTGACTGCCTATGTGTGGGGACCTCAGTCCCGCTATTTCCATTTGGCCTGTATAGGGCTTCCTATTTCCAGACACCCCTTCCTGTCCAAGGTGTTTACCCACTGCATGTGTCATACACCAACCCTGTATGCTGTCTTGTCCATCATGTCTGTCTTCTAAACCACCCTACCTCCCCATATATACCTACTATCCTTCCCTAACATCCCACTCTCACTGTAACGCACACTGGGAAATCTGTTATTAACACAAATGTCACACCATACATGACTGTCCATTTTGCACCCACTAACAAGTGCTTACGGGTGCCTTAATCAGTATGTATCTAACAGCCCTTGTTCTGGCCAGCACATTATCAGTCCTTGCAAGTGTGTAACCCAGGACCCTGCACACCATAGACACATATATTTACCAGTAAGCCATCTGAGCTGCAGATATGTGTGAGGTGTTACCAGACATATTGTACAGCACAGTCATTCAACAGTAGGGACATTTATATATATATATATATATATATATATATATATATATATATATATATATATATATATATATATATATATATATATATATATATATATATATATATATATATATATATATATATATATATATATATATATATATATATATATATATATATATATATATATATATAAATATATATATATATATATATATATATATATATATATATATATATATGTACAACACCCCTGTTAAAATACCAGGTTTTTGTAATATAAAAAATGAGACCACAATAAATAATTTCAAAACCTTTCCCACCTTTAATGTGACCTATAACCTGTACAATTCAAATGAAAAACAAATCTGCTAGAGGAAAAAAATATTAAAAAAAAACATACAATAAGCTAGTTGCATAAGTGTGCACACCCTTAAGCTAATACTTTGTTGAATCACCTTTTGATTTAATTACAGCATTCAGTCTTCTTGGGTAGGTGTCTATCAACATGGCACATCTTGACTTGGCAATATTTGCCCACTCTTCCTTGCAAAAGCATTCCAAACCTGTCAGACTGTGAGGACATCTCTTGTGCACAGCCTTATTCAGGTCACCCTACAGATTTTAATTTGATTTAGGTCTGGGCTCTGGCTGAGCCATTCCAAAACTTTAATTTTCTTCTGGTGAAGCCATTCTTTTGTTGATTTGGATGTATTTTGGGGTCATTGTCATGTTGAAATGTGAAATTCCTTTTCATCTTCAGCTTTCTAGCAGACACCTAAAGTTTTTGGTTCAAAAGTGACTGGTATGTGGAACTGCTCATAATTCCCAACAGTTCACTCTGCTGGCCAAAGAGTCTAGATGAGGAGATTCTTGCTATTGTTTTAAGGCCAGAGTTCATGGCCAGAATTTGCATACATTATTGTCCTTTATTGCTCTGGTTTCTGTCCAGTTGTAAAGAATGTAAATGCAGTTTGTCAGCCTGAGAACCCAGGGAAGTGTGAAGACTGATGTAATGTGAATCTGGAGTGGATCTCGATTTAAACAGAGAGAACCAGAGAGCATTAAAGATTTTTGTCTTTGCCATCTAACTCAGCACTTCCTTTGCTCTATATGTAAACTTATCTTAGACTTGTGTTTTCTCTTAGAAATAGCTAGAAACTAGAAAGATTAAACTGTTTTTCTGTGATGTCAGAACTGTACTACTGTACTACTGAATTATTTTAGGTATTTCTCTGATCTCTGAACTATTGACTAGCATTGTGTAGTAAAAAAGTATTGTCTTGTGTTTTTATTATTTGTTATTAAATATTTTTAAACTTTCCACTGTGGCTGGTGTGTGTAGAGTTGATTTAAGCTCTTTAGAGTACTTGCATGCCTTTGGTAAAACTCTACCAAGCCACTCTAATAAGCTTTGAGTGATTAGTCACACTTAACAATTGGATAATAATATTGCACATTAATAATGGACACCCTTTTAAGGGTCTTTAGGTAGCTGATAATTATTAGCTGGGTGGTGGCAGTAATTTCTACCGTGTAGTCTGGGTAAAATATATAGATAGATAGATAGATAGATAGATAGATAGATAGATAGATAGATAGATAGATAGATAGATGTGTGTATAGATAAATATCCACAGACATTAAAGAAATATGCAATTATCTATATATATATATATATATATATATATATATATATATATATATATATATATACAATGAACGCCGAAAGACAAAAGCAATCATAAGGGTTGTGAAGGGAATCTAGAGCAAGTAAAGTATTATAAAGTGCTTGCAGCGTATGTCAGATAAAGCTGCACAAGAGTGAGTAGAGCATCGCTATTCACACCAGAGGCAGGGTTATACCAGTGGCCATAACATTGTTGAAGTGCTACGTCAACATTATACACAGAAAATGTAGTACATGTTGCGACCACCTACACTTGTAACCTGCAAATTGTTCGTAATCCATAACACCAGGAAAGGCACGTATGTGCAAATATGAATGGATGGGGACCCTGTGAATACACAAGGTGGTACAAAATGTGTGTAGGGCCCCAACGCTCCGGAGAGGGCAATGTGTAAAGGTGTATCATGGCTGCGATATCAGGTGGATAATGGCTGTTATGCGTGGAAACTCAATATGTGTGTGCTGGGGAAACTATGGATATGCGATTATGGACACAGGAGTGCTAGGGTATGTTGCGCTGGTTGCAATGGAGTGGCCTGTGGAGGTCAGCTAGTATGTAGGTGCATTCCCAGACAGAGCGTCGTCTGCGTGGAGACATGCGTGAATGGGCGTACCGTCGCCGGACGTTGTGCGTCAGGGCTGGCAGCTCGGCACATAAAACCTATCTGCCAACCATGAGCAGAACGGAGTTCTGCTGTGACAACCCCAAACCGGGAAAAGCAGAAAGACACAACTACATGCAGACATCAATATGTTGACGTACAATCTCAGTAACACAAACACTCATTCTATTAACATTAATAATATGAATGTGCACAGAAACAAACACAGTAGCAGGAATAATAGGCTGCGCATACGAGTAATAGGACGAATGACACTGTATCACATCACACTTATCAGCGGCACCCAAGACATGAACAACGTGCGACATCTGTCCGCTGTATAATGTGCCGTATACTGATCACAAGGTTACCGGAGTGAAGTGTCAGTGTCATAATGACTAAGGCAATACTATGCTGTTGAAGCAGAGATAAAACCCAATACGCATGTGTAAGAGTCTATATCCAGGAAATTTATAGGTTAACGGACACACAGATGTATATATAGATAAAAACGTATATATATATATATATATATATATATATATATATATATATATATATATGGATTCACTTCATAACACTGAAACTTCATAATACTGAAACTCAAAACACTGAATACTCAAAATACTGAAAACACATATTATGCGTAAACTGAGCTTAAACAACATAAATCATAACAATTTCTACCAAATATATGCAGGGGGGCAAGGCCCCTGCGCCCCCATACCCCTGCTAATTATATATATCAACTCCAAGATTGCACTTGTGCAATCTTGGAGTAGATATATAATTAGCAGGGGCCCCGTGGGGGTTGCAGGGGGGGCTTGACCCCTGCATATATTTGGTAGAAATTGTTATGATTTATGTTGTTTAAGCTGAGTTTACGCATATGTGTTTTCAGTATTTTGAGTTTCAGTATTTTGAGTATTCAGTATTTTGAGCTTTCAGTATTTTGGTCTTCAGTATTATGAAGTTTTGTCATTTTCAGTATTTTGAAGTTTCAGTGTTATGAAGTGAATCCATATATATATATATATATATATATATATATATATATATATATATATTTATTTATACACAGATATATATATATATATATATATATATATATATATATATATATATACACACACACAAAGATATAATACATATATATATATATATATATATATATATATATATATATATATATATATATATATATATATATATATATATATATATATATATACACATACAACAGGTATTGATATATACACATACACACAAAACAAATATATATGTCATTGTAGATATACACATGTACATAACTAGGTTACTTTACAGCAATTAGGGGTAACATATTTACAGACCGGGCATATGTGACTGGGAGGTCCAATAAATAAACGTTGTACCCCCCACACTGCCCAGCTAGGCCAGTCAGACATACAGACAGGCAATAAAGATAAATACACTGCTGCTGTCCAAAACACTGGCAGAAAAGTACCAGTGGGAGAGATCTGCAAGGTCTACACTTTAAACATGGATAATGGTGTCCCTTGCGTGACCCCAAAAATTCACTGTATGTGTGAACCCATGGTTATCGATGCGAGCAGGATGTAGGTGTACATGGAACAGTAGGTTGTGCAAGTGTGATAATAAAACGTACGACATGTGTCCCAAGATGGGAAGAGTGGGCAATGTGAAGGGGTGTGCTCATATCCCAGCTGCGCTCACAGGAAGTATTTGTCATGAGTGCTGTAGAGGGGTGCCAGGTAGGTGAACCATGGGTATGCAATAATGGGCTTAAGTGTGCAGGTGCTGGTTGGCAGAGATGTAGTAGGCCTGCCCAGTGGAAGTCATTAATATTCCTATATGGGCATAGCAGATGCCTATACCTCCCAAACATTAAGAGCACATCTACTGGATAGTCTTTAAACCATCGGGGGAATGCATAGGGACCAAATCAGTGCCGTGTACCTGATTAGCATGGACGTCCATAGTTATGAATCAGAATGTAACAAAGTCCAACTAAACACTTCCAGAACTAGTGATATTAGGTGGACAGGTGGCGGAATACAGGTGATGACAGATGACAACATGTATGAGTCATAAACAGCATGTACCTCGACAAACGTGAATGAATACATATGCTCTGTGACTGTCAATGTGTCTGGTTAATAGAACCAATCATCTAAATGTGTCCCACAGGGTGTTATGCAGTGTTCCTGATACAGTGTTCATTCTCCCCCATTGGTATGTGAGGTCTGCTAGTGAGGGAAAGTGCATAATTTGCTGATCACCTTAGGTAGATGATAGCATCATAGATGAGGTTTACCACCCATATGCCTTTGAGGGACACACCCGTCTGGGCAGTTGTGTCCTTCAAAATGAATGTTATAGCACATGGCATGTGAGTTTGGGAAAGGAGGCCATATATTGTGTGTAGTGGTGTCAGAAATTAATTTGTTGTATCAGAAACAGCTACATGTAATAGGAAACAGTCTTAGCAACTATAATGCTGCAGGAATAACCTTAACATATGCAAACCGTTGAAGTAGTCAGTTTACTACTGGCTGTGGGTATGTGTTGCCTTGACACATGTGATAGCTCTACATATAGGATCTATAGGGCCACCACCATTCTGAATGGCCAAAGTGGGACCTGCTCTGTAGAAATGTCAGATGTACCAGGGCAGAACATACCTACAGCCATGCATAGTACAGAAATATACATATCAGCACAAATCAAAGCGTAGTCTAGCAGCAGTAAAGTTGCTTATGCTACTACATATAACATATCGACGTGTCAGGTATACAAGACCTGTAACAAGCAACCACTACAGACACGTGGAATATGAGAATGTCCCCTAATCAGGACAGTTGCAATGGCCAGAGTATTGTCACATGACATATGCCAAATGAGGGACTGTCCCATGCAAAGTGGGAAAGGTGTTACTCCTACAGTCTCCCGTCGTGCAATCTGAAAGGTGGAAAACGTACAGTAGGTATGCGGTAGCATGACTCGGCAGACAGCTGCATTAACAAAATAACATTCACATGTCAGCATTGCAGAGTATTGGTTCCCATGTATCAGGCAGATGGGAGCAGATCGTATGAGGAACACGCATATAATATGATTATGTCACTGGACAGGTCGCCGAGTCCGTACAGTCGAACGCCTGCCGTTGCCAAATGGTTAGACATACCCAATACTGTAGTCCTGTAGTCTGATGTAATATGCATCACAAGGGATCACACACACACAGCATGAGTGACAAATGTAAGCACAGATGTTGGTGAGCGAGCGGCTGTAAGCGTGTTTGTCTACCAGTATGCCAGTAGTGCACTGTCAAAGAAATGTGGAGTCTAAACGGGTATAAGGTGCTGTAACCAGAGATCAGCAGTGCTTAACACTGTGCAAACCCACGCACAACTGCACCCACCTGCTGGAATGTGCCTTACCCAGTCCATATCCAAAGGCGTCCGGTCTGTCCGCAAACAAAGAACCGTCCTATTCATGTGTTGGTAGCAGCACCCTGCGCACATAGCTCATGCTAATAAACAATAGACCATGGCATATGTACAGACAATAGACCGCACACACACCATACAGCACAGTCATCCAACAGTATAGCAATGTACTGGCAGATATGTCCAGACCACTGGTGTTTGCATGCCTGTCCGTCCTGTGTTTCAGTGTGTGAGCATGCCCATTATGACTGTTACGCATTTCATCGACCGACATTACCATCATACCATCATGTGTGTGATCATGCCAAGTATGGTCAACTGTATTGCATGTGTCACATGTCCAGATAGTCAGTACTGTGTTGCCGATCCTTCTGTTCTATACGGACAGGTGTCATGCTGTGTCTGCAGGGTAGCTAATGGTCATGTGGCATTGACAGTTGCTACATGTCTGCATAGCGTGGGGGGACATCCAACCGCATCCACAGTCCTACACAGCACCGGGGGTGGTGCAAATGACTCTCACATGTGTAGGTTGGATGGGGGGCACAGCTGACAGTTGTATACATCTGCCACTACTGTACTGGTATGCCAGGTACTCCATGTTAGTGTGTGGACCTACCTAAATTGCCGGTTGGAGGGATACCAGTGTATGTCAGATCCCAGCTTTAAATACCAGCTTAGTGGTGTTGGACGTCCGAGCTTTCACAACCTACATCAAACTGCCTGGCCTGCTGTAGTCTGTGTGTGTCTCTGGGGGTTGGGGTCATTCACTGTTCATATCCATAGGCCATTGTATATCATTAGTCTGTATTGGTCCACACCTGTCCAGCTGCATGGAACGTGTGTGGGCTGTATGGACACAAGCGATGGCCAGCCCATAATCTGCAGAGGGTTAGGACACCCTGTGTACTACTGGCTACCATTGTGACCCCCGTATGTGCTACAGACATCATGGTGCCACTGTGGATGTGTACTGTCTGCTGCCCTAACATTCGGCCACCAAAGTCTCTTGTATGCTCACATACATACCATAGCAACGGGTTAATACACATTGTAATACAACTGCCAATTGTTAGATCAATAGATGTACCCTGGGTGTGTTCCAGACCTCAGGATGGTGTTGGAGGGCTGCCCATGTTGGATGCACACAGTGCACCTCCTATACATGTCCAAGCACAGGTAGTGTAATGTTCTGCATCCATTGTACTGTGTGCGGGTCAGAGAGGGTGAAATCCTTGGGTACCCACTGTGTTAGTGCATATGCCTTGTGTTGCCTCACTGCCAAGGGCAGGTCATACTGTGCACGGCCCTTTCACCAACTGGGCCCTGCTCAGGTAGTTCCTTCACCAAGTCACACTGTGCCTGTACAGGCCTTGGCAGTGGTGTTGGGCCGTGTGGCCCTGCTCCATGCTGTTCCAGCTGCAACTGTTACTGCAGGATCAGATTGTGTAGCGTGGCAAATACCATAACAATGTGTGTGCATGTAGCTAGTGAATTCTGCAGGGCTCCACCAGATGTGACCAGATACCAGAACCGTGACCTGAGCATCCCAAAGACATGCTTAATTATATGTCTTGCCTGTGCGTCTGCCTCATTATGGTGTGAGTGTTCAGGTGTGTGTGCATTGCTGATGGGTGTCATCAGCCACGACACCAGTGGTTACCCAGCATCCCCCACTAAAAGACGTAGGGGATGTCCATATTGGCAAAGGTGTGGTACAGCTGTGTCAGAATCCATATATCAGAATATCATAGCTTCCAGGGCAGATAGCACACACATTCAATCTAATGCCCTGGCCATCGCATATGGCCTAGCTGTTGGAGGGTATGCCCCTGCAGTGAATGTAGGCCCTACCTCGCTCACCGGGTGGTGCTTTGATGTGTATGTGTGTGCAGGCTATAGCACCCAGTACCCCAGGGTAGTCAGCCATGTGGTTGAAAAGATGCATATTGCTGGGCTACTAATCATGTGTGTTGAGGACATGTATGTGCTGACTAGCATGTGTTGACATGGAGTTTGTGAACTGGTGCAATACCCTGGATGCAGATGCCTGTGAGATCCTCATGATATCCCCAGTTGTGCTGTGTGGGGTACCTGTGGCTAGTATACCTAGGCCAACACATACCGTGGTATCCACTGTGATGAGTTTCCCTCGGCCTGTTTGATGTGTCAGGTGTGGCAGGCACAGGTCAACAAGCCGCTGTAGGAGGTCTCTGTCCAAATCATAGTGCTCCACCATCCCCAGCACATGTAGCCCCTGGTAAGTCACCCTGGGTCTATAAAGTCATATGTCACCCCAGTAAGGGTTGTTCAGCAGCATACACATCCTCACTGACCTCAGCCTCCTGCACATGTTGGTCTATGTTGCCTGCTGCAGCCCTTCTCATTTGGTTGGACTGTGTTGTGAAATGTCCCCGCAGGTATACACTGGTGGTGTAGAGTGTGGAAGAAACCTGTGTGTATGCCACTTGCTCACATTACCGTACTGTTCAGGTGTGGGCTGGCCATGTAATCTGCTGATTGTGGTGATCATTACCTGTTTGTGCAGCCTGTACACCATGACTACCCCACTACTGCTTTTGTCCCTCCCAATGTCACCAGGCAGGTATAGACACACCCCTAGCATAGGCGTGCTAAGGCACGAGCACTCCTGAGGCACAGTTCTGCAATGTACGTACAGTATGCCTGACCCCCCTCCCATGCTGTCAACTATATTCGAGCCCTGAACCCAGCTAACTACACACATACACTCCAGGGATCTGCATCACACCTGGGGGATACATGGGATACAATAATGTCAACCTCATCTGCATAGTATAGTCTTCTAATGAATAGTTATATAACCCATACCGAACCTCCAAATTAATAACCACTGCTTAGTGTCGCTCAGATCTGTACACAACTGTTAACAGGTGCCTTACTATCACCGTATTCGATGTCCCATGGTCTTCCCAGCAACAAAATAACCGGTGTCAACACAACTACAGCCCGGGACACTGCACACAACAGATGGTGTGCATTACCACTACGCCATGGCAGATATACATACATCCGAGGTTATCACGTACAGATCATCCTGCACAAACATTCAATAGTGCTGATGTCCCCAGACATATATGTCTATATCTATGTCTATCTCTCAATAACTACATATATCATATATATTATATGTATACATATATACATAGAAATATATATATATATATATATATATATATATATATATATATATATATATATATACATACATACATACACACATATACATCTACACACATATGTAGATATTGCATTCATATCACAACAGCGGACCACATGACAGCAAAGCATTAGACAGGAATGAAAGGGAAACTACATGTGCCACCTGCATCTTGTAGTGTTGTTATTATCAAGGCATGTGTGTTTTGTTGCGTCACATGGGTCAGACTGTATTAAGGGTAAGAGTAGGGCTGCTGACATTTACTCAACAGACCTATTGGTGAATGTATGTGTTGACAACCCAGTGTCTTGCCAGATTATGTGGGCTGTGGACACTATATAGGACAGCAACAAAACACACTGAACACATCCTGCAGCTAGCCACCCACAGATAAACACATAGGGTATAACTGCCAAACACACACACCTGCCATGCCTTGGAATTGAGCACTTACTTGTCTATTCTACAACACTACAGCATTACGCAGTAACAGAATGTGCTACTGAGATTTCAACATCACAGCACTCCCAGAGGCATACTTCTAGGTGGGTGACATCATCAGTAAAAGCAAAGACACCGATAGGGAGTATACGGAGAGTGAGATGTCTAAAAACATTATTCTGTCCCCAGGCAGCTGGTAACACACACACACATGGCAGGGCTGGGATTTGAACATAGAACTGACTACCTTATCACACTACAGCATTACACATTTACAGAACGCGCTACCGAGATTACTGGATCACAACACTCCCAGAGGCAGATGTCTAGGTGGGTGACATCATCAGTAAAGGCAGAAATGCTGATACGGAGTGTACGGAGAGTGAGCTGTCTAAAAACATTATTCTGTCCCCAGGCAGCTGGTAACACACACACGCGGCAGGGCTGGAATTTAGACATAGAACTGACTACCTTATCACACTACTGCATTACGCATTCACTGAATGTGCTACCAAGTTTACTGGATGACAACATTCCTAGAGGCAGACTTCTAGTTGGGTGACATCATCAGTAAAGGCAAAGACACCAAGAGGGAGTGTACAGAGAGTGAGCTGTTTAAAAACTGTTTTCTGCCCCCAGGAAGCTGGAAACACACATGGCAGGGCTGGGATTTGAACATAGAAATGACTATCTGACTACCTTATCACACTACAACAATACACATTTACAGAATGCGCTACCGAGATTACTGGATCACAACACTCCCAGAGGCAGACTTCTAGGTGGGTGACATCATCAGTAAAGGCAAAGATGCTGATAGGGAGTGTACAGAGAGTGAGCTGTCTAAAAACAGTATTCTGTCCCCACAAAGCTGGAAACACACACACACGGCAGGGCTGGGATTACGAACATAGAAATGACTACCTAACTACCTGATCACACTACAGCATTACGCATTTACAGAATGCGCTGCCGAGATTACTGGATCACACTGCTCCCAGAGGCAGACTTCTAGGTGGGTGACATCATCAGTAAAGGCAAAGACGCTGATAGGGAGTTACGGAGAGTGAGCTGTCTAAAAACAGTATTCTGTCCGCAGGCAGCTGGAAACACACGGTAGGGCTGGGATTCGAAAATAGAAATGACTACCTGACTACCTTATCACACTACAGCATTTTGCATTCACAGAACACGCTACTGAGATTACTAGATCACAACACTCCCAGAGGCAGACTTCTAGGTGGGTGACATCATCAGTAAAGGCAAAGACGCCGATAGGGAGTGTACAGAGAGTGAGCTGTCTAAAAACAGTTTTCTGTCCCCAGACAGCTGGAAACACACACACACACACAGCAGGGCTGGGATGCGAACATAGAAATGACAACCTAACTACCTTATCATACTACAGCATTACACATTTACAGAATGCGCTACCAAGATTACTGGATCACAACACTCCCAGAGGCAGACTTCTAGGTGGGTGACATCATCAGTAAAGGCAAAGACGCCGATAGGGAGTGTACGGAGAGTGAGCTGTCTAAAAACAGTATTCTGTCCCCAGGCAGCTGGAAACACACACACACGGCAGGACTGGGATTCAAACATAGAAATGACTACCTAACTACCTTATCACACTACAGTATCATGCATTTAGTGAACACGCTACCGAGATTACTTGATCACAACACTCCCAGAGGCAGACTTCTAAGTGGGTGACATCATCAGTAAAGGCAAAGATGCCGATAGGGAGTGTACAGAGAGTGAGCTGTCTAAAAGCAGTAGTCTGTCCCAAGGCAGCTGGAAACACACACGGTAGAGCTGGGATTTGAACATGGAAATGACTACCTTATCACACTACAGCATTACACATTTACAGAAAGCGCTACCGAGATTACTGAATCACAACATTCCCAGAGGCAGACGTCTAGGTGGGTGGCATCATCAGTAAAGGCAAAGATGGCGATAGGAAATGTACGGAGAGTGAGCTGTCTAAAAACATCATTCTGTCCCCAGGCAGCTGGAAACACACACATACACGGCAAGGTTGGGATTTGAACATAGAACTGACTACCTTATCACACTACAGCATTACGCATTTACAGAACACGCTACCGAGATTACTGGATCACAGCACTCTCAGAGGCATACTTCCAGGTGGGTGACATCATCAGCAGAGGCAAAGACACCGATAGGGATTGTATGGAGTGTGATCAGTCTAAAAGCATAATAGTGTCCCAAGGCAGATGGAGATGAACACACGGCAGTGGTGTGAGCAAGACAACTGGCTATCTACGGAGCAGTAGTACAACACTACATAGATACGAGATGCGCCACAGACAGTACACCTTTCAAGACAGTCAATATGACCTTCTAGGAAGGCAGACATCGACATGGATGCTGGCAGTTACAGTGTACAAACCTGTGGACCACTGTGTTAAATTTAGGAATCCATCCTGATGTGGGGTATGGCCATCTGATGCTTGGATGACCACTATCGCTATACAGGATAACAATGGCCATGGCCTTACACAGGGGCACACAACTGACACAAGGTGTCACTGGGCATGCTCACACACTTAGTGCATTCCTGACAGACGTGTGCTACTATGTGTCCATCTACAAAACGGCATACTGGGCATGCTCACAAACTTAGTAGCAAAGGGCTGTCTTGTGAACCTGAGACCAGGTAAACACCCTGACACCTACAGGACAACTGCATTGTATGTGTATGCCAAATAGTGCTGGATGTGTAGCGTTCGTAATCATAGCTGCCAATCTAGATCCAACAATGGGGAATACTGACATCTGTGCAGTGAGGAACACCTGGCATAAGGTGCAGTTGTGTACAATAGTACTACCACTGTACACCTCAGATATTGACATGTGTGCCATAAGACCATTACGGACCGCTCCAGGTGTCAGTGTCCCCACGTATATGAAGGCCACTCACATGTACTGACCAGTACACTCTCAAAAGCCATCACAGATGTATCGTGTGCAGATCACTGTGGTAAATGCCGCACTGTAGTTTGTAGCCCTCACACATCACCGTGTCCTCAGACCAGCAACACACATCCATACATTAGTACAACACCATGTTACTCATGGCCAGTGTACTGTACCTAGCTGTACAACAACTGTGCAGACTTCCCATGTACTGACAGGGTTCCATCATGTGTTATGCAATGCAGTGATACCACTAATCCTAACCAGGTCAGCTGTACACATAATGGGGGCCCTGGGTGTTATACAGCTGTAACAGATAACTGTTGCTGTACACCAGGCAACACACCCATGTTTGGATGTGACATACATGTAACCACTGTGGATATGTATATGCCCCACACACACAACACATATGTACATAGCGTAGCTAATGCTGTTCTTCATGCAGGCACATGGCTACAGTGATTACATGCATGCACATGGAAGGTAGGTCCATGGCTGTTCAGTGCTAACAGTACATAAGGTAGCAATGTTAACTGAGTTGACATTCCCTCTGTACTGGTTACCTGTGACAACTATCATAGCATACAACAGTCCATGTGCCATGTATGTCACATGCTCACCAATTGCAATGCATACAAACACGGCTACATGACAGGAATGTAGGACCTATACACATGTACATGTAGTGGTGTGCATTCATCTGCAATGCATGAGCAGTAGCTGATGTTTGTAGTTTATCTGTGTCCGACTACAATGTGCAGTTGCAATGCAGTCCCATCATTGACACCTGTATAAGGTGAAATACTGACATAACAGTAAGATGTACATCAGGTATGGATGGATGTGTGTACATAAAGTGGGGTGGATGACAGGGATGCAGCACAGGCATCATCATATGCACAGGGTGATAATGTTTGCCAGGGCCTAGGCTGCACCTGTGGATGACATCATGTGTGTGGGTTAGGGCCTGTGATCTACTTGGGCATGTGTGGTTATTATGCATGAGGGTGTTGGTGCCCTACAGATGTTTCTGGTGTGTGCGTGTATGTGTGCACACAGTTCTGCCATGTATCGGGCCAACACAGGGGTATTGTTAACAGCTCCAGATTGTACAGAACAGGTTGTACAGCTCACTGTGTCCGTCCACGGCCACGCGACCTGTGCCTGCCAGGGGTTGCACAGGCACTACCAGACAGAAATACAGAATGGGTACTATCCGATGACACATGTCCACTGGAACCGTATCCCCACTGGGACCATTCAGGGCCATGTGCATGTGGCCTGCTGTGGCCTGGTGTGGACAGCGCAGCACCAGCTGCACTGCTGCTGCTACCGGCACTATGGGAGTGGACATGTGAGGTGGCTCGTTCATGTAGACCTGCAACAGAAGGTGTAGCTGGCCTACATCCACGTGGTCTATGCCTCACTCCTACCAGATGTTCCAGCACAGACAGCTCACATTCACGGATTGCCATGCCATGGTCAAGGATTCCAACCATGTCACCTAATCGCCTGTCCAAAACATCGGCAATCTGCTGTTGAGCATTTGCCAATGCCTGGATGTTTTCATTCAGAGAACGGATAGCAGCCCTCTGAAGCCTCTGCCCTTCTCTGTTCAGCCATTCAGCATGTGCCTGTGACGCCATTACAGTCTGAAACATATGTCTGGTGACACCAGCTGCTGTGCTCTGTCGTGCAGGTGCATGTCGGCCAAGGGTCCTCCTATGAGCAGCACTGGCCATATGCCTGTGTGGCGCATCTGCGGTCAGTTCACTGACACCATGGTGTGGCAACACACCTTCTGTGGCCACCACACGTTCCTGTTCTGAGCTGACACATGGCAACTGTCCTTCCTCTATGGCCACTGGTGATGGGGTATGTGTTGGCATGAGAACTGTGTGTGGGGAAGAGGGGGATATAGGTGGGATGGCAACCACAGGCACAGATTCAGCCCCTGACAACCCTGCCTGTACCTCAAGCATATGTTCATCACTGCTAGAGTCTGTGGGGACACTAACATCAGATGGACCGCAGGAGGGCAATGCACCTACATCACCTGTGAAGGCAAACAAAGACTCTACATTACAATGGATATGCACAGACACACACAAACATGCACAGACACACACACACGCACAGACACACACACGCACAGACACACACACGCACAGACACAGGCACAGACACACTCACAGACACACACGCATGTGATATGACAGAAGGCATGCAGCATGCTTGTGATATAGGAGACAGCATGCATCTCAGACATTAACAGTGTTAGTTGGATTATATCCCTGGGTTGCACACAACAGCAAGCATGTGTCATAGCAGCAGCCATGCATTTCACACAATCATGGTAGTAAGCATGCATCCCTGTGATACACCATGTGGACCAGCACAGGTTAACAGTACACATGGCTGATGTGAGGCATATGTCCTTGACATTAACATGTAGTATGACATGTAATCTGCTGCTTTGTGCAGTGACATGCATACATGTTTGACACAATGGTGTCCTGACACATGTACAGCGGTGTAATGGTGTCACATTGCAGTGTTGACTGTATGCCCTACAGATCGAATGCTGTTTTAGCAGATGTGTATGACCATTGAGGGTGGTATGAGGTGTCTATATTGCTATTCAGTGTGAAGTACAGACACTGTGCCATTGCATGGAATCCTGAGGTGTCTCCATTGATATATAGTGTGGAATACACATACAGTGCATAGCCATGACTGCGTGCATACACAATACATACTTACTGTGGATTGTGACCCACGTCGCTGAGGTGTATACACAGTAAACCATGCTGTGTCATGTGTGACAAGTCACCGGACAACATACCGATGACAGCCCTGCACAACTGCTAACATATCTTAGCTGCCTGTCAACCATGTCCACGCATGGCAGAGTGCTCAATACACCATGTTCCACATGACATGTGTGTACCACACACACACACACACACACACACACACACACACACACACACACACACACACACGGTGCACGGCTGACAGTGATGTCCAACAGCAGCAAGGGAACTGTACGGCATCTCTGGCCTGATGTGGTGTCTGTGTATGTGTGTGTAAGCTGTACAGGTGACAACCTTCATGCTGCGACACAGTCATGATGTGCAACACATGGTATGTGGTCAGATTAAGTGACACCTCCACAAGCTGTGCACAGGCTATTAGGATGTCCAGTGTTCCACATCTACTATATAACCATTCAACAAAGGCTATAGATGGACCGTGTGTACACAATGTGCAACAGGGTGTACACACATACACATCACATCTACTGTGTTTTACTACATGTCTCTGGCCATCCTCCATGGCCATGTGTGAACATGTGTTGGCCAGAGGTCTGTGATGGCCGTCTATATCACCTGTCTGTTGTCCCATATGACATACACCCATAGATGTCAGATACTCCAGTGTCCACAGGGTTATAGAGACAGAGAGTTGTATGTTTGGTATGTGGGGAATGTTTCATTGGATAGTGTGACAATGTTGCAGCTGGACCACTACATGTCTGGGACATGTTAGCTGGCACATCACAATGTCTGCACTCATTTCAGGGGCACATTCCACAATGGTGGATCATATGGGCTGCCCATATCCCAACTCACTGTGTAGTACTGTTTGCATACCCCAGATCTGTTGTTATGATGTATAGTACATATTCATACATTGAACAACGCCTCCACCGTTGTATAGACAGCTGTCCACACATCTATCAATGAGAGTTACTGTGAGGTCATGTTGTTGTTTCATTTTGTTTTTAGATATTGCACATGGGTAGCCAGTGTGATTGATGAATGCTCTGACCTGTATATCGTGACTGGACCATACATTATGTGTAAAAGTGTTAAGTGGACACATGGTGAATAGATCTGTTGATTCACATGCCTGATACTGATAACTGTCTCACCTGCAATGAACTGCTGTCTCTGCGGCACGCCAGAGATACCTGTATAGTGGTGACACAGCGGTTAGATCATTATCCATGACTGTATGACATCTACAGGGTGCACTTTGCATGTTAACACATTCGCCAGTACAATAGCATATACTACAGAGTATGCACATGTGTGCATACACAGGGTAGCATACTATAGTATGCGGCATGTGTGTAAACATACCTTGCATATGATGTTACATTACATAGTGTACAGTGACACATGCAACTACATGGGATATAATATTTCTATGTGCAGTAGTGACTTACCAGGCAACTTCAGGCTCTGTGGTTGGGAGACACCCACCTCCACGATGGCAGCTAGACTTTCTGGATGCTGTTCTGATGGGGTCCCCAGGCTGGCCAGTAGCTCCTCGGTAGGGGTGAGTGGGGACTGGGTTTGTGGCCCACCACCTGTTCTACCTTTTTCCCTGGTGATTGCATTGGCACACTGTTTAGCATGTCGGATCAGGTCCGTGCAATGTCTGCACACCTGCTGGTAGGTGCGGTTCTGGCCACCCACAGCATTGACCCTCCTGCAAAGTTCCTGCCACAGGTCATCATGCTGCTGGCCATGCTGTGGCAAATGGCTGAACAGTTCCTCATAGTTAAATGCAAAAGACAAGAACAACTGGAATCCAAAAACGTACCACGGAGCCCTTGTACCAGCAACAACAAGTAGGTAGTCTTAATGAATTTATTTATCACAAACGTTTTCGCCGCACAAAGGTGCAGCTTCCTCAGAGAAAACAAATTAACAATGAGGTAAAAGTGCACGCCCCTTTTATACAAAGCAAAAGGGAAATGACAACATGATAAGGTGAAACTCATTGTAGTAATTGGTAAACAAGTAGAAGCCTTCACAAGAACAACTTGTTCCTCAAAGAGAAAATGCAAACATTAATTCATGTTAATAATAAGCATTTCAAAGTGTGGAATGTTACCAAAGAAATAAACATAAAATTTAAAATGACATATTTAAAATTCTTAAAATATGTGAAAGAAATCATAACGTTAAAGTAAAAATTCAACATAAAAAGTCATTCAAATAGCAACTCATAAAAAGTATAATATGCAGTAATGGATTAAATCTTAGTAAAAAAGTAATGGTAATCCATTATAAGTATGAACCATAATGAGCAACTGTGTACCTTAAAGATATTATTGTGTAAACAACAATAATAACTAAAATCTAGGCAATATTTAACATGAGAGGTGCTACAACAAAGGCACGTCACATGAAGTCAGAAACAAAAAAATTTTGTATATTTTAAAAAGTCTTTATGTATGCATAAGAAAGTAAGGAATATCTACAAAGGGGTACTACCTTAAATAGCTCCTCAATTTGAGTACTGCTGAGATGTTACAGTTTTCGTTTAAACCGGGTAGCAAAATCGTCTAAACGCAGTTGCCACTCCAGTTCACGTACTTCTAAGAGTAGAGTTATTGGGCCTCCCGGATGTTATTGGTCACTTGATCTATGGCCATAAACGAGAAAGAGTGCCCAGGGTGGTTGGCAATGTGTTTAGCCAAAGCGTTAACGTCAGAGTTTTTCTTAATTGCATACATATGCTCATAGACACGGTCCCTAAGTCTGCGATCAGTCTTTCCCAGATAAAATGAGGGACAGCAATCACAAAGAGCCAGGTATACAACTGATCTACTTTCACAGTTGAGTGGAGCTTGGATTAAAACTTCCTGTCCCTTATAGTGTAGGTCTGCCCTACCTTCATTTTGTAACACCAGTTGCAAAAACCACATGGGTACATCCTGTGCGCCTGTTAAAGGTTTTTAGGTAGGTCCCTCCGTAGAAGTTCCTTAAGATTGTTGTTCCTCTTGAAGACAAAATTAGGACAGGGGCCTAATTTCTCAGAGAGGCCAGGACTCCCCAAGATAAATTGCCAGTTTTTCTTAATCAATGCAGTGGTAGTCTGAGTGTTAAGACTAAATGTGTGGGCGTAACTAATGGCAAAATCGGCATTACATGGTTGGTCAGAGAGATGTCATTAGGAGAGGGGAACACTCAATGGGTGACAGTAGTGTGTTGTTAGAACTAAGGTCAAGTAGTACATGGCTTTGCAAGATAGGTTTATAAACCCCGTTTATCCTTTTGGCTGTAACTTCAAGCCTAATTTCATCAATGAGATTCCTCGGGTAACCCCTATTAAGGAACATGTTACACAAAAGTGTGCATTCGTTCTGGAAGGTGTCAAAATCACTACACATTCTAACAGCCCTAACCATTTGGCCCTTCACAATAGATTTCTTTTGTTTGAAGGGATGGTGGCTTGTGAAGTGCAAGAACGAATTACAGTAAGTTGGCTTTCTGTAAACACAAGATGTGTAGGTGTTCCCTTCCTTTCTCAACTTTACATCGAGGTAATCTATTTCTACAGGTGAAAAATTAGAAAATCAGTGCTACAATTGGCCCAAAATTTGATGTCAAAGACTTGTGGAGTATTTTTACTGCTAAATTCACAAGTATGTGAAACCCTGATACAAAAAGAGCAATGCCCACAAGGTGAACACCCAACAATGGGTTTGCCTAAGAGGGACAATTGGACGGAAGCAACAGAATCAGAACCCACTCTCTTATAGTGACTGAACTTAGAGCCAATAGTCTGTCCCCTTCTGAATGAAAAAGAACATCTTTCTGGAAGAATAGAGTTCAATTTTGGATCAGCTTTAAGCACATTCCAATGTCTGTATATAATGTTTTTAAAACCCTGTGTATTACGTCCATATGTGGTCACCAAACGCAAGGTCTGTGAATTAGGATTTTTATTATTCCTGTCTCTATAAGATAATAAGTCATCTCTATTTAAGTTAGATGCCCATCTTTTGGTTTCATGCACAGAACCTGGACGATAACCCCTCCTAATAAATCTATGTACCAAATCATCCCGGGCTTCAACAAAGGACTGTTGACTAGAACAGATTCTTCTGGCTCTTATGAACTGAGACTTAGGTATGTTCTGGATGATATGTTGTGGGTGGAAGCTGGTGGCATGTAATAATGAATCAAATTCAGGGAATTTTCTAAACATCCTAGTTGATAAAGTATTGTCATCATTTCTAGTCACCTCAACATCAAGAAATGTAATCCTTGATGTGTGACAAGTCAACTTGAATTCTATTCCCCAAATATTGTTATTTAGATGGGTCATCTATTTGGTGACCTGTAACTGCTCTGCATTTTATGTTGGAAAGACCTCCAGGTCTTTTCGTCATAGAATATGTGAACACTTGAGTGATGTTAAAAACAAACGTATTAGTAACGCACTTTATAAACATAGTTTGAAACATACATCTGCATGTTTTAAATTTGTCATTATTGACTGTATAAAAGGAAAATGCAAAGACAAAATTCATTGGAATGAATTGCTTAGTTTAAAGGAGAGAAAATGGATCATTAAATTGGGAGCATTGTTTTCACCTGGTCTTAATGACCAATTATAAATGGATTGTTCTCAATGGTTCTTTTGTGTGGTTGAACCATATATATGTATGTATACTGATATCCACAAGTTTTTGTCTTTTTTGTATCATTGAAGAAGGCTCTTAGGAGCCGAAACCGGTCTGAAAGTTTTGTAAATTGTTTGTTACAATTTTACACACATAGGGGAATTTTTTTCCCTATGGGAATAAATTATTTTGGATGTGGCACCTGCCAATACTTGCTGGCTTTTTCGTTTTTTCCAAGTCTCTTTTGGCCGTGCATTGGTTCTACGGGCATCTGTTTGTGTTCAGATGTTTTTTTCCAGTTGCTGTGAACTGTTGCTGGCAGGTGCGCTACTTATGTCAAGGCTCACCATTATCGTGACTTTTTATGACTCATAACATCATTACTTTGTGGTATTGGTTTCTTTTTTTGGGTTCCAGCCATCGTGTTGAAGAGCTCCATTTGGGTTACATCGGGTCCGTTCTCTCAAACAGACTGTAGAGACTATTGTTTTTGCAATTTAATATTTTTTATGCCAGGCATTCATGAATTTCATGAATAATACTGTATTCATGTTGTTGTATTTGGGCTGAACGTTGTCTTCTTATAAGGTTACGTTCTGTATATCACGTAACCTTACTTCTGGTTGATTTACTGGTGTATACTGCCAGCGTCAGAAGAGTATAATATGCTTATTTGTATTATGTTCGTTCGTTTGAGCGAACAGAATGTATTTTTGTTTATCTAGTTCTGGTTCCTAATGGTGATTTCCTTTGGACCAGCTATTTTGTACTGTTGGTGTCGACATATATAAGGTATGTGGAGGTCAGCTCAAGGCTTTTTGCGCTGTACGAACAAAATATTTTCTAATCAGGATATTGGTCCATTCTGACATTGCTATGTCAAAAGTTTTTGTATCCAGCTTGATTTTCAACCAAACAGAACTATATTGTTAGCGTTTTGGTAAACGCCATTGTTTTGAATTTTGCGTCCGTTTTTTAAACGGTCTCAATAGATGTTTATTTTGATAAATGGTTGATTACAAGTGAGGTTTTCTACACTTGTTGCTAGTTTGGTATGACTATCGACATACATATCTGTTATACTTAGGTGGATTGAGTGTCCTATTTTTTAAGTATTTTGTTTCTATAGATACATATACTATTTTTGTACATATGCTACTCTGGAGTCAGTTCTAGCCCGCTGCTTGAAGTGGTTTGTATGATTATTTGCATATATTTTTTCAGGCCAGCTCTTTACAACAGCTATTACAGTCGGCCGGTTATGATATTCATACTGGCATTTGTAGAAGGTGTTTTTAGTGAGTTGGTTGTTTACCATGTTTGATTAAGCTATCACTTAGTGTGGTATTAGTTTATATGATATGGTTATGACATATTAGATGCATGAGGTTAGTTTGATTCTTGTTTGCTTATTTCTTATGTTTACATTTTTTAGTGCTCACTTTTATGTGGATCTAGATACATGCAGTTTGCATGATTTTGATATTTAGGATAGCTATTTTGCTAATATTTTGGGCCATTTTGCGTTTATATTGGATATTATTTTTGTATCATTTTGGATAAAATTTTCTACATGTTTTTGATTAACTGTGAATTATTATTCGAGACTTATTTGGTTTTGGAGGTTACATTTTTTGACTGTTAGCATTATGTAGGTTGATGTACATACAGTTTGGTCCTAAATAGGGTTTTGAGGTTTATATGTCAAAAATTTTTTTGATGATTATATGAAAGATATCATCGGATGTTTATGGTTTTGGTTCTCAGTCACATTTTTTATCTACTTTGGGTGAATATCTGTATATATGGTCAATGCCATTTGGTGTTATTCACCATTTGGATCAGTCAACCATATTGAGGTTTTGGAGATATATACCAACAATTTTGATTTATGTTTTTTGGGAGACAACCATACCATCTGGTAATGTGTCCGAGTGTGTTATGAATATTGGTGTTGTTTCTTAACACTGTCACTTTATATTGTTTTTCAAGAAACATTTTTTCTTGATTTTTTATTATATCAGGTGTTTTCAGGCTGGCACACAGATATGGACATTGTTCTGACATCTTCAATGTATGGATATCACTTTACTGATTTCCAATATTGACCAATACGCAGCACGACAACTCCAGCGGGGTTGTCAGTTTATTTTGGCTGTTTATTGTATTGGTGGACATATGGAATTTTGATCCAAAAGACTTATACACATACCAAGCTATACTATATATTTTTGGTTTTGGGTAAGCTTGTGTATAATGGTCTTGTTTTGGATCTATTTAATTCTTTGCAGAATTTTTATTCATGCCATATCATTTGTGTACAGGCCGAACAATATATGAGATATATATATCTGGTGTCAGCATATATATCAACATACAACTAACACTGTTTTTTTTATTGAGTGACATATTTGTTCACACTTGTTGACATATTCTATTTGGTTTGGTTGTGTCTGGTTTTCAGGTTCAGAATATGGCACTTTCACCCATTATACAGGGTTTATCCTCTGATGTGGATGATTTATCCGTGTTTGGTTTGGACAAACACGGATCGTCATCCACTTCTGTGACTGTGGGATCTGATTTAGATACACAATGTGAGGTATTTTTTGCAAAGTTGGGTAAAAATATGAAGATTGTTAGGACCAATGTGTGGCATTTGCGTCTATTTAAAGCATATCAGGAGAAACATATTACTCCACGGGGTCTTAGGGTCAAGATACAGCCTTTGGTCTCCAATATTGATGACCAACTTAGTGAGGATTGGGGTCATATTCAACAATTAGCCTCCTCCAAATTTGTGGATGCTTTAGCGAATTTTTATGAACGTAAGGTGCAAAAAGGTGTCAAAGACTTGGAAACGGTTTGTTTAGAGTCTAATAAATTTGAAACTTGTGATTCTTTTGCTATACAGGTTAAAAAACTCACCACTGACTTGTCTAAGATGGAAGTTATCTTAAAGGACAGGAAACTTAAGAAATTTCTCAGGGATGTGGGTGATTATGAGAGGGGTAAACCATTCGATACATCTAAGAATGTTTCTTTTAGGTTACCCAGAGATGATAATAAACATGACAAAAGATCACCCACTCCCAAGAGAAAAAGGCCAAAATCTATTTTAAAGAAAAATTCAAGTTTTTCTAGTGGCACCTCTGGTGAGGATACGTCTTCCAACACTGAAGGTGAGTTGGAAGAATACTCCAGTGATGGGGTGCCTAGGGCCAAAAGGGATAACTGTCCACACCCTCACAATTTAGATACAGACGAGGGGGGCGGAAGCATAAGATAAGAAACTTCCAAACAGAGTTTGGAGACATTGTTGAAAATTATGACACAACAGTAATTTCTAATTCCAATGTCCATAACATCTCTTCTGTGGTATTAACCAATGGTCAACTTAGATTGTTAAACAAGGGGCTTAAGTTTGTTCCTGGGTTCTTTGTTTCTGAACAATCTTTGGCTCAGGATGTGATAAATTTTTGTCGAATTTTGAATTTGAAGATGTTTTTTGAGCATAATGTTTGTGATACATCACAGGATTTCAAGTTTACAAAATCAACATTTAATCCACCGATGGCACATTTAGTGGGTGTGTTCCAAAAAAATGTCCTACAGGATTTACATTGTCATCTTAAGGATTTACCTGTCTCTTATAATAATTTGTCTACTGATGAGATACATAGTTTGGAAGAGCTTGTGAACAATAAAGATTTGGTTATCATTCAAGCTGACAAGGGTGGAGCAGTGGTGGTATTAGACAAGGTTATGTATGACAATGAGGCTTTGAGGCAGTTGGGTGACAAGGAATATTATAGACAGATGCCTTTGGATCCCTCATCTCATTTCAAGGGCAATATTGACCAATTCTTGACTGAGGCGGTGGATCAGGGCATCATTACACAATCTACGAAAGAACAATTAATGGTTGTTTCACCATTGAAACAATATTTATATTTGTTACCCAAGATCCATAAGAATGTTACAAATCCACCAGGTCGGCCTATTGTATTTGGACATGGGTCTCTCACTGAACCATTGTCTGAATACTTAACCCAATATCTGAAACCACTATTGGTATTTATTAGAGCTAGAATCCAAGATACCACCCAATTCTTGGATATTGTTAACAACACCCAACTTGAATCACATTGGTTATTATGCACTTTGGACATTACCTCTCTTTATACCAACATTCCACATTGGGCAGGTTTACAGGCATTGGACTATTGGTTGACTAGATCAGGTTTATATCGACCAGGTTTCAATACATTCTTGGTATGTCTTACTGAGCATGTCTTGTCCAGTAATGTTTTTTATTTTCAAAAGAATTGTTATTGGCAAATTAAAGGTACTGCTATGGGTGCATCCTTTGCACCCATATATGCAGATCTTTTCATGGCATATATAGAAGAAATTATAATTTATGATTATAATCATAATATCTATATGTGCGAGATGGACATCTGGCGTCGGTATCTGGATGATTGTTGGTTGGTGTGGAAAGCTGATGAATTGTATCTTATGGAGTTTCTTGAATATCTAAATAACAATATTTGGGGAATAGAATTCAAGTTGACTTGTCACACATCAAGGATTACATTTCTTGATGTTGAGGTGACTAGAAATGATGACAATACTTTATCAACTAGGATGTTTAGAAAATTCCCTGAATTTGATTCATTATTACATGCCACCAGCTTCCACCCACAACATATCATCCAGAACATACCTAAGTCTCAGTTCATAAGAGCCAGAAGAATCTGTTCTAGTCAACAGTCCTTTGTTGAAGCCCGGGATGATTTGGTACATAGATTTATTAGGAGGGGTTATCGTCCAGGTTCTGTGCATGAAACCAAAAGATGGGCATTTAACTTAAATAGAGATGACTTATTATCGTATAGAGACAGGAATAATAAAAATCCTAATTCACAGACCTTGCGTTTGGTGACCACATATGGACGCAATACACAGTTTTTTAAAAACATTATATACAGACATTGGAATGTGCTTAAAGCTGATCCAAAATTGAACTCTATTCTTCCAGAAAGATGTTCTTTTTCATTCAGAAGGGGACAGACTATTGGCTCTAAGTTCAGTCACTATAAGAGAGTGGGTTCTGATTCTGTTGCTACGGTCCAATTGTCCCTCTTAGGCAAACCCATTGTTGGGTGTTCACCTTGTGGGCATTGCTCTTTTTGTATCAGGGTTTCACATACTTGTGAATTTAGCAGTAAAAATACTCCACAAGTCTTTGACATCAAATTTTGGGCCAATTGTAGCACTGAATGGGTCATCTATTTGGTGACCTGTAACTGCTCTGCATTTTATGTTGGAAAGACCTCTAGGTCTTTTCGTCTTAGAATATGTGAACACTTGAGTGATGTTAAAAACAAATGTATTAGTAACGCACTTTATAAACATAGTTTGAAACATACATCTGCATGTTTTAAATTTGTCATTATTGACTGTATAAAAGGAAAATGCAAAGACAAAATTCATTGGAATGAATTGCTTAGTTTAAAGGAGAGAAAATGGATTATTAAATTGGGAGCATTGTTTTCACCTGGTCTTAATGACCAATTATAAATGGATTGTTCTCATTGGTTCTTTTGTGTGGTTGAACCATATATATGTATGCATACAGATATCCACAAGTTTTTGTCTTTTTTGTATCATTGAAGAAGGCTCTTAGGAGCCGAAACCGGTCTGAAAGTTTTGTAAATTGTTTGTTACAATTTTACACACATAGGGGAATTTTTTTCCCTATGGGAATAAATTATTTTGGATGTGGCACCTGCCAATACTTGCTGGCTTTTTCATTTTTTCCAAGTCTCTTTTGGCCGTGCATTGGTTCTACGGGCATCTGTTTGTGTTCATAGGCTTTCAGACCATACTCAGCAGGGTGATAGTGCAGTGCCTCCCATTACGAGTGGCATCTCCACTTTGTGGGTTGTGAAGACTGTTAGTGTGATCCATTCCATATTTTCACAGACTGCCATGAACCTGTGTTTTACATGGCAGTGTATGTGTAGAGCCAACTGTTTTGCCATATGTGTATTGTACAACCGGGGATTTGGACAGGTCAAATGCAGCCAGAATGTACCTTGTACCATGATAGTTATGTTTCAGGGGCTCTGTCATGTTCATGGATTTGTGATTGTGTACCTATTGGGGGGCAGTGAGTTGAAATTACCCGACACCCTATCTGTATTGCTTATGCATGCTCAGCACTTGTTCAGAACATGTACACACTTCATGAGCTACTAATTACTTTATCACTCAAACCTACTCATTTCCTCCTGGTAAACACTGTTTGTCCTTACATTTGCAGAATGCTTGCAGTACGACAGCTGTTGTACACACTTACCTTACATATCTTGTGAGTACTGGTTGACTAGACAGGCATGTTCAAATGTCAATTACCAGTGTTATTGCCTGTCTATATGATGACTGTGGGCAACATGTGGCAATATAGCAATCGGCTCATGTACGCAGTCAATGCTCACCTCCTAACATACGACACTACAGCCTGTGGGAGATGCACATATGTAGCCATGCCGGAGGTAATGCACTCTCCAACACAGACTTACCCTGGCAATCATGTGGGGATGTTAAACATTTGCAACACACACCACTCATCACATAGTTTCAGTAGATCTCCGCCACCACAGGCCACACATAGTAAGGGTACAACATTTGCGGAGCCCCGCCATACTACTCTATGTAGGCAACAGAGGCAGCCCCCATCACCAAACACAACACCAATTGCTTATAGGCCACAGACTCATGTGTGCCCGTCAACTACAGCCAATAGGGTGTTATAACATACACAACACACTAGTCATAGGTGACTCTGTAGGCGGTCACACTGAAGTCCCACTCAGCAGGCCACACAAGGTGATAGTCACTGACATCTGGCTGTCGGGTAACAGGATCCACAATGTGACCTATGCACTCAGGTCACTCCTCAACAGGTACAATATGGCTATCATTCTCCACATTAGTGTGAGTGCCCTGAGATGCCACTTCCTGGACTACATGTACAGGGACATGCAATTGCTCTCCGATCTTGTAGCCCAGGCAGGTATTGCCCTAGCCATGAGAAGCATTCTGCGTTAGTCCTGACTGATGACACAGTGGAACAACGGAATTATTCACATCAACAGTTGCCTATGCATCTGGTGTCATTCCAAGGGTATCCAGTATCTGTCTGCTTTGACTGACATGGTCAACAAACCTCAATCCTTTGCCACAGATGTCCTGCAGCTCTTGGCCCTGGGATTATGGTTAACATCTCAAGCTCTTGCTGCTCCTATACTGCCTGTTTTAGACACATTTCAGACACATATTCACCACCTGAACAAGTACAAGCAAGCAAAACCTGAGGGTATTGTTACTCAATGTTTGACATCTCCATCTCACACGTACTCATCCGAGGCACTCCTTATAATGGACCACTTTGATGTCTCTGCCGTGACCGTGACCTGCTTCTAGACTCCGGAGAACACCCCTGCACTGACAGGCTATTGCACAGACCACACCTTTCAGTCATGTAACCAGAACCACAACACCCATGGCAGAGGTGTGTCCATATGTCACAAGGATGTACACACCTCCATGCTGGTGGCTTAGCACGATGCCTCAGAGGCAACCCAAGTGCAACTAACTGTGGCCAGAAGTGCTGTACAAACTGTAGCTTGCTATGGATTTCACAACATACCCCATGGTTAACATCCCTCATTTCTTGGTGTACTGGAAAATAGGGTTCACACAGGCACTACTGATGTGACACTGACACTACCACACACCTAACTGTGCTACCTACTCATGTACAGACACATTAGGTCAACACCATCGTGGGTTGATAAACTCCATTGGGCTGGGTCAACATATACACACCACCACCAAGGCCAACAATATCGTAGACCTGGACATTACCAACATGTGTGACTGGTGTAACACACCTGGGGTATCCCCTCATTGGTCAGTTCCGAACGTATGCTAATCACCCTTGTTATCTACATCATGGCACCACACCCTTCACAGAAAACACAGTACAATATTTCTACAGAGCCAACTTCACGCTTTGTATGATAGGAGTAGTAATCGCCATGACACCCGTGCAGATGGACAAAATAGTTACAAACACAGAAACATTCCCAACTGCACTTCATTAGCACTTACACAACTGCATGGATCATGCTATTCCACACAGAGCCATGACAGTACCCACCACATAATGGATGCCCCTCTGGGGGTCCACTGCCATGGACATCCTGCACGACAGGAGGGGACAGTTGCAAAGTAGGGTACACTCCCAGGGGTGGTGTGGCTCCCTAGTCAGCCTCATTTGTAATCTGGGATCCCTTCTTACATCCACCAACACTAGCTACGTCAACATTACTGCGACACATTCAAAGGACTACCACTAAGCATTATGGAGGTATGTCACTACTCTCGATAGCAATGCCCACATTTGCCCTGACATACAACAGTTAGGCAGACACATTACAGAACCGATTGATATTGGCAACAACCTGGCAGCTAACCTTACACCCCTCTCACACCCTCATGGGCCCACATCTATACAGGATCGATGCAGAGTCCCTGCGGTCACAACTACACCATTCAGACCTGCTCTCTCTAAAGCCTGGAACACACACTCCATGTGACCATCCTACATCCCAGGCTGCATTTTACACAAACCTCAGAATGACATGGATCCCCACTTGGGCACCAGATTCACTAGTTGCCTTGTATCAGGCATTGTGGAGTCTGACTGGCACACAGCAACAGTTATCACACTCCACAGAGGTGGCGCCACAATGGAGCAGAGGAACTATTGCCCTATACACCTGAATAGACTGTTCTGCTAGGCTATTGAGAACATCATAATGGAAGTCCTTCACAGAGACATTGTTGGCCTACACACCTTTGATACCACCCAGGTTGGATTTGTTAGATCCACAACATGACTCCTAAACCTGGTGGAGTCCTGCAAGACAGTTACCAAGGTCATAGATGATGGTAAGGGGGTCCACACAGCCTACCTTATCCTCTCATTGGCTGTCAACACCATTCACCATTCTGTTATTGTCACTATACACATCCACCTGCACAGAGACCCATACATCCTGGGATGTTATACACAGTGGCTCACGGACAGGACACACACAGTGAGGGTAGCATACCATAGTTCCTACTGTACATCAGTTACAATTGGCATACCCCAGTCCTCAGTCATAGGGACTCTCATGTTCATTATGGACTTCCCTGAGGTACATTCCAGCATGGACGGACTTTCCCTGAATAGGTTTCCAGATGACAGCAAACTAAGGGCCATGATTGATTCACCAGCTAATATGCACACCCTCCATATGGATATCACTGTGACAGATACCTGCCATTGGTAGCATGGCCTCAAGTAGCATGGCAGATGGTGCATAGACATACTCTTTGGATTACAACAATCACCCTGTGACTATCACATAGGTGGTGGTCCCCTATATACATGAGACATTATAAGGGATCATACTACACACAGAGATAGCATCCACTCCTTTGATAACATATTGCCAAGAGGGTGTGGATATCCTTCTACATGGCCACCATAACCTGTACTGGTTTGTAGCCGGAACAAAGCCTGCCATTGTACCTATATACTCCTGACTTATGAAACACATTCATGGGTACAACATCCCCTTTGGGATGTACCTTACGGGACATCAATAGCTTTAAATACCACAACATTACCACACCAACAGTATTACTCACCTCCAAAGGATGACGTATGCAGCACAACTACTGGAGCCCCAACTGTAGTCATTTGCATACTAAGAGGTGACCTCTGCTGAGCATACAAGGCCCATGTACACACCAATATTGATGGACATGCTCCACATAAGCAACATAAGCAAAGGCCACTAAGAGTGACATGCTCTGGGATATGTACCCAAATGCTATGATGAGTAGCACATGCTGGAGGGATACATTCCTGAAACGGACACCCACCATGCTTTGGAACATGATTCCTATGTACATCAGACAGGGACACTCACTAGCACTCTTCATGAGGTACCTCGAGGGGTGGATGGGGGACAGACATGTACGCCAGGGATTACTGCAGTGGCTGTACTGTACACAGGTGCAGGAAACAAATGGCTGTGCTGTTCAAAGGCACAGGACAGTAACCTAGGGAGGTGCCGCCAGTGACAACACTGTATTAGGGTTTACAAATGGACTTGGCCAGACAGCATAGTACCTAACTGTGAATCTATGACAATATTACATGTCCTTTGTGCATGGTTTATTGCGCAGCTCTTCCATTTCAATTAGCTATCATTCTGTTACACTGTCTGGTGACTACAAGACATATGTATCCTGTTAATGTGTATTGTACAGTCCAATACACATACCTTATGTTTGCATAATATACCAGTAATGCTATGTAAAATATTTGACTTATCTACCTACAATACTGTACTTTACACATATTTGAAACCATACCCCATGATGCAAAGCATAATTGCACAGTGGGACCACTTTAGGCATGTTATTCCCATTATACGCCCATACATATGCTTACTGTTACTGTATATCAACATACGCTATCCCCTGTTATGGCACATACTTGTTGGACATACCCTACCACCAACAGTGGCTGGAGTGCAATTGTTATGTTTAAAGCCCTTATGTAGCATCCCTTGTGGTGTCTGGGGTGTTTACCTTGTGGCCCACAGCAGTACACACAATTTTTACAAGCGTTACTATGCTCAACAAGACATCAGTACACAATACCTTTTCCCTCTGTCTGCATTGCATACACTTTAATTTCTACAGCACAGGCACTACATACACTAACATACTGAGTGTTCTACATACCTTCTCAGTGGTCCGAGAATACAATACTATCTGTGTTATACCTTTCCTCTTTAAACGATTCAATGGTATGAACATACGATTTGAATGTATGACAAGCCCTCGTTTTATACGTGGATACCTGTAAAATGTGGTATCCTGCCACCAATTGGTGTTCCAGAGTAAATTATTACATGCACATCAGCTGTGCAGCTACTCCATTGGCCAATTACATGGCAACAGTGGTGTATAATTGAATACTCCACTTGGGCGTTGTCCTTTTGCCCTACCTTCGAGGGAGACGGTCTGGATGTATTATATTGTGATAAATTGCAACAGCTATATGGAGAAATCATGTCCCCCGTGGATTGTGTGTGACGGCTACAGTAAATAGTTCTACATGTGAATGTAGCTGTTATCTCAACTGTCTGTTACGAGTCTATTGCAAATGAAACCTGTTACATTGGCGTTTGTTGTACAACAGCAATGATTTCACATGGCGCCATTACAAGTATGTCTCTCACAAGGTATGTTAACACTTCTGCAGATGTCATTGAGTGAGTGGATGTTTCTGATGTTATTACAGTCTGTATTGCAATTGTTTCGGCTGTGGGGCAGATGTAGGTGGGTGTGCATAGCAGATAAAGGTTTGTGGGGACTGCATTTATACATATTCCATATGTGTGTGGGGGCCCCTTCCCTCATTGAAGATCTGTCATTTAGTAGACTAATGCTATGGTTATTAAAGGCTTAGTCATTAAACCATTGTTAATTGATTCCTACATAGCATGCAGGTGATGTTGATCCTTCAATCCCTCCCAAATACATCAATATGTACTGAACTGTTGCTGCAAGAAAGCTGTCTTGTGTATTTCTGTCACAAGTATTTGCACTCATTGCTGTTGTGTTGGTGACTCCTACTCTTTGTCCTGGGTTGACACCTTTTCAATTGGCCATATTGGGACATTTGTTGGGCACACATCAGGGTCTAGAGACCTACACAAACACTGTCAGTACATAGGATAGAACTTACTTTTGCCCTACATTGAACCTTTTATTCTTGTAGCACTTTAGCTGCTCATTATGTTTCTTCACAAATTTACGTATTTGAGAGATGGACATAACTATTACATGCAACTATTACTTCATATATCGGACATCACTATGTTCTGCAATCATGGTACATTTGCCATTTTTAATATTTGTTGTCAGGACACAACTGCCCAAAGAGGGACTGTCCCTCTCAAAGTGGAACAGGTGGTAACCGTATGCTTAAGGCCGAATATGACCACAACTACTGTAATAATCTACCTCCGAGTTTGCACAAACAGACCCATGATGCAAACACACACACACACACACACACACACACACACACACACACACACACACACACACACACACACACACACACACACACACACACACACACATATTACAATCCCATGGAAACACACAATGCACTCTCAACAAGAACTTACACACATTACAGCAGTTGGAACCACACTTATACACAGTACCTACCTGGACCACAGCACTGGCAGCGATAACTACATCATGATAATATTACTCGCGGTTATACTGTTCAGGTACTGTGATCTTTCTGTCTTTCATCCTCATGATTATGTGTGTCGGTATGTAAAGCATTCGGTAGTTGGCAGTATCCTATTCATTTGTACCTCCATGGTTGTATACATGTCGTTAACCTGTCTTTATATTCGCAGATATATGTATTTCCATATATATCGACATACATCTCTCTATCACCCTTTCTATCCCTATTTTTTTTATTTATATATATATATATATATATATATATATATATATATATATATATATATATAATTGGGTACATGGCGGTGTATTCTGTTTGCTGAACCCCGCACTTTTGTGTTCTAACCTGTCACAATACACACCTACCGTTGGTACATCTCGGGTAGCTTGCTGGTGAGTGAGTGTGTGCATGGTTGCGTGGTCTACTCCTGCCAGTGGCCGTTTTACCTCTCAGAGCAGGCACTGTTAGTACATGACTGAATAATGCTGGTTTCACCTGTTCTGGACATCCATGACCATGATCTGCGCAGAATTCTGCAAAGCTTAAACCTGTTTTGCGCATATCTATGTAGTCCTGTTTGAACGACGCTTACCGTCACTTGCCGCCACATTAACCTGCTCACATGTGCTTCCATGTGGTCTAATGACCTACATCCAACATCCATTATTCGTGCCATCGGGATTACGTTAAGGACCTTGCATGACGTGGAACCGGGTACATACACGACACAGTCAGTGGCTTTACCACTTGGTTATCTGTTGTTTGTACAAGTGTTAATGGTGTTTTGTATGTGGACTGTACTACGGCTGTTCCTCCATACTGCAGTCAAATGTATAACTCAGTTTGTTTACATATGGATGATACCACTTCATGGTATGCCCGAGTGATGTTTAATGGATGTGCTCCAGCATTGGGAATCTATGTCAGAGTGAGCCGCACACTATCATGTTCTACACCTTAACACAACCATAACTGGAGAATGCTGGGGTGGCAGATACCTGTCATGGGTACTCCCCATGCTTTGGCACTAGATCCCTACTTACACTATATGGAGGCCCTCATTAACACACCGTGGAATCCATGCAGAGTAGGTGGGGAACAGTGGTTACACACATGGTATCCGGATATTGACTCTGCTCCACAGAGGGACAGTTGGTTGACCAATGGGGTGGTGATAGCAGACACATTTTGCCTAGGCTGCTGCATAGCCTCTGACAATCGGGCATGTACCTACCAATGTACCTAGGCACCTATACATACAGTATCAACGTATGCTGTTAGCTTCGTTTACTGTTCAGGTGTTGACTTTCCTTGTTCCAATAGCTGTTGTGTGTGCAATAGTTGAGGGCTGCCTATGTAGGATTCACACAGTAGGCCACCTATAAATTACAATTTGCAGGTGACCGTGTGTGTGTGCCATCCATTTTACTGTGTGTGCATGTGGAGAAGTGTGTCAGTCCATAGGGGCCTACACTGTCAGTGTATGTGCTATACGTTCCCTCTTTGCCAAGGTGTGGGCATATTGGGCACACCTCTGTCTGCCTACTGGGGCTGGCACAGGGTGTTCATGGTCTGAATCCCTCTGTGCCTGTGATGGCCTTGGCAATTGTGGTGGGCTGTGAGGGCCTTCACCATTATGTCCCTGCTGCAGCTGTTTCTGCAGGATCATATAATGTAGCATGGCACATACTATGAAGATGTGGGCACACATGCCTGAAGAGTACTGCAAGGCTCCCCCAGATATGTCCAAGCAAAGGAACTGTGATTTCAGCATCCCAAACACACGCTCTATGATGATTCTGGTTTGTGCGTGTGCCTCATTATGGCGTTCTTGCATGGGTGTATGTGCATTTCTGATGGGAGTCATCATCCACGGCTCCAGGGCATAGCCAGCACCCCCCCACAAGGTGGCCATATGGGATGTCCCCCCTGACAAATACCTGATACAGCTGTGAGGCATGCCAGATGTAGGAATCATGGTAGCTTCCAGGGCTGCCAACACACACATCCATAATAACGCCCTGGGCATTGCACACAACCTGGCAGTTGATGAAGTGGTATCCCTTGCGGTTTATGTAGCGCCTACCATGGTCTCTGGGTGGTGACTTGATATGTATGTGTGTGCAGTCTATTGCACCCAGTACCTCCGAGTAGTGTGCCACATGGTGGAAGAGATGCATATTGCTGGCCAACTCCTCCTGAATTTGGGGGAAGTATATATGCTCACTGGCATGTGGCAACATGGTATCCAGGAACTGGTGAAGTACCCTGGATGCTGATGCCTGTGAGATCCCCATAATATCTCCAGTTGGCCTTTGAAAGGTACCTGTAGCTAGTATTCTCAGGCTTACACATACCTTCGTGTCCACTGTGATGGGTTCCCCTCTGTTGTTTCTAGCTCTCACGTGTGGCCGGCACAGCTCCACTATTTGCTGTATGATTTCCCCGTCCACCCTGTAACAGTCTACTATCTCCAGATCATGTAGCCCCTGGTAGGTTACCCTTGGTCTGAACACTCTTCTCCTCCGCCGGGGCCTGAGGTGGTTGTCAGCATCATCCTCCACAACACCTTCAGTCTCCAACACATGCTGATGAATCACAGCTATGGCAGCTCCCAACATGTACATTATAAATGTTCCCTGTCTGTTTACACCGATGGTGCAGTGTTTGGGAATACACAGGTGTGTGTGAGGTGCCTTCACACTTTATACTATTGTGCTTTGAACACTGATGATGTCATAGGGTGTGTATGTACATTAGGGGATGCAGGGTATCTTTTGTTTACCAAGGATACTGCTATTGTGCTGCCTTTGGTGTTACATTACATTTAGCTGCCATGGATTACCTCTTTCCCTTGCCTCCGCTTTTCTTAACAGTTCCCCTCCCATTGTCTGGCATGCATCCAGCAGCCTGCTTTCTTGTTTTGTACTTTCCTGAAACAGGATTTTCTTGCCAAATGTGTTCTATTACCAATCTACTGCAGGTTTTCTTTGCTCAGCAATTACAGTTCTCTTTTCTCTGCAATCCGGCACCTCCCCTATCCAGTTCTTCAGGTTGCTGCTAGCAGCCTTGTTAGCTGGTGTCAATTGCCCACTATGAGTTAATAGGTGTTAATTGCTCGGTTCTACTCCTATTACCCTACTGTAGCATTTCCTTATTGTCTTCCCCTAAACTTCCTTTTTGGCCTGTGGTGCGCGGCACGTGAGTCCACTTACCGGGATTCGGGCACGTTTTCATCCACGTACACATGCGCTTTCGGGAACCATGTGTGCTCTCAGCTGAGGAAAGCTATACCTTCATCCACACCCCTGTCCTGCGGCTTTGCTTAGCAATGGGCAGCCTGGATTTGCATTGCTCCAATGTGCTTACAGCTGCAGTGGCACACCCCACTGCTGATGTCATGTATTCCTACAGACCACTCCTCGGTGTTGTAGCACTGTGCCGTATTGTACATCCTTCGGCCAGTGGGACGTTTGCGATTCACTATTACTTGCCTCATTTGCATGGCATTGACTACTAATTCATAGTTACCGTGCCGAACGATGTCACAGGCCCTTAGCAACCCTTACAGCTTGATTGTGATGTAGCATGCATACCATTGACTATTATGGTGAAATCATGATTTTTGTTACATTGCTATTTTATGACATTTGTATATATTTTCCTTGTGTACCCATTTGTGCACACATGCCCTACGGTTGTCCTTTGCGTTACTGTGGCCATGACATTAAATGTTATTTTGTATGTGTTGTGCATCTTTTCTTATGCCATTAGCTGTATATTTAGCGATTGGCATATGTTAACTTTGTTATACATGAGTCTGGTCCACTTCCATGGCTACGATGTTCTTTTGTCAACATGTAAACCTTTTTTTTGGTTTACATTTCTGTAGGCTTACGCTACGCCTACGCCACTTCATGAATTGCTTTGTACCTTCATTTGCATGCTGCAGTACGACGCATGGGGTGATTTGCATGCTTACGCTGGGAGCTGCGCAGATCTGGTGTACGCCATTTGTGCACTTGGAATTCGATCATACCTGAATCACTCGGCGGCCATATTTGGTGTTATGCCGCCTACACTACACCTGCACCTGGCGCAAGCTTCATGAATCCCGGGGCTTGTCTATTTGCCTTTGTGGGAATAAGGCATTTTGTACAAAGCATTCAAGATGTGACAGTCCCATTGGTGATAATGTTGACTGTTAGTGTTGCTGCTTGAGTCTCATCTGGAATGTCTGTTGTGTAGAGTTTCCATGTTCTTGGAGTTTTCCCTAGGGTCTCTGGATTTCCTTCTGAATTAGGAAGATGTGCTGATTGCGGTTTCTGGTTTTTCTAACTGGGGTGCATACACTTGTCTTATACTTTTGGAGCTTTGAGTTAGACAAGTGCGAGGTTAGAAAAGTAATTGAAGTTTTGTAGAATAAGTGTTGTTGAACTGGTCAGTAGTTAAAGTAGCAAGTTGCCTTTCTGTTGTTGTTGTGGTTGAAGTTGGTTGTTGTTGCTGGGAATTCAACTTTATTTTCTTACAGTTAAAGACTTGAGTAAGCCTGGAAACCACAAGTAGAGTGGAAGGGTTTAGTGCATAAGGATGGCATAATGGTTAAAGTGCTTATCTCCCAGACACAAGGTGCAGGGTTCGATTCTCACATGGCCTAATTGGCTTGGCTCACAAAGGCAAGTTGCTAGAATTACAGGATTTGTGTTAGCATGCATTTCCAGAAGGATATGAAGTCTGAAGCTCAAATTCATGTCTATGTGTAGTGACGTTAATACTCAGTCAGTTTCTAGAAAACCACAAATTTTATGAGGGAAAAGACCAACAAATAGTATGCAATAATCTGGACATTCTGCAAAAGTCTGGACAGTTGAGAGGTCTGAAGGGGGTACAAAGGCTCAAAAATGGCAACAAATGTTAAGTATTATTCTTATAGCAAAGTTGTTTGATTAACAGGATTTGTGTTGGCATGCTTTTTCTGAACTACAAATGTGTGTTTTTTGGAGGAGGGAGTAAGATCGATCTAGCAGTGGCAGCAGTCAAGAGGTATGTTATGACCTCCTAGCTCAAGAAATCTGCATAAAGCCTAAAATAAAGGGGGCACAAAGGCTCTAAAGTAGAATAAAGTTTTAAATATTGCTCATATAAAATTACAAAGTTTTTTGAATGACAGGATTTGTTTCTGAAATAAATAGTCTGGAACTCAATTGTATGTCATTTATGGACTTCACTCCCCAATGACTGGAACAAGCCACCCATTTTAAGAGTAAGGGACCCCCCCCCAAAATTGAACTAAATATCCAGAATTGTTTTTGAAAATATAATATTCTGGATGTCAAATACTTCCTCCAACAGTGGTGCAGCAGTTAGCGTTACCGCCACACAGCAAGAGGTTCTCCAGTTCGATCCTCGACTGGGATGCCTTATGTGCAGAGTCTGCATGTCCTCCCTGTGGTCGCGTGGGTTTCCACTGGGTGCTCCAGTTTCCTCCCACATCCCAAAGACATGCTGTAGGTGGATTGGACAATCTAAATTGGCCCTAGGTGTGAGTGTGTGCATGTGTGTGCCTTCTGTGGAAGGTTGGGCGCCAGGCTGGCAACTCGACACAGTAAAACTCCACTGCCAATCATGAGCGGACAGTGATCCGCTGTGGCGACCCCTAACCGGGAAAAAGCCAAAAGAAGAAGAAGAAGAAGGTTCATAGGTGGTTACTAGGCTAGCGGCACTAGAGCCTTTACAAATCAAGCTATGTTAATCCCAAGTATCCCCATTTGTTCTTTTTTGGATAGCTCGCAGAACAAATTTATGAACAGAGCAGGCCTATGATTAGTACTGGCTATCCCTATCATGAGGGACATGAGTGCCACCCCAGGGGTGAATTTGCAATTTTCCATTTGATTATCTAGGTTGCAGTTGAATAGAGGCAGTGAGGAGCTCTCTTTTACATAAATAGGGGAGTCTACTCCAGAGAAGCAGCAGTTGTTGAGAGACATATCTCTCTCTCCGGCATGATCTGTTAATGTCACAAGCTAGGTTGAGATCCCTAGAACAAGTGATTCTTGAGCAATTTGAGTTGCAGATGTGCAGCATTTCCATTAGGGCAGGACTGGAGATTGCCCCATAGGCCAGACACAAGTCACCTCTCAGCAGCCTATAAGATGCAGAGTAAAGTAGCAGGGCTTTCAACCTGTCCACGTAGGTCATGATTTGGAGCCCCTGTATTTTCTTAGTGAGGAAACTCTGAGGTCTCTCCTGTTGCTGCAGGTATCTAGTGAGGTACATGCAAAAGGATACATTATACTCTATTAATGGTCTGATGAGGGTTGGGTACAGTGGAGTTATAACATGCACAAAGGTAGTGCCATTATTGACCATGGAGCATATTATTATTATGGATCTCATAAACAAGGACATAGGCAATCTCCAAACACTCAACCCCACCCAATATGGATTTGTCAGGGGCAGATCTTGCCTATTGAACCTAGTTGACTTCTTTGAGACTGCCACCAAGGCCCTGGATGAGGGCAGGTCAGTACATGCAGCTTACCTTGACCTGGCCAAGGCCTTTGACACAATTCCCCACTCAGCCATCATCAGAAAACTAACAGAACTCGGTGTTAATCCCTATCTTGTGAGATGGGTGGCCAACTGGCTCACAGATAAGACCCACAAGGTCAAAATAGGTGCCACCACCTCCAACAGCAGACCTGTCACTAGTGGTGTTCCCCAGGAATCTGTCCTGGGACTCCTACTGTTTGGCATCTACTTTTCAGAGGTCCAGGCAAAGACAAAGTGCCTGTGGCTGACCACGCTTGTGGATGACTAAGTTTGGTGCTGTCATTGACTCCTCAAATGATGTTAACATACTGCAAGAGGGTCTCACAGCTACAAATAACTGGTGCCAAATTCATGGCCTTAAGCTAAAAGCAAAAAATGTATTATCATACCATTCGTCAAAACATGGCTCCTACTGATTATCACATCAATGGCAGCCCCCTAAGCACACAACCTGTGGTGGGAGACCTGGGTACTCAGGTTGACAGCAATCACATATTTGACCATCATGTGGTGGCAGTGGTCAGAAATGCCTTTGACTTCCTTCATCTCATAAGTAAAAGGATTGCATCCAGAAAAAAGGAGGTTATTAATTCTCTGTACTCCTCCCTCATTAGATCCATAATTGAGTATAACACCCCATTTGATATGTACCTCTTCAAACAGCTGCACCAACTGGAAAGGGCACAGAAATACCTCATAAAGAGAATACATGACTTCCAACACCTGTCCTATGTGGACAGGCTCAAATCACTATAACTTTACTCGGTATCATACAGATTGCTCAGAAGTGATCTGTGTCTCACCTACAAGGCAATATCAGACTCTGCCCTACTAGAGATGCTCCATATCTATAAGTATAACTCCTCACGCATTACCCGCTTGATAGGCCTAAATCTAATATGCGACATCAACAAGACCTGCTGGAGAGACAGGTTTGTCTCCCAGAGGCTGCCCTGTCTCTGGAATAGACTTCCCATAGATGTCAAACAGAGTACTTCGCTGACCCTTTTCAAGTGCATCCTTGATGAGTCGATAGGAGCCACAAATTTGTCCCAGGGGTTCCACCTTTGTCCCTCACTGACAGGGGCAACAGGTGCTGTCTGAAGTTTCTTTTTTGGGGATAAACTCTTGGCTAGGCTTGTAAGGGCCCAAGGGACATTAGCCTAGTAACCTCCTATGATCCTATGAACATCCCTTGACCTGGATGCTATGCTTTTGCTTATGAGATGCGCTATGTAGAAGGCTTTCCTTACCACTATAGAAACTTGGTGGTCAAAGTTCAGATTGCTGTCAATCGGTGTTCCCAAGTCTTGCACCACTGAGTTGGAATTCAGGTGGATGTTGGCACTATTGGAATTTGTAGGGAAATCTGCTTTACCAAAGGGAATAATAACATTTTTTTTTGGTTTTTTTTGCATTTAGTTTCAGACCATGACTTTGGCACCAATCATTTGTTTGTTAGCCCCTCTTGTAATATGTCGACATTGTTGGGGGGCTCAATGATCGCTCCCAGTTTGCAGTCAGTGAACTTGGTGAGCCAAAGGCCATTTACTTTGGCCTGGACTTTTGAGAAATACATGCCAAACAGTAAGGGGCCCAGCATAGACCCCTGTTATACTCCACTGGTGGTGGGTCTACTGGTGGAGGTAGAGTCTCCTATTTTGACAGTGTGTTCTGTCAGTAAGCCAATCGGTTACCCATCTAGTAATGTAAGGGTTAAACCCTATTTGGGAGATTTTCTCAAAGAAGCCAGAGTGGGGATTTGTGCCAAAAGCCTTGGCAAGGACGAGATAGGCTGTGTGCACTGTCCTACCTTCATCCATGGCTTTGGTGACATTCTCAAAGACATCTACCAGGTTTAATAAACATGCTCTACCTTTAACAAAGCCAAACTAGGTTTGGTCCACTGTTTGGAAGTCACAAATGTCCTTGTTGATAAGGTCCATGGCCTTGCAGATGAGGCTGGTTAGACTTAACACTTCTGTAGTTCCCAGGGTCAGTTGATGGCCCCCCTTTAGTGCAGGGGGATTACTGTTGCTGTTCAACACTTTACCCTGTCATCTGCCATAGATGATATTAAGTTTGAAACATTAGGTGGAGGAACTACTTTACATCAAAAATATATATTAAAGAAATACAGCAATAAAAAAGTAAGTAAAATAAAAGTTTGCATACAGCCCAGTCTCTAAGTGCAATAATGCCCTCCTGCTGGGTGTGTGTTACAGTGTAAATGATGACAATTTCAGGTATGTAGAGGCCCTATGCCTGTGTCATTGGCCTCATAACACCCTTGGGTGGGTGTTATTTACACGGTAACACACACCCTATTGGCCATTATTGATTGTTTCTGCATTATGATTGCAAAGATTGTGCTTGCCCCAGTGAAATTTAAAACTGGATTGCCCTAGCAAACATTCAAAATTCACACACAAGTAATGAGCTGCTTGCTCAAGGACCTCAGGCATGTTTCTTTTGTCCAGCAACTTGATGACATCCATTTGTCAGCAGTGTCATAACTCTACTGTTTTAATGGAGCAGCACTGCATAAACTATAATATCAAAATGCTAAGCTGTTAGTAGTACATGTTGCTTATTTTTGCCATTGTACTGTACAAAATGTTATGGCATAGTGTTGATGTGACTTGACAATCCAGATTGCATGCTGACATTTTGCTTGATTCGGTTGTGATTTGTTCCTCTTGGGGTCTTTCTTCTTATCATGGTTTTTCTTTGGTTGTTGGGTGACATGTCATCCAGAAAAGGCAATTTCTGTTGTGGGGGACAGATTCCCCATAAAGATGTCATGAGAGGTGTTTGTTTTGCTTAGGTGCTTCTCAGCACCATAAATCTTGTCCTACTAGTCAAGTGATTGTCCCTAAAACTTTGCATAGTCGTCTCTCCTCTTTGGCTATTTGCTTAGAGAACCAGTGTCTTAAATGTTTGGCTCAGGGTGCAGTGTCAGAATCGTCCTGGCCTGAGGGTCAGCCATCCATGAAAAGGCCAACTGACATCTGTCTTGAGGCAGGCAAAATCCTGGAGGATTGTTTGGTTCTCTAGTTAGATTCTTCTGTGGTGACCACTTCAGAGGCTGCCATGGACCCGATTTCCTGCATGCCCTCAGAGGCTCTTCAGATGTCCATTTTGGATGTTCTGGGGGAACTGCAGCTGATTATATCTGAAGGTTGTGGGGTGTTTCACAAATTCTTGTTAGAGAGGAAATTCCCACTATACTGAGTGTAGGCAGGGGTCTGAACCTCCTAAAATCTTTTAAATCTTCTAAAGCCTTCTGCTGTTTGTGTTTTATGCCCCAGTATTGTTTTTTTTTTAATATTATTTTAAAATGTGTTTTGAGAACTCCTGATGAATAGCAGATGTTTATAGGTGATGCCAAAGTACAACACTGCCACATTTACAGCCACACAGGCCTGCACTAAAATAGGCCACAAGCTAGTGAGACAACCAGGTCATCCAAACTGAATGATCCATAGAATCTGAAATCAGAATTAGAAGTCTTTTCGAACTGGTAATGGAGGACTGTGGCTTTCTGGCTTTAACTTGTGAAGTACCGTTTTGAAGCACACATGGGCAGAAGACATTCTGCAATGTGGAGTTAATCACAACAGTTTCAATAATGTTGCAAACACCATTGTGTGTTGCCTTGTGGAACCCAACAGAGGTGAAGTAACTGGTGTCCTGTTCTGTGCTTGCCCCTTGCAGCAAGGAAGTGGTTAGAGAAGTGGGGTTTTATAATCCACTGGGTAACTGTAATCATATGAATGCTGATGACAGTGTCTGAACTTTTAATATGTCAAAAGTACTGTAGTGTCAAATAAGCTTTAGAAAAACTCTGACTGTGGAGATTTACAACAGTTATGGTGGGGTAACATAGCCATTGCATATGTTTCAGTCACGATTGTGACTGTGATTCTGTGGCTATTTGCTTGCATGCCATTGGAGCCCATGTGGTGTATTCATACATAATAATGAAGTTTCTTGATTACTAACCCACTTTCTTCTGTCAGAGATATAGTGTATCATAACGTCACATCACAGAATGGTTTTTACTATGGAATTGGTGGCAAAGAGATTTGTTTAATCTCGTGTCTATAATTTCATCCACTTGCTTAGAAGGTAAAGAATGTAGCATCTGTTCAGAGTGTAATTAGAAAAGGTGAGGAAATTTAAGGAATTATTAAGGTGGGCTTTGATAGATTTTTAATGATTGTATCGAGAAGTGATGGAAGAAATGTCGTAGGAAGAGGCAGTGCTATTTCTTCCTACACCTGTCAAAGGTCTTTGACATGGTCAATCACACCAAAGTCATTAATGTCCACTCCTCCCACAACATTAGCAGTACTGCAATAGCCTGGTTTCAAAGCTACTTAACAGACTGACAACAAGCTACCCTTTGGCAACAATCCCTCTCACCCCTCCTTACAATCATTTTAGGGGTACCATAAGGCTCCATACTTGGCCCCCTTCTTTTCTCTATATTTACCAATCGCCTTCACTCTGCTATTCCCCATGCCAGTGTGATCCAATGCGCTGACGACACTACTTTGATCTGCTCAGCCTCAGCCCTCAATGACCTTCAAGCCATCACCCAAGACTCCTTCCTATCTGTTGAAACGTGATTAACTAACTCCCAATTTATATTAAATCTAAATAAAACAAAACTTATGCTCTTCCACCCCACTAGAAATACTTCTCCCTCCACAACCTTTCACATCTTCTCAAAAAACAAAACCACAATCAATCCTACTCCCTATACCAAGCTGCTAGGGGTTATAATTGATAATAACCTTAAATTTGATCTTCATATTGATCAAACCATCAAAAAAGTTCACAAGAAACTTGGCCTCCTATATAGGAATAAACAATTTCTAACTACCAATACAAAAATTACAATTGCCAGGACACACCTTCTATCAACACTCCTATATGCATCCCCAGTCCTAACATACCTTCATAAAACTGACCTTGCCAAACTTGAAACCTGATACAATAAAATCTCCAAATTTGCCACTAATGCCTCCTACAAGTCCCATCACTATTTATCTCTCAAACAGCTCGATTGGCTAGAACTCCATCTATTCCATCAATTTAATCAACTAGCCTCAGCACATAAAGTTCTCTACCACCCAGAAAAGGCCCAAACCCTCAAAGACATTATCCAACCATATTCTGCTTCTAGATCTCTCTGCTCAAACAACAAACTTCTCCTCCAAGTCACTAAAGCAAAAAACTCAGCAAGCAAAGCCCGCTTCTCCAGCTATATTTTCAAGTTTTGGAACTGTCTGCCAAATTTAGTAGTGACCACATCCTCATCTTTACAATTTAAAAAACTTCTAAGAACCCCTTACTATTTTCTGGCTCTGCTCTTGCTACACCCCAGGTTAAACCACCCCAACCCCCCTTCTCGTCCTCCTTCACTACTGCACTAGACCACTTCTAGTAATAATCACTCCCATTACTCCTTGTAGATTATTATTATGTCAGACATATATCTCTAGCAATTTGTAAGCTTGTTTTGGTTCAAAATTATATGCATTGAATGTAAATACAAACCCTCACGATCTAGGATATGCACGTTACTGTTCCTATTTTTAACTTACTGATCTACTTTATTAATACTCATGATTTACAACATGTTCAGGATATTGTTCTTATCTTTCTACTTCTGATGTACTATATTAATAGTTTTAAAGTTTTGATGTGCCAAATTAATGTTCTGTAGTTTTTGGTTCTAATATAATGTGCACTGCTTTTTGTTACTGGAGCTTTTCTCCTGGGGCCTCCACTGAAAAACGACACATGTCCAGCTGGACTTTCACAGTAAACAAATGTAAAATAAATAAAAATAAATAAATAAATAAAAGTTCAAGAAAATATCATCTTGTAGGGTGGCAGAAGACCAGGACGGCCATGGTGGTGCAGCGGTTAGCATTGTTGCCTCACAGCAAGAGGCTCTCTGGTTCGATCTTCGGCTGGGGTGTCTTCTGTGTGGAGTTTGCATGTCCTCCCTGTGGTTGTGTGGGTTTCCTCTGGGTGCTCTGGTTTCCTCCCACATCCCCAAAGACATGATGCAAGTGGATTAGACATGCTAAAATTGGCCCTAGGTGTGAGTGCATGTGTGTGTGTGCCTTCCATGGAAGGTTAGGCGCCAGGCTGGCAACTTGACACCATAAAACTCCACTGCCAATCATGAGTGGACAAGGTGATCCGCTGTGGCGGCCCCTAACCGTGAAAAGCTGAAAGAAAGAGAGAGAGAGAGAGAGAGAGAGAGAGAGTGGCAGAAGACCAGGCACCATTGAAGCAAACTGTCTCAGGATGTAGGGGGAAAGGCAAAGCTCAAATGGTCTGTTCAGGAGGATGGGGCAGATGTTTGCTAGAAAGTAGTGCACTTATGTGAAATATTCATTGTATGTTTTGTGGAGTGCATTCAAACCTTACCATCATATTAGTTTTTGGAAGTGGATGAAAAGTAAAAGAAGTAAGCAGTTGAATCCCTGTTTAACACGTTCTCATCTTTGTTTCCACAAAAAATAAGGAACCATGGAAATATCACAAAAGGTAGAAATTTCTTGAAAATATATAGTGATCGAGATGCTGAAAATGTGCTATAAGTGCTAGACACATGACCTAAGGACATATCATTTATCCCTACAGCACTTGGCCAGTTGTGATTAGAGATCCTGTTGTAAGGTTGTTGCACATGAATTGATGGTCCTACAGTGCTGCAGAAGAAAGGGGCTCCCAGTGGTGCTTCATATCTTGTTAGTTATGCATTATAGGTGATCCAAATGCCCAAATACACAGCAGTGGCTTGACTTCTTCTAACATGTTTCTGATAAGTCATGTATGTATGTCTGTCTGTGTATTCATCGTCCGGAAGATGAATTTCTCACTAAGTGTGCATAGCTCATAGGTTCATAGGTTCATAGGTAGGTACTAGGCTATCGGCCCAAGGGCCTACATAAGTCTAGCCAACAAGGTTCCCTGGCTTACACCAACCAAGAAAGTTATTTTCCTGTGCCACTGTCGAGCAGAGACACAGAAGTGATCCCCGGGGTGTATTTCCTATTTCCCATCCACTCATCAAGATTTGTCTTGAAGAGTGCTAATGAAGACAGGTTCATAGATAGGTACTAGGCTATTGGCCCAAGGGCCTACGTAAGTCTAGCCAACAAGGTTCCCTGGCTTTAAATTGTGTTTTAAACTGCATCTGGAAGCCAGTATGATACTACTATGTGGTCTGATGCAAGAAGCTGAGTATTTTGATGACTGTACTGTACTGTAGTGTATTTCACAGCTTTTTTATGTGACTTGCTTAAGCAGTCTGTATGGTACACATGTAAGAAAACCAGTAATTAAAAGTCAGATGGCCCAACATGGCATTGATATCAGCTGTGATCTGTATTAGTTCCATTATGTTGAACTGCAAGATTTCTTCATGTAACAAGATGTTGATATGGCCTCACATCTCCCTGTGCTGAACATGCTTAGGTTTTTATGTTTTGGTCAATGGAAAAGAGATTGCACAAATATGCATGTATATTTGCTTTGCACTACTTTCTGGTGTCCTGTCCATGCTTGGATGTAACTGCTTTGTGACACAAGCACCATGTGAATAGTAATGTGTATCTTCAGTTTAAAAACTTGTTTTCTCTGTGATACTTCTCATGCCTCACCTGATGCTACTTTTAGGATTCCTGTGAAAATGCTAAGCCATTGTCTGGGACTTAGGGTTCCCATGCATATGCATCCCACCTCCTCCTTCACCTGCTGCTGCTGAACGGTCAACTGAATCTTATTCACCGAGGAGTCTTGATGTCTGCATAATGAATTCATCTCCTCAGCATGATACCTGTTAGCTCAACTTGCCCCTTCCTGTACTGAAAGCCAGACTCAATGCTCATAGGTTCATAGGTGTGTACTAGGCTAATGGCCCTGCAGCTTTTACAAGCCTGGCTCATAGAAATGCCCTGGCATTGTGCCGCCCGACATTAGTTCCCAGTACCTCTAGCAAGTAGAGCCACTGGAGTGATCCCTGGGGTAAATTTTCTATTACCCATCCACTCATCAAGATTTCTCTTGAAGAGGGACAGCAAGGTATTCTGCTTGACATGTATAGGAAGTCTATTCCAGAGCATGGGCTGTCTCTAGGTGAGGAATCTGTCCCTTCAGTATGTTCTGTTGATTGTGGTAATGAGGTTGAGGTCTCTGGAGCGTGTGGTGCGGAGGGATTGGGATTTCATTACATGCAGCATTTCTAACAGAACTGGGTCAGACATGGCTTTGTAAGTCAAGCAGAAATTGCCTCTATGTAGGTGACATGAGACAGAGAATAGCTGGAGTCTTTTGAGTCTATCTGTGTAATGCCATGTGTTTAATGCCTAGGATCCTCTTCATGAGGTACTTATGTGGCCTCTCCAGCTGTTGCAGGTATCTAGTGAGGTACATGCCAAATGAGGCATTATATTCGATGATTGGTCTAATGAGGGAAGAGTAGAGAGAGATGATGACCTCTTTCTTCCTGGATGCAAAACCCTTGGTAATGAGATGTGCCACATAGAAGGACTTTCTGACCACAGTGGCAATATGGTAGTCAAAGGAGAGGTTGCTGTTAACCTGTCCCCAGATCTCTTATAACACCTTCAGTGTTCAGTGGGCTTCTAATGATGTGGTAGTTAGTGGGAACTGAGTTTTCACCAAATGGGATGATGATGAATTTTTTGCTGTTAAGCTTAAGGCCATGATTTTGACACCAGTCATTGGTCTGAATTGTTATTCATCAGTCTTCACATGTTATGCACTTGTAGCTGTTAAGATTCCTGAAAGGTGTCTTATCTGTGTGAGGATATCTTATCCCAACCACTGCCACCACTATGTGACAACCGTGCCCTGGCCCAGCAATCAAGGAGCCTCAATCCTCATCACTAACACCAGGGAGGTTATCTCCTAGAAGAGGAAAGGATAACAAATACACACAGTAAGTTACAATTTCCCTTAAGTGCACACAGAGATCACAGTCAGTTTGGGGCTGGTTGCTCCCTTGCTCTCCAGGTCCCCAATAAGACTCTCCACTGGCACAGCTATAGGGTCTAGATCTCAGCCTAGCTGGCAAGCTAACCTCCAGTACCATCTCTGTCCCACCAGTTCTTCGTGTTCCTGCCCAGGTAGCTGACACACACACCCACTCTTTGAGATACGTATTTGTACAACTTCACAGACACTCCTGGGAAAGGCTGACACAGATTCTCCAGCTGTGCCCCTTTACCCAGACTATACGGTAGTAATTCCTGCAACCACCAGCTAATATTATCAGCTACCCAAAGGCCCTTGAAAGGGTGTCCAGTTATTACTGTGCAATATTATTATCCAATTGGTAATGTGACTATTCAGTCTAAGGCTTATTAGAGTGGCCTGTTACAGTAACCTCTATAAATATGCAATGAACTCTAGAACCTACTTCTCTACACAAACCAGCCACAGGTAAAGGTTTTTAAAATCTTTAATAATAAATAATTAAAACACAAGACAATACTACTACACCACAGAGATATCTAAGAGTTCAGAGATCACATAGAAACTTAAAACAATACAGTAGGACAGGTCTGATGTCAAAGAAAAACATTTAATCTAACATTCTAATCTTTAGCTAATCTTAAGAGAAAACACAGTGCTATAATCCTATTTACATACATAAAGAGCATAAACAGTACTGGGGTTGATGGTCCAAGACAAATGCTTTCAGTCTCTCACTGAACAATAGTTTTTAAAACACTAACAAACAGCTCTGTTAAGGCCCTCCCAAATTACATCATTTCGACACTTAGGTTTTCCCAGTATTCACATTACATCATCTTGACAAACTGCATTACTTAGCAAGCTAACACCTGCTCAGGAAACTACAACAATAAAAGACATTTCATATGTATACTCTAACAATTATTTCTTAAGTTAACACAATAGAAAGAATGTGTTCAGCCAGACGCTTCGGCACCGTTTTTTAGATAATTGTAACTTCAAAGAACATTTGAAATGCTTGGCTTGATTTTCCTTACAGCAGATGGCAATGTTGCAACAATCTTGAAGTTCACATTTTACAGTGTTTTCTTTCATTTAAGAACACAAGCCTGTATTTTACATTTATTTATACAAATAATAGAATTATGTATCAAATTCTATTTGACTAGGCTGGCAACCTTCACACATCTTTTCCCAATCTTCACAATCTGCATAACTGATCTGCCTTTAACGCTAGAGAAATTCTTATAATCTTTGTCTTTATGCAGTGTTGTTGCCATGGGCTGTTTGTAAATTTGATGGCTTGCCTATACTTTGATGTTTCAGCTCAGCTACATAAAACCCAAACTGTGATCTTTGCAACCTTTCTTTTCCTGAAGCCATGGCCCATTCCTGTGATACATATTTATTTATTTAACATTTGTTTACTAGAAAAGTTTGACTTGGAATGAAGCCAATTTTCAGCAGAGGCCCAGGGAGAAACACTCCAGATGCATGCCTTTGAATTGTCGGAGGAAAAAACAGAGAAAACCCACACAAACACAGGGAGGACATGCAGACTCCACAAAGAAGGTACCCCAGCCAATAATTAAACCAGAGAACATCTTGCTATGAGGTGTTAATACTACCACTGCACCACTGCACCACCCATATGAATTACTTTTTGTGTCTAATCCTACCAAGCTGTAAAACATATTGTTGGAAGTAGTCTAGTTTATTTAGCTTCTTGTGGAAATGTGTGAAATTTTGTATATCAGTAAATAGAGAAGCTTGTTGTGGCAGCCTGCAATGGAAAACAGCAGTAACAATATGCACACTTGTCTGGAAGACTGAGAGTAGGATCTGCATAGCATGAAGGAAAAAATATATTAAATTGCTTCAAAAACATCATATTACAATGAATATATGCATATAAAAGCAGTAGTAGCTACAAACAGAAGGAGACATCACTGGCATGCCTAAGGGATAATAAGACAGAAGACTGCAATTCTGTATAAGGCAACTATGAATATTTTTTATGATTAGAGTATTAATTTGCAGATTTAGCTACATCTGTCAGTGGCCCAGATGAATTGTAATCTGTGCGTGTTACAGGCATGTTTAGAGGAATATTTAGATACCTTTATATTAAGGATTGCTAAAAGCATTTTTGTAATATGATTTATTGTGAAAGTGCTATTCGAATGATAGGAGTAATGACAGAGATGAGGGAACATTTTAATGGCACACAAGGCAGAGTGCAAGTAAATCTGACTGATGTGTATTGCCATGCAAAGCTGACTGTTTAGCTGAACCTTGCAGGGTGGGAAATGTGATACTTTTGCTAGATGAGGGTTGGAATATGGAAGAAGTAACTTGAGAAGGAAATGAAGCAGATGAAAGTTGAATGTCTAAAAAAAAAGTCTATCTCAGCAATGAGCTGGCAGTTTAGGATGCTTTTTTCACACAATATGTAACACATCAGTAGGAAACACATTTGTAAGAGGCACTGTTGGATGGTAAATGATACTTTTACTGAGGCCTGTCAAATTTAGCTGTTCTTTGCTGTTCTTCCATTCTAAGTGATTGGAACTGTCTTGTGAATGTCCAGCTATGGGCATTGTATTCTCAGACACAGTGGACTCACAGTGTATTATGGGGAAGATTTTTCTTTAGAAGAAAACAAACTCTCATGAGGATGCCTGCCCCCAGGAGAGCTTTCAAGGTTACAAACTGAATAAAACTTGTAGTGACTACTTCTTTCTGGTACATATAGATCTGCAATGATCCAAACTTAAGGAAAAGTAAAAAAATCTCTTTTTTTCATTTTTTTCCCATATTTGTCCTTTAAGGTTATGAGTTGTTAACATGGTACTTTTCATAGTCCAGAGATTGATACTCTGTCTTCATCTGCCTACTCTGTGATTCTGAGCAAGTCACTTAACTAGGCAGAGTATGATAAAGTCCATGTAGATCAGTGCCATACCTCAGTTAACCAAGTTAACAAAACTATTGACACTGAGGTAAGGAGTTCAGCCATGCTTGTGATAAACCTCATTCAGCTAATGATGTGTGCATTCTAACAGTAACTCTTTTGGTACAGAATGAATGGTTGGAGTCCAGCTCTCTGCTTTTGGAGAATCTTTGAATAGTTCCTGCCATGCTGGTCCCTAGTGACCAGAGGAGATTGCCAAGCTGCCTATCACTCTACATTTGGAGTCACAGCTTTGAGATAAGGGACATCTCAGCTGGACCTCCATGTAAGCATACCTTCATTGCACATAAGGTTGCAACACTTTTGGCACTGCTAGATAAAAGACTGACATATTTATCTCTCAGCTCTTTCAACATTGGGGGCTGTGCCCCATAAAATACAACAAGGCAAATTTATTTTCATGAAGACACTTGCTAGTGTAGTGCAGACCTTTTCAGGAAATGATCTGCTTAATAAGAAATGAGTCATGGAGGTCCATGAAGTGGGAAAAATATATGTACAGTACTTATATATGAGATGTTTTAACGTTCATTCTTAAAAGTTATGATCCTTGTGTCCACGGACTGAAGGTCTGATCCCTGTGGCATCCCGCTGGTAACAGGTCTACTGGTTGATGTGGAGTCACCCACTTTGATAGTGCTTGTCCAGTTTGTGAGCCAGTTGCCAACCCATCTTACAACAAAGGGGTTTACATTCAGTTTACTAAATTTATCATACAATTATAAGAAATGAAAAAAAAAACATGTTGACGTATTTTCAATTGCAAACATTATACATCACTTATAATCATCTAAATAATAATTGTTCATCTAACATTACGTAGCTCATTCAATTCTTTCCTTATCTTAAACCTCATTCCTCCTCTAAAACATTATTCTACATGTATTGTTCCCACCATTTCCATTTTTTCTA
>NC_056744.1:1375219339-1375336839 GCF_019279795.1 Protopterus annectens | reverse complement strand
TACTTTAGCAACATGAGTGTCAAACGAAGGCTACTGTCAACCTGGGTCCCCAGATCCCTGATGACTTTTCTGTGCTCAGTGGATTGCCACCTATATGGTAGCTAGGGGTAACCTTGTTTTTCCCGAAGGGTATGACTATGCATTTTTGGTGTTTAACTTCAGGCCATGGCTCTGGCACCAGTTATCCATTTCTGTGAGGCCCTTCTGGAGGATATCTGTGTCAGATGTGTTTTCGACTATGGCCCAGTTTGCAGTCATCTGCAAACTTTGTCAGCCATAACCCTCCTGTGTTTGCTTGTACTTCAGAAAAGTAGATGCCGAACAAGAGTGGACCCAGGACTGAGCCCTGTGGGACACCACTTGTGACAGGCTTTGAGTCTGACATGGCTCCAGCAACTCTGACCCTGTGGGTTCTGTCACTTAGCCAGTTTGCAACCCATCTTGTGATGTATGGGTTTACATTCAAGCTGATGAGTTTTTCGATGATACCTGAGTGGGGTATTGTGTCGAAGGCCTTTGCCAGGTCGAGGTAGGCTGTATGGACTGCCTTTCCTCATCAATGGCCTTGGTGACTGTCTTGAAAAAGTCAACCAAGTTTAAGAGGCAGGATCTGCCTTTGACAAAGCCAAACTGGGTTGGATCCAAAGTCTGCAAGTTCCCTATGTCTTTATTTATGAGTTCCATTATGATCCTCTCCATGGCTTTGCAGATAAGGCTTGTCAAGCTAATGGGGCGGTAATTTCCAGGGTCTGTGGAGGCACCGCCCTTATGAAGTGGGACCACAGTCGCCGTGCGCCACTCCTTGGGTACGTATCCTGAGGTGAGGCCAAGATTAAACAGCTGTCCTAACTGCGGGTTTAATTCCTCGTTGAGTTCGTGAAGCACACAGCTGGGGTCACCATCCGATCCCATGGATGCTGTGTTTTTTGCCTTAGTGAGGGCAGTTCTCACCTGGGCGTTGGAGATGTTTGGGGGCTACAATCCTCTGGAATAGATATCTCTCCTTTTGGGGAGGGAGAAGTTTGCACTGAACCTGTCAGCCAGTATGTTGGCAATGTGTGTAGGTTCAGTAATTTTCACATCATTTTGAACTAATTCTGAGCATATCTGGGAGTTTCCTCCTAGGTTTCTAACATAGCTAAAGAAGGCCTTATGATTGTCTTTAGAGTCCTTGGCGATTTTTCTCTCAAAATTTGCCTTGGATGATTTTATGAGAGCTCTTAGTTTTTTACTTATAATGATCAAAGGTGTCTTACCTTTCAAGGATTTTGCTCTATCTTGTAGTAGCTTCCTCCTTTTGTTGTAGAGCTTGTTTATGGCTGGGGTCCACCAGACTGGACGCTTGCCTTTGGTACAGAGAGTCTTAGTTTTGTTTGGGATTGCCTGATCCATGCAGTCCTGTAGGTGCTGGTAGAAGGCATTTGTATGTGATTCAGCGGTTTGAGTAATGTTTACCACTGGCTCAGGGGCCTTAAAGGAGACCACACTAGTTTTTAGAAGTGTGAAATCGGCTTTTGAGAAGTTTTTCACTGTGGTCTTTTTTGTTTCAGGTGGGGGAGGAGGAACTCCAGCGAGATTAGTTTATGATCTGATCTCACCAGTGAGGGGTATACTTCGGTGTTGAACATTTTGATCCCATGTTCGTGATGATGAGATCAAGTATGTTTTCTCCTCTTGTGGGGATGGTGACTAGTTGTTCCATGGCATTTGAGTTTATGAACTCCAGGAATCTTTGGGTTAGAGTGTTCGGGCTTGAGTAGTGTTCCCAGTCTATATTAGGGTAGTTGAAGTCACCTAGTATGATGGTGTTTGGAGATACATTTATCCTCCAATGTTTTCAGGAAGGCCATGTGAGGTTCCTGAGTTTGAGAGGGTGGCCTGTAACATGCTACAAATTGCAGAGCAGTCTTGCCTATGGTTAATTGCACCTGGATGGTCTCCGATGCATCGTGCATTGCCACCAACCTTGAGGTGTTGGTGTCCTTTATGAATATGGACACCCCCCCCTCCTTTCTTGGTGTTGTCCGGATTTTGGGGCCGGAACGCATGATATGAGGTGAAACCTGTTAGTGCTGGGGTGCTCTCAGGAGCCTTGAACCAGGTTTCTGTCACAGCACAGACATCGATGTTCTCCATATTGAGAAGGGCCTCGAGTCGTGCATCTTGAGATTGAGACTTCTGGCATTGAGCAGCATTACCCTTAGTTTTTTCCTTTTGGTGTTCTAGGGTGGTAGGTTTAGAATTTGAGCCTTGCCTAAAAAGGCACTATGGGGTGGCAAGAGCCTTTGCCAATATCCGAAGCCCAGGGTGACAGGTGCAAGCCGTCCCTTGCAAAGCAGCGTGGCTTGTCCAGCATGTCATCCCAGGCAGACAGACATTGGATCCCCTTTGAATGACACCAGAATTTAAGCCAATTATTAAAGCTGATCATCTTATCACTGTATTGTGGCATCATTCTAGGTGAAGGTAGGATACTGCTCAAGGTCAGGGTCATACCTGCCTGGGCTACATAATCAGAGAGCTCCTCGATGTCCCTTTTCATGTAGTCCAAGGAGGTGCGTTTCAGGTCGTTGACACCAGCGTGGACAATGACTGAGTCGACTTGTAACTGCTCTTGAGAGACCTGAGTGCTTGTGTTATGTGGCGGATTCTAGCGCCCGACAGGCAGCTTACTGTGACCTTCTCCTTACTCAGTCTGGTGGGCGGGACGTCAGTGTGTCTGACTATGGAATCACCAATGACAAGTGTGTCTGGCATTTTGTTTGGCCTTAAGGGCTGTGACTGTTTGACACTCTGACTGTGTGGTCTATGTGTTGCATGTGTTGGGTCGTGAGGTGGTAGTTGTTTGGGTGTCTGCTTTGGTGGCCTCTGCTGTTTTGGTAAATTTTGATCAGAGCCTCTGAGTATGTCTTTGTGTGAGTATGTGTATGATTTGAAGTTGTGATGGTACCATGTGTGACTGGGTATGTATTGTGTGTGGTTACCTTCTCCTCCTGTCTGGTCTTGCCAGTCCTATGTTGAGAGAGCTCAGCCTCCAGTTTGGCCGTATAGTTGCATCTCTCGCATGTATTTGTGTTTTGTGGGAGAAGGAGAGGATTGTCTGTGTACATGAGGCAATTGTAACATTGCCTCAATATTCCCAGGTTCACCAGTTGAGCTGGAGAGGACACTAGCAACTGATCCCTCGACATACTAGAAGTAGTAGATAAAGAGACTTTCAAAGGACTCCGGGGGAAGTGGGTTTTAGGCTGGTGGGGTACTATCTATAATAAGAGTGCTTTATCATATATATATATATATATATATATATATATATATATATATATATATATATATATATATTCACTTCATAACACTGAAAGCTCAAAACACTGAAACTCAAAACACTGAAACTTCAAAATCTTGAAAACTCAAAACACTAAAACTCAAAACACTGACAACACATATCATACATATACTGAGTTTAAACAACATAAATCATAGCACTTTCAACCAAGTACTACAACTGCTACGCACCAAAAACCAAGAAATTCCAAAGGCACAGAACCACTATGAGCTGGATACAATTTATTTAGTACTTTCGTCAGTTGTGAACTATGACTTCTTCAGAATAATTTACAATGAAACAGGTCTAACATATATAACCCCATCCTAACCATAATTAATTAATTCAATGTACTACAATTATCATTTTATTTATTTATTTATTTATTTGCATTTGTTTAACCAGGATAGTCCACTGAGTCCAAGAACCCATTTTCAATGGAGTCCTGGGGAGAAAAGCTCCACATACATATTTAACAGAGAATGAGGATATACATAGACATTACATGGGGTTCAACATGAGAAAAGTCCCAAATACAGAGGATATACATATACATTTGATGGGGTAAGACATAGTACAATTTATGTAATTAAACATGCAGAGACAGCTGAAACAAGGCAATAAGAGTTACACCAAATTTATAAAAACAAATATATATATATATATATATTTTTTATATGTATTTATATATAGAGAGAGAGAGTTAGTGTAGTATACAGGTAGGCCAAGGGTAATGCTGCCTGGTGTTCATACAGTCAGAACTGAAAGAGTTACTAGATGAAATAGTAGGTTATGAAGGGTGAGAGCAGGAGCATTCCCATGTGGAGGTTAGATAAGAGTGGAGTGATTTTTTAAAACATGGGAGGCTTGTGATGGTACGAATAGAGGGAGGAAGGGAGTTCCATGAGCGTGCTAGAGAGAAGGACAGGAGGTTTTGTCCAGGAGGGTGGTGGGGTCTATGTATTTCTATGAGGTTTTGATTGTTTGATCTTAGCTGTCTTTGTGTGTGGTGCATTTTAAAGGTAGAAGAGAGTGAGGGGCATAGGGATGGCTGGAAAATCAGTTTGTGAGCATATGTGAGTTGAGTATATGAGAGGTAGTTGGGTAGTTCTAACCATTTTAGTTTGTGGAGTGGTTCACAGTGGTGTGTCGATGATTTGTTAGAAGTGGCAGATTTGGCAATTTTATTGTAACAAGAGGATAGTTTGGTTTTGAGGGAAGATTGTAGGTTAGTAAGAAGGGGTGCTCCATAGAGAAGGGAGGGTAAGAGAAATGTAGTTGAGAGTGTAATCTTGGTAGCTGAGCTGAGAAAGCAATTATGACGGTAGAGCATGCCAAGTTTTTGGTGTGTTTTTTTTATGTTTTGTAGCAGATGGGAGTGGAATTTAAACTGGTCATCGATTTGGACTCCTAATAGTTTGGTTTCTGATACAAGCTCAAGGGGAATGTTATTATGGCTGTAGATGGAGAATGAATTAAGATTGATGTTAGTGGTTTTTGAAGGAGTAAATATCATGAGTTTGGTTTTAGCAGCATTAAGAGCTAGATGTGCCAACACTCATATCCAAAATAAACATATTGTGCAACATATCATGCAACACAGCATCCTATAGTTCTATTATAATACATATAAAATCATCTTAAATGTATCCTAAATATTTAATAAAACAATAAATTAATAACCCTAAAATATCTAACAAAGAAGGAATTAGAAATAAAACTCAGACTTTAGTTTTAAATAACTAACTAATGATATTACCTCATTCAAACCTGGGGTGGGGGGTTGACTGCATTAACCCTCAATTTTATTTCTAATTCCTTCTTTGTTAGATATTTTAGGGTTATTAATTTATTGTCTTATTAAATATTTAGGATACATTTAAGATGATTTTATTTGTATTATAATAGAACTATAGGATGCTGTGTTGCATGATATGTTGCATAATATGTTTATTTTGGATATGAGTGTTGGCACTTTAAATGATAATTGTAGTACATTTAATTAATTAATTATGATTAAGTTGCAGTTATATATGTTAGACCTGTTTCATTGTAAATTATTCTGAAGAAGTTATAGTTCACAACTGATGAAAGCGCTAAATAAATTGTATCTGACTCGTAGTGGTTCTGTGTGTGGATCAGTTACAGGATTTTTCAACTCTTTGAATATCAGTACTAGTTACTTATAATTTACGATGGAAGCTAACAGGGAGTATACAAACTACTTAGATATCCGGATCAACAAAAATAGGCAGATGAGGAAATTCACTTTAACCATCTTTAGAAAATCCACTTACTCGAACACATTACTACATTTTGAAAGCTGTCACCCCACACATCAGAAAAAGTCACTAGTAAAGGGACAAGGGGTTAGACTAGCAAGAATGGTAAGTGAGATTGACATGTGTTATTATGAAAGGGATGTGTTATTTAGCATGTTGAGTAAGAGAGGGTATCCACAATAATTTTTGGATCCAATATTACAAGATGTCACTCAGAAAAGGGAAATAGGATATTTCTATCCACTTTTGGGTTTAGATATGGGTGTAGACCCACAACCTGCATTAGAAAGGGTTAATTTTGATAGAAGTAGTGTCTCTATGGACAACCAAAGTTCTTTTGGGAGAGCATTGATTTTGACTTTTACCCCCAGTTTTCGGAGCTTAAAGACATTTTGTACAAAAATTGTTTTTTATTAAAAAATCATGAACAAGTTGTGAGTAAAATAGGAGATACACCTAAAGTGGTTTATAAAAAACACCAGTATAAAAAACATGCTGGAATACAAAAAGAGTGAAATGAGTATCCAACACAGTGGATTTACTAGGAAGTGTGGTCATTGCTCCCAATGCAGGTTTATACTAGAAGGTGATAAGGTTGAAATACCTTCCCATGGGGTTGTGCGATCTTGGCACAAGAGCAATTGTGGTGCCAAGCATGTGGTCTATATAGTTTTGTGCCAGGTTTGTAAAAGATACTATATAGGGAAAACTAAAAATGCCTTTAGGACACGCATCTATCAGCACATTTATGATATAGGGAGGGGTAATAATAAAATGCTTTGGCAAAACATCTCATTCAGTTTCCTGAACACAACTTTAAATTCTTTGTACTAGAACATGTAGTAATTGATGAGAGAGGGGGACCCAGTGATACTTTTTTAGAGTACAAAGAATTGTTGTGGCAATTGAGGGTTAACTCAGTCAACCCCCATGTTTAAATGAGGTCATATCATTAGTTAGTTATTTAAAACTAAAGTCTGAGTTTTATTTCTAATTCCTTCTTTGTTAGATATTTTAGGGTTATTAATTTATTGTTTTATTAAATATTTAGGATACATTTAAGATGATTTTATATGTATTATAATAGAACTATAGGATGCTGTGTTGCATGATATGTTGCATAATATGTTTATTTTGGATATGAGTGTTGGCACTTTAAATGATAATTATAGTACATTTAATTAATTCATTATGGTTAGGTTGGGGTTATATATGTTAGACTGTTTCATTGTAAATTATTCTGAAGAAGTCATAGTTCACAACTGACGAAAGCGCTCAATAAATAAATTGTATCCAGCTCATAGTGGTTCTGTGCCTTTGGACTTTCCACCTAGTGTAAGAAGGGGGGCAAGCCTGCTACTTATATATATCAACTTCAAGATTGCACTTTACTACACTAAGTGCAATATTGGAGTTGATTTAAGTAGCAGGGGGTGTTGGGGGTGCAGCCCCCCACATGGGGGTGTAGGGGGGCTTGCCCCCCTGCTTACACTTGGTGAAAAGTGCTATGATTTATGTTGTTTATACTCAGTATATGTATGATATGTGTTTTCAGTGTTTTGAGTTTCAGTGTTTTGAGTTTTCAGTGTTTTGAAGTTTCAGTGTTTTGGTCTTCTATATTATGAAGTTTTCTCATTTTCAGTGCTTTGAGTTTTCAGTGTTATGAAGTGAATCCATATTTATATATATATATATATATATATATATATATATATATATATATATATATATATATATATATATATATATATGGGTCTTCCTGACATGGTCGACAAGCCATTTGATCGACTTTTATTTGGTCGACAATTCATTTGGTCGACAAGCAGTTTTATGTGGGGGGCTTCACCCCCCACGCCCCCCAATGTGGGGGTCTGTGCCCCCCACCCCCCAACTATATATATATCAACACCAGGGTTGCACAACATTGGGGAGGGGGGGCAAATCTGCCTGTCGACCAAATAAAAGTCGATCAAATGGCTTGTCGACCATGTCAGGTAGACCCATATATATATATATATATATATATATATATATATATATATATATATATATATATATATATATATATATATATATATATATATGTAAATACCTTCAGTCTTTCAATAAAATGTTAACTCACTTCAGTGAAAGACAATGGAATTTGCCTCTTAATGGATCATAAAGATTTTCTTTAACAAGCTGCAATAAAATATTTACAACATGGGAAGGAAATAAAACAGAAATCATTAAGCATTTAGAGTACTGTTTTTGTTGATAGAGCATGATATGTATCTGGTTCCAAAATTCTATCACAACAGTTTACTCCCCACTATTTAATTATTGTGGCTCTGTCTAACAGCTACTGTTTCCCTTTTAAGCCAGTGTTTCTCGCTATTAACTGTAGAGTTCAAAGGCCAGCCTTGCAAGTGTTTATAAACAATACTCTGGTTTGATTATGTCTGAAAAGCACTTATGTTGATTGAATCCTTTGTGTTGTAAAAAAGAAAATGTAAGTCATTTTGACACTAATGAGGAAAGTTTTCTCTGACTCTAAGTTCTCTCTGTTATCTCTAAGTAAAGTACCCTACAGAGTAACAGCTATGATAACAAAATGTCTGGTTGTATTGTAAGATTGTCCTAATGATAGTGAATGAGGGCTCCAGGCTGCTTTCATATTGATGAGGCACTCATGTTAAGATGATGTCTAGTTTTTCCTTTTTATTGCCTTGTTTATAACATAAATACTTTTATCAAATGCAGCAATGTTTTTCAGAAGTAATTTCCCCCTGCTGTGCTTACAGTTAAAAATTCACAGTTTAGATAAATGTCTTGCATTTTATTTATAAAACATAAACCTAATGGGAAAAATATAATTCTTTATTACACAGTGTGGATTTTTTCTTGGAAATTATTATTACTAAAAATCTGATATACTGTTTCCATGTGAAACAATTTTTTTTTTGTCTAGTAAAATGACAAAAGGTTCCTCAAAATAGGGAACATTTAAGAATACGCTGGTATGCGTTTTCTTCCAGTTGTGTTTCATCTTCATAGGTTTTTACTAGGCTAATTACCCTTGTAAGCCATTTTAAGCCTATCCAGTTATCCTATGTAAAAATCAAACCCTGCACCAACTATATATGAAACAAAGTGATGCTAAGATTTTTGTCAAAATAGCTTGTACACATAAAATTGGAAAATTATAAAGGAACAAGAAAAGTGGCTAGAGCAAAAGATGTAATGTAAGGGACAATATTATGACAGTTTGATATGAGCTAGGTGTATAGCATTTCATAAGATCATAGGAGGTTACTAGGCTAATGGCCCTGGGGCTCATAGAAGCCTAGCCAAGAGTTTATCCCCCAAAAAGAAACCTTACTCAGCACCTGTTGCCCCTGTCAATGAGGGACAAAGGTGGAACCCCTGGGACAAATTTGTGGTTTCCCATCCACTCATCAAGGTTGCAGTTGAAGAGGGTCAGGAGTCTGTTTGACATTTATGGGAAGTCCATTCCAGAGATGGGACAACCTCTGGGAGACAAACCTGTCTCTCCAGCAGGTTTTGTTGATGTCACATATTAGATTTAGGCCTATCGAGTGGGTAATGCATGAGGAGTTAGACTTCTGGATATGGAGTATCTCTAATAGGGCAGGGTCCGATATCACCTTGTAGGTAAGACACAGATCACCTCTGAGCAGTCTGTATGATACCAAGTAAAGTGATAGTGATTTGAGCCTGTCCACATAGGACAGGTGTTGGAGGCCATGGATTCTCTTTGTGAGGTATTTCTGTGGCCTTTCCAGTTGGTGCAGGTCTTTTGAGAGGTACATACCAAATGGGGCATTATACTCAATTGTGGGTCTAATGAGGGAGGAGTACAGAGAGGTAATAACCTCCTTTTTTCTGGATGCAATCCCTTTACTTATGAGATGAACCAAGTAAAAGGCTTTTCTGACCACTGCTGCCACATGATGGTCAAATGTGAGATTATTGTCAACCTGAGTACCCAGGCCTCTCACCACGAGTTGTGTGCTTAGGGAGTTGCCGCTGATGGGGTAATCAGTAGGGCCATATTTTTGCCGAATGGTATAATAATACATTTTTTTGCATTTAACTTAAGGCCATGATTTTGGCACCAGTTATTTGTAGTTGTGAGACCCTCTTGCAGTATGTTATCATTATTTGGGGAGTCAATGATAGCACCCAACCTACAGTCATCCACAAACTTGGTCAGCCACAGGCCCTTTATCTTTGCCTGGATCTCTGAAAAGTAGATGACAAAAAGTAGGGGTCCCAGGACAGATCCCTGGGGAACACCAACAGTGAAAGGTCTGCTGTTGGAGGTGGTGGCACCTATTTTGACCTTGTAGGTCCTATCTGTGAGTCAGTTGGCCACCCATCTGATGAGACAGGGATTAACACCAAGTTGTGTTAGCTTTTTGATGATGCCCGAGTGGGGGATTGTGTCAAAGCCCTTGGCCAGGTCAAAGCAAGCTGTATGTACTGACTTTCCCTAATCCAGAGCCTTAGTGGCACTCTCAAAGAAGTCAACTAGGTTCAGTAGGCAAGACCTGCCCCTGACAAATCCGAATTGGGTGGGGTCAAGTGTTTGGAGGCTGCCTATATCCTTGTTGATGAGATCCATAATAATACTCTCCATGGCTTTACAGATCAGACTTGTCAAGCTAATTGGGGCAATAGTTTCCTGGGTCAGTAGTAGCACCACCTTTGTGCAATGGGATGACAATGGTGGTTCTCCACTCTGCTGGAATGAAGCCTGTAATTAGGCTGTGGTTGAATAAGGTGCTCAATGGTGAAGCTAGTTCTTGCTGGAGATGATGCAGAATACAGCCTGGAATATTATCAGGTCCCATGGAAGCTGTGTTCTTTGCCTTGGATAGGGCCTTTAACACTTGATCTATGGAGATGTGAGGTGTGGGAGAAGTATTGGGGATGTCGACTGGGACTTTGGGGGGTGGTAAGGGGGTGAAGTTTCCACTGAACCTATCAGCCAGCATGTTGGCTAAGTCAGCAGGATCAGTGTAAGTGGTACCATTAAGTACTAATTCGGAACAAACTAGGGCTTTGCCATGGAAGTTCCTAACATAACTGAAGAGGGACTTGTGGTTTTCCTTTGTTTCAGAGGCTAGTTTCAACTCATAATTGACTTTGGAGTTTTTCACTAGTGATCTAATTTGTTTGTTGAGGCAGAGGAAGGAGATTTTCTGATTTGGGATTTGTTCCTTTTTACCCTTGGACAACAGTTTCTTCCTTTTGTTGTAAAGCCTGTTGATAGAGGATGTCCACCAGACAAGTTTGTGTTTCCTTGAGAAGCAGGTTTTAGTTCTGATGGGAATGGCTGAGTCCATGCAGTTGTACAGGTGCTTGTATACTGCACTGGCATACTGTTCAGCATAGTTGTCTGCATCCTCTGAGGTGTGAAGCTGCTGATACCCTCCCCCTTAGGATGGTGTATTCAGCTTTTGAGACATTTTTTTGCCTGGTTATGGCTGGGGAGGGGTTGGATGGGAGAGAAACTTCGAATGAGACAGACTAATGATCTGATATCACCAGGGAAGAACATACTATGGGAGTGGTGCAGTGGTCACCCATGTTGGTGAGAACCAAGTCCAGTATGTTATCTCCCCTTGTGAGGGATAAGACCAGCTGGTCTAGTGCACTAGAGTTAATGAAGTCAAGGAATCATTGGGTGAGTGCATTAGTGCAGGAATAGTTCACCCAGTCTATGGTGGGGTAGTTGAAGTCACCAAGGATCAGGGTGTTAGGCAGTACCTTGATGGAATCAAGTAGGTCAAGGTAGGAGGAGTGGCTGTCCTGAGACTTAGAGGGGGGTCTATAGCCGGCTATAACTTGGATGGGTGTCTTGCCAACTGTCAGTTTCACCTGCAGTAATTGCAGTGCATCATGCTGGTAAACCAGTCTGGAGGTGTGCCTGTCTTTAATGAAGCTAGAGACTCCACCACCCTTAGTCTTTTCAACCTCATTTTGGGGTCAGAAAGTGTGGAATGAGGTATAGCCTGGTAAGGCAGGGGTGCTCTCCGCAGCAGCACTGAACAAAGTTCCCATGACTGCACAGACATTGGCATCTTCAAGTGTGAGAAGAGCCTCCAGTGAATGCATTTTCAGATTAAGGCTCCTAGCATTGAGCAGCATGACCTTCAGTTTGCATTTTGACAGATCTTTCATGTTAGAAGATTTGTCTTTGGGACATAGCCTAAAAAAGGCACAATGGAAGAGGAAAGAGCCTTGGCAAAGATCCAGAACCCCAGGGATGACATGTGGAGGCCATCTCTGGCAAAGCTGCGAGGCTTGTCAAGCATGTCATCCCAGGCAGACAGATACTGGATCCCCTTGGAAAGACACCAGAAACTAAGTCAATTGTTGAAGTCAATCATTTTTTGTTGGTATTGTGGCATCATTCTTGGTGAAGGCAGGATACTGCTCAAGGCCAAGGTCACACCAGCCTAGAGCACATAGTCTGAGAGCTCATCCTTGTTTATTTATTTATTATTGACATTTGTTTACTGGGAAAGACCACTGAGCCTAAAAGAACCCACTTTCAGTGGTTGCCTGGGGAGAAAAGCTGCAGAAAAATACAGAGAAGTCCACTACATAAGCTGAACTACAATAGTACAGGATCTAAGAAATACATTTTAATTATATGAGGCACACTAGATAAAGTTACAAAGTTATATACAATGTAGCCACTAGATAATGTTACAAGACTAATATACAATGTAGAAGATATTTGGCAGAGGTGGTAAAATACGTTGATCACTCATATTATGAGGAACTCTAAGATAACAATGCATTCTAAGACTAAGAAAATAGCCATGTTACAGGAGAAGAGGTGAATGATGGTAGGGGGAGGAGGCAGAAGGAGGGCAGTGAAGGATTAGGTAGAAAGAGCAGTACAGACAAAGGCATGAAAATAATAGCAGAGGGAGTAGGTTGTTGGCAGAAGGTAGAGTGCAAGAGTAGTTAGGTAGCAGCTTGGGGTTGATAAGAGAGAAGAATGAGAGTCAAGGTAGGAGATAAAGGAAATGTAGGAGGAGAAGAAGAAGGAGAACGATAAAGTAGGTTACTGGAGGAGGGCAATTGGTACAATTATACATCCAGTTGGAGTAGAGGTGAGAATGCAGAGCCGATTTGAAGGAAGTGGAGAATTGAATGGTATGAATGGCAGGAGGAAGGTTGTTCCAAATTTTGGCTACTACCCAGGATTATAGTAGTTGACCAGCAGGTAGTCTGGGTTTTTGAACTTGGAGAAGATTTTGTTTTTCTGATCTTAGGGGCCTGTTGGGATTGTAGAGGGAAAAAAGGAGTTTAGGGAAAGACAGTCTAGAGGTTTTGTAAGTAATTTATGTGTGATGGTTAGATGAAGATAAGTAAGATAGTGAGGGAGTTCAAGTCAGTTTAGTACTTTTAGAAGAGTACAGTGGTGGGTGGAATGGTGAGTGTTGGTTGCAAATTTAGCTATTTTGTTGTAGCTTATTTCTAATTTATTCATCAGGAAAGATTGCATACGGGAGTGGAGGAGCTGACTAAGCCATCTGCCAGTATGGAAAAGTATTAATTATTTTACACTGCAACACAATAAATTATTTTTTTTAGTTCATGGACCAATGAACCTGCCGATGAAACTTGCCATTTGCAGCCCTTTTTAGGTTTTTGTCTTGCTGGAGTCATCAGTGACTGTCCAGGAAACAGCTTGTTGCCATTACCTGAGTGTCAGTGTGCGGGTTGACCAGTTCCTGCATGATTTAAGTTCTTTAGCTGCACTGCCAATGGAAGTGAAAGCTGTTATGCATTAGACAATTAATCTCTAGGAAGTAGTGTTTGTAGACTAGGACAGATATTCTGCTTATGTCAGCACACTAAATAAGTAGTTACAACCACATTTCCTCTTATCACAGTGATTATAACAGATCTGAAAGCTTATTGTTGAAAATGTCTCCCTACCATGTTATTAACACCAAATCAAGAACCCAAATATCCCAGTGTTCATGGCAGAAAGATATTTGCTGTGAAATATGCTGCAAGAATATCAGAGAAGCCAGTGAATAAGGCAAGTGCAGAATATTCAGCTGATTGAGTCCTTGTATACATCGAATGAGAGTAAGGTTATTTCTTAGAGTTGACTTCACTGCATTACTCTATTGCTGATGATTGTTTGCTAGTAAGGCAGACTGTTGAGTAGCAGTACATATAGGTTTAGTCGACTATATATTTAGAAAGTCTTCACAGCAAAATAAATTGCACTTTCAGTAATAAAAAATAGAAGAGAAACTATCCTGTAAACTAATATGACATATAGACCTATTCCTGAATGTGTTACATTTTCAGACTCTGAAGTATGTAGCAGCATCATTTTGTCTTTATACATGTTTAATTTATCACCATTTCTGCATAACATGCACCACACTAACACCCTGTTAAATTGGTCTAATATCACCAAGATAATCATTATAGCTTCATTTCTGCTCTATCTACCAGGAAGGTGGTTACAGAGAAACAAAGTAGGCAACATTATTATAGAGCAGTGGTCCCCAACCACCGGGCTGTGGACTGGTACTAGACAGTGGATCATTTGGTACCGGGACACACAGAAACTTTTAGGCAGGGACTGAAACAAAAAAGTGAATGTGTGTATGCATGTGTAGGAGTGTGTTTATGTTTCTGTCTGCATGTGTGAGTGAATGCATGCATGAAAGCAGAATATGTGTGTGTGAAAGCAGAAAAGACTGCATGAAAGAGAGTGAACAGTGAGATCGATTGAGACATTATTTTATACTCGCTAAACAGCACTTTTGCTGTTTAGAAAGTGTAAAATAATAAATGAAATGAAAAAATGTGTATGCGTGTGTATGTTTCTGTCTGCACATGTAAGTGAATGCGTGCATGAAAGAAGAACAGGGTGTGTGTGTGTGTGTGTGTGTGTGTGTGTGTGTGTGTGTGTGTGTGTGTGTGTGTGTGTGTGTGTGTGTGTGTGTGTGTAAGAAAGACAGAGAGAGTGAAGGGTGAGCGTGATACCTGGCAGAAGCAGCAGCAGCATCAATTAAGAGGTTTGTGTACCTCTCGCCATACCTCTCAACCTCAAGCACAATAAATCTGGACAGAGCCACAAGTAATAGGGACAGATTTTAAATATTGCTCTTATAAACTTAGAAAGTTGCTAGAATAAGCCCTGAAAACCCTATTTCCATTTCCAACATCCTATCTTTGTGAAGCAGAGTTTTCTGCAATGACAGCAACCAAAATGAAATTTTGGAGTAGACTGGACATAAGAAACACACTTCAGGTGTCATTGTCTCCCATCATCCCTAGAAGGGACCATCTCATTGCAGGGAAACAAACTCAGGGCTCCCATTGATTCTGCATTACAGTGAGTTGTATTTATTATGCACTTTATTATGATTTACTTTTGTGCCCTCACGATGGCCAGTTCATGGAAAATTGTCTTACATGAAACTGGTCCTCAGTACATAAAAAGGTTAGAGACAGCTGCTATAGAGGCAGTACAGTATACCATACTAAGGCAAGCAGGGACTGATAGACTTGGTCAAGTGTAACAGTCCTTGAGGAGTTGTGTTTTACACACCTATGTTGTCTGAGTGGTCTCTGTCATGGGGAACAGGGTAGCTCTGTTTGACATCAAGAGATAATGTTAATGATGGTGATAATGGTGATATTGATATGAACCCTGCTTTCTGTTATGGATGTATAATCATCTGCTTTATCGATTAAATTCATTCCTATCCACCTGAAGGTTGGCTTCATCCTGAATCCTTAAAGCTGGTTATGCCTGCTTTTACTAAGTCAGTAGCACAAGCACTTACCTTCTTGTTCTTGCACATTACAGCACTGGCAACCCCATAGGCTACATGCATTGCTTTTTCAAACACAGACAAGCAAGCCTTCTGTTTGAGACCAGTCATCTTACTGCTGCATTTCTCTTACATTGTTAAAACTTTTCAGAGAAATTTCTTTAGAAGTAGGTGTTTTATCACTTCAGTAAATTCAGCATCCTTGCTTATTCAGTGCTACCACTACTGTGGTTTTTTTTGTGATATTATTGTCACAGGCATAAGTGAATAGAACCCCCTGGGACTCATTCTGATTGGCCTATACCAGGCATTTAAATCGCCTTGTCATTCTCTACCTCTTCATCATCTCAGTAGTTTTAACTTTCTACTCAGTCTTAACCTGTTCATATGAAACACTAGGTTGGCACAGGATGTTCACCTACAGCTGTTCTTCGCACAAGGGCTGAGAACATGGTGTTATTTCCAATGCAAATGGTGCAAACAGTGAGGGCTCTGCTTCCTTACTGGTCATTTTTATCCCTTTACTTTTAACAACGTTATTGTATGGTCATATTGATATTTAACATTTATTACTATTCTCTGTTGTGTTTATAATGTTGCAAAGTGAGCTTGGGAATGCACTGGGGATATCACCTCTGAAGTATGCAAACATATGACAAAGATTTGCTTACTATGTACAGTACAGATGGTTATGGCTCTCATCTGTTAATATGCTTTATCATGTAGTACTGGCTTTATTTTCTTATCCTCCACTTGTATTGTGAACTTGGGAAATTCACTTAGGTACATCAAAACGCCTGTAATGACTCTGTAAACAGGAACTTGCACCTAACTCATTTATCCTAGTTAACGATAAATCTAATTGGTTGTTGGTTTAATTTAAATAGCACAATAAATTATATAAATATATAACTAACCAATGTTGGTTAGGGCAGATAAACTCCATTAATGCCCAGCTACTGACTGCATTAGCATTTGAACAGATTCCTTATTTTGATTACTTTATTAAATGATTAGCTTTTCTATGCTCACATTGAGAAGTTACTTGCTAAAGCTGGACCTCTAATGCATACCTTGTACAGAAGTTGGTGGTAGCTGAGGTGGGTGAGAAAGATACCATGGCATTTACTGAAAAGAGTAGGGAAAGTTTCCTGGTGCTGAGGTCAAATTTCCCCTACCTAGTCAGTATAAATGCTACCATGAATTACCACTGAAAAAAGACCAACTAGTGGGACTAACCCACTTAACAAAAGATCAAGCAACCATTCAATCAACCAAGGTTGTGAATTTAGAAAGAGCGCATGACATTGATAACTCCCACAACTTGAATAGAAAGGAGAGATCATTCTTATTATGTCCATGTTCAACTTCCAGAAGGCTGAGGTTGTTGTTATTTTATCTCTGGGACCACATTATCTCTTACATATATCATGAGTTCAAGAAAATGGCCACTGTTATTAAAATTTTTTTAAAAGATATGGTTACACTGGGATGCAGTCTTCTTTTTAGTCATCCCTTTGCTATTGACAAGAGAGAAGTGATAACATCCTAGACTTCTATATTCTTCTTTTATTTGCCATGATCCTAAAATGTGTAGGCTTTCAACTGGAGTCCAGTTAAACAGCAATATATAAGTAAGTGTGTCTGACAGATATGAGGCTATGGCTAAACATGTCACATGTAATGCCTCTATGAAGGCTCAAAATCCATGTATTTGATAGCTTTCAGACAAAGGCGCTTATCTAAGATAAAAGATTATTGGAGAAGAATGGGAAGGCTCAGACTTTTTTTTTGTATATAACTAACTAATGGTAGATTATTTGCCCTTCTACATTTACTTCATTTTGACCTGCTGAGATCTGTATTAACAGGCAGTGCATCTAAGTATCAAAAAGGGGATTATTTCTCAACACTGAGGTTCTAAAGAAACTGAGATCAAAGTTGTCATCAACTTGCCAGTGCACCCTTTTGTTGATGTTTTATGGTTATTATAGGCGTTTCTGCAGTTACTGCCTCAAATATTGCCTGTTCATATTTGCATTCATAATTCTAAAACCATGTTACATAGAAGGTATCAGAATATTTTATCTTGAAGCATACATGATGGCAAACACAACTGTATTGCTATATGGCCTCTGTCAATGACTGTTTGTTAGAACTCTAAGATAATAACTTCATTTTTAAAGGCTGAAGCCACACCCACTGGGAGTTAAAGGTACACACTCCAAAGGGCTGTACTGGAGGGAATGAGTTAATAGCACCATCAGGTGTGGTAACTGAATAGGCATACAGAGGAAGTACCTGGTTACTTAACATGGACCCCTTGAATTAAGTGTGTGTGTGTGTGTGTGTGTGTGTGTGTGTGTGTGTGTGTGTGTGTGTGTGTGTGTGTGTGTGTGTGTGTGTGTGTACATTCTGATGATTAAAATGCAGATCACTGCAGTTTGTCATATCCTGCTTTGTCAACACTTGAAATGTCAGGTGTCTTTAGCAGATATCATAAAATGTCAGTACTGGATTTCACCAGCACTGGAAACTTTTATTACAGAAATGTATACTATCCTTGAGATCAGATAATCTGTGGAAAAGGAATAAGTTAATCGTGGACCATAGTCTTGACTGCCCCAGGTAAGCAGTTTTGTATGCCCTTACCACAATTTGCATGGGTCCATCTATGGGTTGTATGTAGCTGTGGTATGTGGCTTATACCACATACCAGCCCTTCACAGTTATGGATCATGTCTGTAGACATGACCAAAGATTTTTCATTACTGGTCATTATGACTAATATAGAAAAAGCTTTCTTGTATTTTTTAGATGTTCAGTAGATATTTTTTGGAAAGCTGTTTTCTTTTGCATTTGTCTTAGGTTACAGGAGGACTGGTTCCATATAAATGGACCTCATTTTAATAGTCTAACTTGCTATTTATAGTTCTAAAACTAGGCCTGAGGAATGAGATTGATTCACCATTGCTGTTGGTAGATCATAGCATGCAAGATGGTATAACAGGATTACCACTGCAACAGAGTAATGGACAGGAATATTAACTACACAATTGCAAGAGGGCATCTCGAAAGTTGCCCATGAAGCAATGGGTAGTCCATTTCTTTGTTTGTTAACCAGGCAAGTGAACTGGATCAAAGAACATTTTAGCTTAAACATAGGCCAAATGTAAACAAACATAAAGCAAAACAGATTTAATTTAAAACAAACCATACTAAATAACTGGAAATACAAATATTCACTATAGTCTATAAAATACACTTATGCAATGACTAGAGCAGTTAAAATTTCCAGCATTGATAACAATAATACAACAAAGCAGACAGTATTCTGAAAATCAAGTATAAGAGATCTCATTTACCAAATGAAAATCCTGGAAAATGAAAGAAACATCATATAGATACTAAGAAGTCAAATTAATCATGGGAAAAGTGTTCTGGGATTTACTATGAAGGAAAATGTTGTCAGTTACAAGAAGCAGAGGGTGACTACAATGGAATACTATGTATAAATTTAGATAGAACAGGGTAGGGTAGCAAAATTGGGTCCAAGTTAAATAATTGTAGCAGGGATAATGTTATATTCTAGAATGGGGAATAAATCAATATAATAAAGTATATTGGGAAGCATCAAGGAAAGAGAGCGTGAGTGGAGAATGAAGGAGTAGAAGATCGATTCACGAGAAGTGATTATGGTGCTGGACCTAGGACAATGTGAGAACATAGTTACAGTGAAGAAAGGATGGAGTTCTTGTGTGGAATGATGTAGTGATTTAGTATACAGAGAAAGATTAAAGTGGAGTAAAGACAGGGTAAGCTAATGGACCAAACTATAAAATTTGTGTTCACCCAAATCACTTTAATTTGCATTGTTGAATGAAACACAGTAGTGTTCCACTTAAATAGAAAAGAAGATTAAAATTCATACTGCAGTTTATCTGTCTTTCTCTCTAGCTAGCTATTGAGCTATCTATCTTTATTTAACTTTGTTAAACCAGTTGGTGGGCTGGTCCTGGGAGCCTTTTCAGCCATGATATGTGCCTTAGCCAGAAGAAAATTCCTCAATGCCTCTTAGCAGTGTGCAAACCAGTAAATGGGAATTTGTGTATAATAACATTAGGTAAATCAGTGAACAATGGATGACGCCTTTGTACAAAGCAAGTCATCATTTGCATCAATACAATATAATTGTACAAAGCAAGTAAACTTCAAATGCATCCATTCAGCACTCTACACCTGTAATTTCAATACAATTCTTCTAAGTTAATGTTTGCAAATATACAATCATTATTAATAGATTAACATACATAGTTAGTATTTAAATACTCTACATATTTAGATGTTAACTTACATTAAGTTTTGGGGATCACCTGAATGAAAATATGGAAATTCTAGACAGAAGGGTATTCATAATAATTTTCTAATGATACCAGATGAGTGCAGCCTATCTTGCATATTTCACAAGGCCATTATAATTCACCAATGCATGCTTTAGGTAAAGAGGTTCATAGGGTATTATGTGGGAGGAGTCTATGTAAATAATCTTTCTGGCGTACTGCCTAATTACAGTGTAGCTGAGGATTCATACACGTGGGCCAGGGCTGAGATCCCAAAGCATTAAGTGTGCACTGTTGTTTTGTGGTACACACATGTGCTATTCAATGGTGGGAATATGTGCAATGTTAGTCAGAGCAACTTCATCCTACACAAATATTCATTTGAAGTCACTTGAAGTAAATTTTCCCTGCGGTTTTCTCCTGACCACAGTACAGGTAACACAGGTTTGAGGACCATAACAGATACCCTGCAACTCTATCGGTCCAGAAGCCACCATTTTAAGCTTAAAATAATACCACTGAAGTATGTGTCCCAGTAAATAGCTACTACATAAGCTAATCTTTTAATTAATACTAGACTTTATAGAGCACCACAAGAATTTACAGTTTTTTTTGCTAGTCACCACGAAAAGCAGACACTAGCAGCTCCTATCCTTTCTCTTTGGTTACCCACTATCCTCATACTGTTTCTGTGTATATTCTCCTGTTCTGTAATTTACCCTTCCCTGAATTCATTTCTAGCCTCACTCATAACTACCTTTCCTAGTGCACCTGCTCTATTTTACTGTCTTCAGACTCTTACATATTGTTTTTTTTTTATTTTTTGCCCTGCTTTTAGCTGCTAGCAATACCTCTCTCTCTCTCTCTCTCTCCCTCCAAAGCCCCTCTCTATTGTAGCTTATTTTAACCATACAGCACTGGGTTTGCTTCAAGTAAATCTACTTGTGTATCTTGAGGCCACTGTCCTTTTGTAAGCTTACTTCTGCTCATATTTTATTTCTTTTTATTTTATTTCTGCTGACTATACCATTAGAAACTTTATATCCTTGTCTCTCAAGCTAGTTTTTCACTATCTTTTTCTGATTGTTTCTATGACTTCATCTTGACCAGGGTGCTAGCCCTGCTCCATTCACCCTCTCTACGCTTGGGCTTACTGCGCTCCCCTATCCTACCCCCATTTCCACCCACCCCCATTACAATTTATACCTATCTCTCCCCTTCCTGTCCCACTAACCACTACAATTCCACTTCCTGCCTATTGCCACAACCACCTTACTAATCTGTCAATCTTGTCAACACCACTTCCTCTATACCACTGTCTCCACCTACTTTATTTACCATATTTTATTCCAACATGTATTATTTTCTAATATCTTCTACACTACTCCTTATTCTCTTTATCTCCACCTCTTATCACTCCAATCTCTCTGACCCACACCTGTGTTCACCAACTTCTCACTCATACAACATATATCTAACTACTTCATCTTTTACTGTCTTCCCTAATCTCTTTACTACCTCTACCTCAAGTCTATATAAACTATCCATAATACAGGTTTTTAAACCTTCCCACAAAGCTAAGACAAAACTATACAAACTCCTTCTAGCATCTACTACACACTCTCTCCTCTCTAAAAAAAACACTTTGTTCTGGAGATATCCATCCCAACCCTCGCCCCTCTTCTCTCCACAAAACCACCTCTACACTGCCCCCATCTTACTCCTCTAACAGTCACCAACCTCAGTCACAACAATCATTTCCATCTAAATACTTAACTATTTACTCATTGAATATTCAGAGTCTAGCAAATAAAGTCACTGAGCTGCACTCATGGATAGCTCTCAATACCCCTTACATCCTCTCCCTATCTGAAACATGGCTCAAGCCACAAATCTCAAATAGTGAAATACTCCCACCAGATTATAATATCTTCCGATCTGATAGACCTGTAAAAAAGGTGGCATGGCCGTCTTCTACTCAAACAACCTTAACCTCTCACCATACCCTTCGCCAATTCCTGACTTCCTCCCAGCTGAAATCATCATCTTCAACTGCCATCTGAATCCCACAAAAAACTTGCAATTGCCTCTATCTACCTTCCTCCTGGTAACAATCTGCCCATTCTTGAAAACATCCTATCCTAGTTCTCCCACAACATACCATATGAGACACTTATCCTTGGTGATGTCAACATTGATTGGTCCAAACACACAACTGATTCCCCCCAACTCAGTATCCACCTACACAGCTTCTACCAACTTATAACATCTCCCACTCGCTTTCATAAAAATTCCACTTCCAGCTTCATCATAGACTGGATCCTTACCAATTCCCCCCACCAATCCCACAATCCCACCACCTTACCTGACTCCCTCAGTGATCATCTCCCTACCACCATCTTAAGACACTACTCCCATATTCCTAAACCCCATCTTATCAAAGACTGTCAAACTATAGACTTTCAATTCATCCCAATTTAACTCCATTCTCAACAACATAGATTGGTCCATCCTAAAACACCTTCCCCTAAACAATGCTGTAAGCACTTTCAATAACATCTTCATGAAGACTCTAAACGTCTTAGCTCCCTCTAGGAAGATCGGAGTAAAACCAAACCATGCTCACTGGCTCTCCAAAGAGACTAGGTCCCTTATGAAACAAAGAGATTGTGCTTGGAAAACCTGGACTAAAACTAAACAACCACCTTTTCTTCAAAAATACATGCAATTGAGGAACCTTGCAAAAAAACATACAACTAATGACAAAAAAGTTATACTATAGCTCTGCTCAGCTTAACAATAAATCCAATCCTCAAAAATTTTGGTCACCTCTCAACACCATCCTCTATCCTGGAAAGACCTCTAATCCCTCCCCATACCCTAACTCTTCCTCTCAGGAAACAGCTACCCTCCTGAATAAACACTTTATCTCTTCCATCCAAAATGTGGTAACCTCTAAGCCAAACTCTACTTTGAGACCCACCCCTCCAAGTCCCACTAACATAACTTTGTTTTCTTTTGAGCCAATTCCCATTACTTACATCAAATCTCTACTACTCAAGCTAAAACCTTGTTCTCCTTCCACTGACAATTTATCTCTTACATTCCTTAAACTTGCTGCTGACTCAATTGCCTATCCTATATACATACTAATTAATCGATCTGTTCTGGAATCAACTGTCCCCACCCTTCAGAAATCTTTCTTCACTATCCCTCTTCCTAAAGGTGGAAACTCCACTGACCCCTCAAACTACCGACCCATTGTCATTCTGTTCCCCCTCTCCAAGATATTAGAAAAATGTATTCACTCACAGCTTCTCAATTACCTCCTCACACACCACTTACTTACCCCTACCCAACATGGATTTCGTCCTCACCACAGCACCACCACTGCCCTCCTCTCCTTCACTCATATCATTGCAGAGGCCCTAGACAACAATAAACTCATTTCCTGTCTCTTCCTAGATCTCCCCAAAGCCTTCAATACTGTCTCTCATCCACTACTACTATCCAAACTCACAAATCTCCACCTATTCCCCTCCGCACTTGCCTGGTTTAATAGTTACCTATCTGGCAGGGAACAATCTGTCAAATGGCTCTCATCCTCCTCACCTTTCCTTCCCATCTCCACTGGTGTTCCCCAATGCTCCATCTTTTGTTTAACATCTTCACCAATGATCTTTATACCTCATGCAAAGAATCCTCCTTTATTCAGTATGCCGACAACTCCACACTTATATCCATCTCAAATAGGATTCCTGCACTACACTCCCTGACCCAACAGGCCCTACTATCCACTGAACAATGGCTCTCTCACAACCTATTGATTCTAAATCCCAAAAAGACCAAACTCCTACTTTTCCTTCCCCGTTCTTTTTCTCATCACAAAACCTCCTTTTTTATTACATCTTCTAACAATACAACTATCCAACCTGACACCCACACAAAGCTCCAAGGGGTCATTATCGATGGCAAACTACAATTCAACCTACACATACTCCAATGTATAAAAAAAAACAAACCAGAAACTAGGTCTGCTATATTGGAACAAAAAATTCCTAACCCCTGAATCAAGACTTACCCTGGGCCAGGCACTCCTCCTCCCCTCCCTCTTATACACTGCCCCAGTTCTTACCAATATCCAGGCCTCCACTCTAAACAAACTCCAACAGACTTACCATAAAATAGCCAGATTCAGTACTAACTCCCCATACAACTCACACCACTGCATTTCTTTAAACTCTCTTCAATTACTTGAACTTACCCAATTTCTGCTATCTTATCAATTACATATGCTACACTCTATTCTTTATAAACCCTCCTTCTGTCTATCTCTATCTTCCTTAGTCTCCATCTACATCCCATCCCGGACACTCCGTACTGCTAACCAATAATTACTTGATATCTACCATCCAAAAAGGTCAGTAGGCAAACTACTCTACTAACACTCCCTTGCCCATGCTTGGAACAAACTTCCCCTTGACTTACATTCAATCTCCCACACCTCACACTTTCAAAATGAACTAAAAGCTTATTTTCTCAATTCCAGAACCTGCCCTTGCCATGACTCTACCTATTCTTCCTTCCCTTTATGTACCCTCAAAAGGACCATACTTAGTACCTCATTACACCTCTCTCAACAATGTGTCTACTATTCATTTGCATAATTTTATACAAACAAAACATTTTTATTGTTGACCTATTGAATTATATCAATGTACAAATTGTTACTTAGCTTCTTTTTAATGCAACTTTAACTTTATGCATGTAACCCAACATATGTGAATCTTTTTGCTATAACTGCTATTATATCAATGTTGTTGTTGTCTTTCGGCTTTTCCCGGTTAGGGGGTCACCACAGTGGTACTCCAGTCTGGTAATGATTGGCAGTAGATTTTCATGAACGCCAAGGTGCCAGCTTGATGTTCAACCTTCAACGAAGGCACGCCCATTTACACATGTCTTTCGAACACCCACCCAACCACGGGGAGGACATGCAGACTCCACACAGAAGGCACTTCCTGCACTCCAGCTGAGAATCGAATGGGAGAACCTCTTGCTGTGAGGCAACAATGCTACCGCTGTACCACCGTGGACTGCTATTATATCAATATTGTTTAAAATTGTACTTCTTTAAAATGTACTACTGGAGCTTTTCTCCTCGGGTCTCCACTGAAAATGGGCCACAAGCCCAGTTGGACAAACCCGGTTAACAAACGTCAATAAATAAATAAATAAATAAATAAATAAAGTAAGTGGGGCTGTGTGTGACTGGAGGTGCTTGCATGTATGAGTGTTGGTGTGTGTATGTGTATCTGAAATGGGGTCAGTACTGGTATGTATTCCTCTTCTTCCCTGTATTATAGGGCAGGTGGTAAGTGCCACACTGTAAACTTTTTTTCAACTGAAGAGTGGAACGATTCATAGCTTTGCATATTCCCATGTACTGACATGATGCCCATGAGGGAATTTAGAACTGGGCTTTCAACTCATCAGTGCAGACAAATTTATGCTGCAGTGCTGTTTGTTTTGAATCCTAACCATGATGTCAACAGCAAGTTTGGGGGCTATTAATCATTGTCCTTGTAGCAGCTAAATCTATAAGCTTCTTTTAAGATTCTTTTAAACTTTATTTCTTTTCTGAAGCTGGTGTAAATGCTTTGATTCCTAAGTGTGGTCCATAAAAGCACTGATTAGAATAATTTTGGTGTCTGCGTAGTACTTTAATTCATAGGGAGAAAGTTTTATACATAGCATGTAAGGGAGGGGATCTAGGGCTATCAAAAGCACCAGTCTTTCAGAATAATGGTTGCTGCTCTCAGTTGCTTGAATCTCTCTTCCTGGAGGGACTAATAGGTCATTTGAGTAATGCAGGTGGTGAAGCAGATTGCTACAGTTAAATCACACATACTGGACACAAACAAATATAAAGCCCAGCCCAGATACAATAAACCAAAACCCAAGAAAATGGTACCAAAATCCAAAGAAGAAGAAAAGAATGTGACTGAAGTGAAAGCCTCCTTATTTTATTGAATACTTTCATCCAACCAGACATACAAATGACTTTATTGCATGCTGAACACTTAATGTCTTCATCCCAGTATCTGTATTAATTTGTAATTACACAATATCCTTGCAGCTTCATAATGCAATGCCAGGACTGCACTCTTGCACCTTCTGCGCTTGCCATTCCCACTGTCTAACATCTTGAACCCAGGGCAGCCACCCCGTTTGTCCTCCCTTAGTTATGGCCCTGTTGAAAATATTCATGAGTAAAGAATAAGGGATACAGAGCAAGACTATGCGCATAACTGCACTTGATGGAAAAAAACAAGGCGTAGATGTGTCTTTTTAAATTAAGTTGAGTGCTGTAGCCAAGAGTCTACGAACAAAGACAAAGCTGCAATTCAAATCCTTAAAGAATGCAAACGTAAAACATAGTGGGTAGTGTGAGTCATCACACATACAGACAGGGTGTCAGTTTGTGTAATGAAGACAAAACAGTATAGAAAATGGTCGGGTGCAGTGAATGAGTGCCCATTAAGCTGAACTCATTACTGGTTCAATGAAAATGGTAGAAAAGGTAGATTACAAAAACAAGAGAGGGGTACAGCAAACAGAAAGTGAGCTAAAGCATGTTGGTGGGATGATAGGGAATTTTATGGATAGGAATCCTTTTTTTAAACACCTTTATTGAATTATCACTTGTGACATAGGCAAACTTAAGCAATCAAACCATATTAACAAGTTTACATTTACAAGCATTATATATATCACCTACATTGTTATATTTCATATAATCTAAGCAACATTATATAAATTATTTAGTGATGCCTTCTCTTAAACCTCATCCTCCCCCAAACCATTTTCTGCATGAACTGATCCAAATGTTTCCATTTTTTTAAACAAGAAACATCTTTACTAAATTATCACTTATGACATAGGCAATCATACATTTATATAAATGAAAACAAACCATAATGACATATTTTTAGTCGCAAACATTATACATCACTCATAGTCTATCCAGTCATTGCCACTTAAGCATTACATAGCTCATTTAAATCCTGCTTCTTTTAAACCTCATTCCTCTTCCAAAACACTATTCTGCATTTATTGTTCCCACTATTCCCATTTTTATGTAATTTGTTTCTACCCTTTTCTAAAGATCATATTTCCATCTGTTTTGTCTCTGTTATTACTTCTAATTGTGCATTTTTGTGACAACCACAATTAGACTCAGCAAGATCTTGTTATGTCTAGACAACTCTGATTCTGTATCATAGCTCAAAAAATAATTTCCTTAGTTATACCAATTTGCTCACACAGTATTTCTAACAAAGTTGTCTGCAGTGAATGTTTAAAGTCTACCAGCTCATTACACTCCCAAAAATATGTTCCCAATTACTTCTTTTTTTCCCCACCACACCTCCAACATTTTCTATCTACCTGAGGAAAAATTCTCCAATGTCAACTTGGGGTATAAAAATGCCTCTGGAAACACTTCCAAGCAAAGATCCTAAATCTTCTAGTTGCATATTTGGGAGTCATACATATATTCCCCAAATGTTTCTTTGTGAATTGCTTATCCAATTTCTCTTCCCAATCCTTTCTAACCTTCTCTGAGTCTTATGGTTATCACGCAATATTTTGTACGCTGTACTAATTATTTCTTTTTTAACAGCAGCTTATGTTCTAAATTCTACTAAAAACTCTACCAGCACTGGTCTTTCTTTTTGGAGCCCCCCTGTTTCTTTTTCATTGCCTATACTCTGATATCATTCCTTGACAGGGAAGGCAATCTCTATCCTGCACTCTAAATAAATTCTTGGTCTGTTCCCATTCTATTGCCTTTCCGTCTCTAATTGTCTGCTCCCAATATCTTGGTTCCTTTCTCAATTTTCTCTAGTAAATTTCAGCCCCTCTTCCCTATTGTCTGTATTCTTAATTGCATTCATCCTTATGAGCAGAGTCTCCATTCTCCATTCCTGTGTTGGCTTAGTTCTTAGGATATCTTCTGCTACTTTATGAATATAATATTCTGTGTTTTTGTTATTCTCCTTAAGGATCTACATCCAAAATTCCAATTTCTCCTTGTTTCTAGATCTCCCCCCACCCTGCTTCATTATCATACCCATCCACTTTGAATAATAACTTTCTGCTTGTGCTATGTATAGGAGCCTTAACTGCATAGCTCTGAAATGCTCCTTCAAATTGAGTAATCCCAATCGTCCCTGTTCTACTGGAAGGATCTGTTTATCCCACTTAACTCTTGCCATTCTTCCCTCCCAGGTAAAATCCTTCAAGTCTTTAATTGCTATCAACAACTTCTCCTCTGGTTGATAAAAATATGCCTGACCTGTGTATAAAACTAAAGGCACTAAAACCATTTTGACTGCTTCCATATCCCTAAAACAGAGCATCCAATTTCTCAGTTTTAGCATTATCTCTTGCTTAGTCTCTTCCCACATATCCTTAGCTGCTATAACAAAATCCTTTTTAATACACACTCCTAAGTGCTCCATTTTATCATGTCCCCATAAATATGGGTATTGCTGAACCAATTTGTGCGTGGGTACATAATTTACAGCTATTGCCTTTGTTTTATTGTCATTAATTTTGTATCTTGAAAAGACTTGAAACTGTGTCAGTATGTTCTACAACACTGAAATGTCCTTTTCTGGTTTTATCAGGTATAAAATAATAGCATCTGCAAATAATGGCAGCTTTTCTTGACTACCACACCAATTATATATCCTTAATTTTCTGAGTCCATTATTTTCTTTGCCAATAGTTCTAAATATTTCCCAAATACCAAAGGCGAAAGAGGATGCCCCTGCCTCATTCCTCTGCTCACACAGAACTTATCAGAGAGGAATCTACCCACTTTAATTTTCACCAATGATCCCCCACATATACTTCTAATCAGCTTTATAATTTTATCCGGGAATGCAAATTATTTCATTGCTCCACTCATAAAATCTTCTGTCGAATGCTTTCTCTGCATCAAGACCCACCAACAACAGTGGCATTTTTTTTATTCTGCTTCTCTCTGGCTCATCATTGTTCTATTAAAGTTATCAAATATTTGCCTCCCCTCCACAAAACCACACTGATCCATATCTATCAATTTTGACATCACCTTTGCCATTCTTTTAACCATTAAAGGCATCAACACTTTATAATCATGGTTTAGAATTGAATTGGACCTATATGGATCAGATGGGTCTTTATCTTTACCATCTTTAGGTATTACAGCCACCATAGATTCTTCCAGGATTTTGGTGCTTCTCCTCCTTCCAAAATACTGTTAAACAAAACCTTCCAAATCTTTATCAGTTTCTTCCTTCCTAGCTTCCAAACCTCGACAAGAATACCATCTATTCCTGAGGACTTTCCAGTAGATTGGTTATACATTACTATTTTTATTTCATTTCCTCCCATCCTAACTGAGCCTCATCTACCTCTAATCTTGCCATGTTTAATTCTTCCATAGACCTCCCAACAGCCACCCCGCCAACACTATCCAAATGACACATAGCCCACAAAATCAGTGTACCACCCAACCTCAGCTCATAAGGCAAAGCAACGTACCCAACACACTAGTGATAGGTGATATAGTCAGGCACACTGATGTCCCACTCACCAAGCTTAAACAAGAAGGAAGTTACTATCAGCTCCCTGCCAAGTGTCAGGATCCGCCAGATAATGCACGCACTCGGGTCACTCCACAACAAGTACAAATACGACTCTGTCATTATCCATGCTGGTGTGAATGACCTGAGATGTACCCCCTGGACTACATGAAGAGAGACATGGAGGAGCTCTCGGATCTTGTAGCCCAGGCAGGTATGACCCTAGCCCTGAGTAGCATCCTGCCATTGCCCAGAATAATACCACAGTACAAAGGACAAAATGATTGACTTCAACAATTGGATAAGCTTCTGGTGTCATTCTAAGGGGATTCAGTATCTGTCTGCCTGGGAAAACATGGTCGACAGACCACGATGTTTTTCCAGAGATGACCTGCACCTGTCATCCCTGGGATTCTGGATACTGGCTAAGGCTCTTGCCACCCCTATAGTGCCTTTTATAGGCAAGGTTCAAATGCTAAATTCACCACTGTAACAGGTACAAGCAAGCAAACTCTGAGGGCAATGCTACTCAATGCTAGAAGTCTAAACCTCAAAATGCACTCATTCGAGGCACTCCTTAAAATGGAGAACATTGACATTTGTGCAGTGACAGAGACCTGGTTCAAGGCTACGGAGAGCACCCCTGCATTACCAGGCTATAATTCATACCACAGTGACACACAAACCCACGCACGTTCAAGCTTGCATGGCCCAACATCATCACAGGAAACAAACAAAGGCCAGCAAACAGTTCCCAAGGCTTTATTGAAATAAAGTAAGTGTCATAAAGGCACTATATAACACTCTCACCATCATAAGTATAAAAAATGCATAGCCTCAAACTAGTTTCGGTGAAATCCCTTCTTCAGTGAGGACAAATAGCAAACATAACTCCATTCAACAGACTCCATATTTATATAATTGCTTAGCCAATAGACAAATGGCTAACACTTAACTGCATATTTGAAATATGCAGAACATTTGTTAAAGGAAATGCACTTCCAAAAAACATTTTTTGTTAACTTCTAAAACACAAACTGTGTATAAATAACACTGAATCAACATAAATACACTGATATAGCCAAGATATAGTGTTTAATACCATATAAATGTATATAGTAGTTTATAAATGGTCATTTAATCCGGTGGAAATAAAGCTCCCAAGTGTATAATCCAATATTTTTCTTTCTTACTAAGAATACTTTGCCAACCTAACTGATTTTGTCTATTTCCCTGTACTTTATCAATAACAGTAAATATAAATTTTGCAGATGGATGTTTAATAGTATGTTGATATAAGGCATTACAGATTTTGTGATTTCGAATATCACTACGATGTTCTCCTATTCTAATTCTAAGAGACCGTGAGGTTTTACCTACATAAAAAGCCTGGCAATGGCATGTGGCTAAATAAATCACCCAACTAGTTGAACAATTTGCAAAGATACGAGTGTCAAATATCTTGCTAGTGTTAGCACTAGAAAATTCTTTAATTTTATTTATACTTCCACAGGAGGAACAATGACCACAAGGGAAGGTCCCCAAAAGCTCATCTCCAGTAATAGTAAGTTGTCTATGTGTTGCACCCCCACTATCCCGATGTTTATAGTGGGAAAATAACATGCCCAAAGTTTTGCCCCTCCTGTAGGAAATGGAACATTGTTCAGTCAGTATATGACGAAGATGATCATTAGCCATAAGTATGTTCCAATTATTATTCAACACATTTCTGATAAGTTGGTGATTTTTCCCAAAGGTAGCAATGAATCTAATGGTATCCTCCATAGCACCATCCTTCTTTTGATATTGTAAAAGATCTGATCTCTCATGTTGATCTGTCCACACCCTTGCTCTAGAAATATCCCTATATGGATAGCCTCTATCCAAAAATCTCCTATTTAAGTCCTGTTTAGCATCCTCATAATCTGCCGGAGATGAATTAATACGTTTAATACGTAAATATTGTGATTTTGGAATGTTGCGGATGGTGTGACGTGGGTGCATGCTTGAAGAGTGAAGTAACGTGTTAAACTGTGGATATTTCCTATGTATTTTTGTATTAAGGGTATTGTCCTCATTACGATATACTGTAACATCCAAAAAGTCAATAGTTAACTTATGATATGTTACTGAGAATTCAATACCCCAAATATTGCTGTTCAGATGTTCCACAAATTCCATCAAATAATCTACGTCCGCACGCCACACCATCCAGCAATCATCAAGATAGCGTCTCCAAATATCCATCTCCTCTAAATAAATGTTATGCAGGGGATCGTATATAAGACATTCCTCCAAGTATGCCATAAAGAGGTCGGCATATATTGGGGCGAAGGAGGCCCCCATGGCTGTGCCTCTTAGTTGCCAATAACAATCACCCTGAAAGAAAAAAACATTCTTATTGAGGACATGCTCGGACATACATACTAATAGGGTGTTAAATCCTGGTGGATAGAGATCAGCTCTATCACACCATCCGCAACATTCCAAAATCACAATATTTACGTATTAAACGTATTAATTCATCTCCGGCAGATTATGAGGACGCTAAACAGGACTTAAATAGGAGATTTTTGGATAGAGGCTATCCATATAGGGATATTTCTAGAGCAAGGGTGTGGACAGATCAACATGAGAGATCAGATCTTTTACAATATCAAAAGAAGGATGGTGCTATGGAGGATACCATTAGATTCATTACTACCTTTGGGAAAAATCACCAACTTATCAGAAATGTGTTGAATAATAATTGGAACATACTTATGGCTAATGATCATCTTCGTCATATACTGACTGAACAATGTTCCATTTCCTACAGGAGGGGCAAAACTTTGGGCATGTTATTTTCCCACTATAAACATCGGGATAGTGGGGGTGCAACACATAGACAACTTACTATTACTGGAGATGAGCTTTTGGGGACTTTCCCTTGTGGTCATTGTTCCTCCTGTGGAAGTATAAATAAAATTAAAGAATTTTCTAGTGCTAACACTAGCAAGATATTTGACATTCGTATCTTTGCAAATTGTTCAACTAGTTGTGTGATTTATTTAGCCACATGCCATTGCCAGGCTTTTTATGTAGGTAAAACCTCACGGTCTCTTAGAATTAGAATAGGAGAACATCGTAGTGATATTCGAAATCACAAAATCAGTAATGCCTTATATCAACATACTATTAAACATCCATCTGCAAAATTTATATTTACTGTTATTGATAAAGTACAGGGAAATAGACAAAATCAGTTAGGTTGGCAAAGTATTCTTAGTAAGAAAGAAAAATATTGGATTATACACTTGGGAGCTTTATTTCCACCCGGATTAAATGACCATTTATAAACTACTATATACATTTATATGGTATTAAACACTATATCTTGGCTATATCAGTGTATTTATGTTGATTCAGTGTTATTTATACACAGTTTGTGTTTTAGAAGTTAACAAAAAATGTTTTTTGGAAGTGCATTTCCTTTAACAAATGTTCTGCATATTTCAAATATGCAGTTAAGTGTTAGCCATTTGTCTATTGGCTAAGCAATTATATAAATATGGAGTCTGTTGAATGGAGTTATGTTTGCTATTTGTCCTCACTGAAGAAGGGATTTCACCGAAACTAGTTTGAGGCTATGCATTTTTTATACTTATGATGGTGAGAGTGTTATATAGTGCCTTTATGACACTTACTTTATTTCAATAAAGCCTTGGGAACTGTTTGCTGGCCTTTGTTTGTTTCCTGTGATGATGTTGGGCCGTGCAAGCTTGAATGTGCGTGGGTTTGTGTGTCACTGAAGTGTTCTCCTCACTGTTGGCGCTGGCTCCCTGGCTGTTGATGAGATGACTCCTCTCCCCTGACTTTTGGATCTTTCTCCATTCATCGAGGATTTATTTTTACCTATTGCACTTTCCAGTTGCTGATCGCTAAGGAATGGTGACTCTTTTTTTCATACTTTTGATTTTTTATATATCTGCAGCTCCCTGTGTTCAATAGACTGTTACGCTTTATGCGACAAGTAAAGTGTTAAACTTGCCATACCAGAGGATATATTTTGGTCGTTTACAAATAATATTAAAAATTTTTCAGAAGGGATCATATATTTGCTTATCATCACTTTTGTTGAATAACTTGTACAGTGGTTGCACCACTTGGGGGACTTTTGCAGAAACGCCATTTGTGAATTATATTTGGTCTACTAACGTTCAGTGAAGAGCATCAGAACGCTTATTCTTTTGGCAGGATTTGCTTCGCTTTTTTGTGTAAACACATTTTTTGGAACGGGTTTGTGTTTGGACTCAATTTGTGTATACTACGATTCCTCTTTTTGGAACTACTTCAGGAACTTTTTGTAGGAACGCCATTAGCGAATTACACTGGTCCTACTAGCGTTCATTGAAGAGCATGAGAATGCTTATGTTTTGGTAGTAAGGGCGTTTTGTCTGTGAGGGTGCATCGCTAAACGGGTTTCTGCTTGGACTTTTCTTGTGGATTGGGACAACATTGTTTCAGCTAATATGGTTGTAAATATCAGCCATTAATGTGACTTGGACTATAATCTCATATGATGGTGTCATTTTTATGTGGAACCATGTTTAAATGTGAGTTTACATTACGACATGTTATCAGATCAGAATATCAGTCCTATTGAGTTACGCTTATTACTTATAATCACTTTAATTTTTGAGATATTCAGACAATTTATTATGTCGATTATATCTCTGTTATACTATTTATAAGATTTTGATTATAGGCATATGCAAAGCCCCTTTTTGGTACTAATTAAGTCCTTTCTTTGGACTTATGCTTATGGCTTATGTAATATGATTTCTTAACATGTATCTATGACTATATGTAATGAGGTCTTGTTTTGTAACTAAGTGCACTAGTATGGTCCTTATGAGCATGTTACATACTTTATGGTTTTGATATTGATATATGTATATTCGCATTGGTGATTTTTTTCTACATTGAACTAGTTAATGGACTCGGATATTATATGGGTTCATGGAACATATTTCTATTGCAATCAGGAAATTTATACAACTTATTATTGCATCTATGCCTGATACAAGTTTATTAAACATATAAGGGCCATTGGACATTATTTGTTTGCCACTATACATATAGTAATTGTGATTACATGTATATGAATGTTTAACTCTTATGATCTGGTGTTGTAATTTGTCCTCGGACTACAGTAATTTTTATTGTGGTCATTGGAGCCATACATACAGACACTCTTAACATTTACCATCATTATCTTTCGTATATTTTTGAGTGGGGACTAATCACACATTATAGTTTGCTTATAATTATACATTTCCAACTCATAGATTCTATACAGAATCAAGAAAGTACACAGATTGGCTATTTTCACTTTGAAATTATTTACATATGTACAACTTGTAACTAATTAAGTATGTTATTAATATATGGCCATATTCTTTAATATGTATAGTTATCTGAATATACAGCGATGGGATTGTAATATCTATACAGTATGACCTGTTCTTTGGGTGCTCAATTCCTTTAATTTGTTAGCTGTACTTCAGTGTAAATAACCATTGTACTATGTTTGCAGTCTATTGAATGCTGTGATTTGTATTATTGTAATTTATTAACATTAGTGATTAGTGAACCACATACTTGGTTCAAGTCACATTTTGATGGGATTTTGTTGTAACTATACTGTTTTGTATTGTTAAATGTTTACACCTATAGCAGTTTGATGTTTCTAGAATAACCTAGGGGATATGTAAGAGTATTACATCAGTGTATAGTTGGTGACTCCTTCCACTTCTTGTTTGCTATACAATACAATTGGATGACATATGGAACTGGGTTTATGATTGGATTATATTATTCACATCTAAATTTATAAGTAGACCTTCATCACTAATTTCTTGATCCTTGAATCTACCAGATCCCTACATTGGGCCACTCCCTTGGATAACTGCTCAACACATAGCATTTTAATATGGATTTAGACCAAATACTACAGGGGTTGTGTGCTGATAGGGAAGATATAGCCATTTTTGGCTTGGAAGATATCCCAAGCAACAACCCAAGTAAAAACAACCCTAATAGTGAAAGGGGTTGTGATTTGGCATTCCGTAGGTTAGATAAGGGCCTTAGGGGCCTTAGAGCTAATATTTGGCACTTGAGGTTGTTCAAGGCCTATTTTCATAAAGGTTTGGCACCCAGAGGTCTTCGTATCAAGCTACGTCCTCTTGTAGGTAGATCTGAACAGAGGCTTACAGAGGAATGGGATGATGCCCTGAGGAAGGGTTCAATGGTATTTGTAAAAATTTTATTGGATTATTATGAGAGAACAGTGGATCTTTTGCTCAAGGAGGTACAAGATCTAAGTATGGAATGCCAAAAATATAAAGCCAGTACTAAATATCCTAGTTGTGTTGAGCGGTTGTCCAAGGAACTGACAACCTATGATAATATGGTGAAAGAAAGGAAACTTAAAAAATTCTCTAGGGATACACATGATTATGAGAGAGGTCAACCCTTTCAAGTTCAAAGAAGTGTACGATTCAAGGATTTGGGATCTGGGGTGAATGGAGGAAGATCTAAGAAAAGACCTAGGTCTATTTTGAAACAACATGATTTGAGCTATACCAGCACATCAGGAGAGGAGTCATCTTACACTGACAGTGAGGGAGGTACCAGTGTCCAATCACCTTTAAAAAAGAAAACTCAATCAAAGTTCCCTTTAGACATGTTGGGAAATCCCGAGGGGGGAGGAAACATAAGAGTAGACATGAACACAGATTCCATGACAGGGCTAGTCCAGGCATTGCTGAACAAATAGTTGAACCATTTGATAATGTCTTAAACCTGTCAGACCATACACTTACAAAAGAACAACATTGTATTCTTAATAAAGGATTGGGATTTGTCCCCAGCTTTTTCTCTGACCATTATTTGGTATCGGTTGATGTGTTAGAATTTTGTAGAAAGTTGAACTTAAAATTTTTTTTCAATGATCAGAACAACTCTTCTACTCAAAGATCTACTGATTTTATTTTCAAAAAATCAACATTTCAACCTCCTATGAACAAGAATGTAGGGATCTTTCAACAAGCAGTACTGAGGGACTTACATTTTCCACATTTTGATACTAATACAGCTCATGATAATATCACTTCTTTGGAGAGACAAGCTCTCTCAGAATTGAGACAAAACCAGAAAATTGTAATTATTCAAGCGGACAAAGGGGGTGCAGTGGTTGTTTTGAACACTCATTATTATGTACAGGAAGGATTAAGACAATTGTCAGATACCCAGTGCTACATGCACATGGGGATAGATCCGACTCCTAGGTTTAAACAAGACATTGATTTATTTATCCAAGAGGCTGTACAAGAAGGAATCATTTCACAAAAGACTGCTCAACATCTCCAAGTTAATGATCCACAAAAACAAATTTTGTATTTGCTACCTAAAATTCACAAATCTATTACTGCTCCCCCTGGGAGACCTATTGTGTCTGGACATGGGTCCCTTACAGAACCTCTATCAGTTTTCCTAACATCATACCTTAAGCCATTACTGCCCATGGTCAGGGCTTGTATACAGGATACAACTGAATTTCTCAACATCATTGTTGATACACAATTAGATCCAGAATGGATAATGTGTACCTTAGATGTGAAATCTTTGTATACAAGTATCCCCCACTGGGCTGGTCTACAGGCGTTAGATTATTGGCTTCAAAGAGCTGATCTCTATCCACCAGAATTTAACACCCTATTAGTATGTATGTCCGAGCATGTCCTCAATAAGAATGTTTTTTTCTTTCAGGGTGATTGTTATTGGCAACTAAGAGGCACAGCCATGGGGGCCTCCTTCGCCCCAATATATGCCGACCTCTTTATGGCATACTTGGAGGAATGTCTTATATACGATCCCCTGCATAACATTTATTTAGAGGAGATGGATATTTGGAGACGCTATCTTGATGATTGCTGGATGGTGTGGCGATGGACGTAGATTATTTGATGGAATTTGTGGAACATCTGAACAGCAATATTTGGGGTATTGAATTCTCAGTAACATATCATAAGTTAACTATTGACTTTTTGGATGTTACAGTATATCGTAATGAGGACAATACCCTTAATACAAAAATACATAGGAAATATCCACAGTTTAACACATTACTTCACTCTTCAAGCATGCACCCACGTCACACCATCCGCAACATTCCAAAATCACAATATTTACGTATTAAACGTATTAATTCATCTCCGGCAGATTATGAGGACGCTAAACAGGACTTAAATAGGAGATTTTTGGATAGAGGCTATCCATATAGGGATATTTCTAGAGCAAGGGTGTGGACAGATCAACATGAGAGATCAGATCTTTTACAATATCAAAAGAAGGATGGTGCTATGGAGGATACCATTAGATTCATTACTACCTTTGGGAAAAATAACCAACTTATCAGAAATGTGTTGAATAATAATTGGAACATACTTATGGCTAATGATCATCTTCGTCATATACTGACTGAACAATGTTCCATTTCCTACAGGAGGGCAAAACTTTGGGCATGTTATTTTCCCACTATAAACATCGGGATAGTGGGGTGCAACACATAGACAACTTACTATTACTGGAGATGAGCTTTTGGGGACTTTCCCTTGTGGTCATTGTTCCTCCTGTGGAAGTATAAATAAAATTAAAGAATTTTCTAGTGCTAACACTAGCAAGATATTTGACACTCGTATCTTTGCAAATTGTTCAACTAGTTGGGTGATTTATTTAGCCACATGCCATTGCCAGGCTTTTTATGTAGGTAAAACCTCACGGTCTCTTAGAATTAGAATAGGAGAACATCGTAGTGATATTCGAAATCACAAAATCAGTAATGCCTTATATCAACATACTATTAAACATCCATCTGCAAAATTTATATTTACTGTTATTGATAAAGTACAGGGAAATAGACAAAATCAGTTAGGTTGGCAAAGTATTCTTAGTAAGAAAGAAAAATATTGGATTATACACTTGGGAGCTTTATTTCCACCCGGATTAAATGACCATTTATAAACTACTATATACATTTATATGGTATTAAACACTATATCTTGGCTATATCAGTGTATTTATGTTGATTCAGTGTTATTTATACACAGTTTGTGTTTTAAAAGTTAACAAAAAATTTTTTGGGAAGTGCATTTCCTTTAACAAATGTTCTGCATATTTCAAATATGCAGTTAAGTGTTAGCCATTTGTCTATTGGCTAAGCAATTATATAAATATGGAGTCTGTTGAATGGAGTTATGTTTGCTATTTGTCCTCACTGAAGAAGGGATTTCACCAAACTAGTTTGAGGCTATGCATTTTTTATACTTATGATGGTGAGAGTGTTATATAGTGCCTTTATGACACTTACTTTATTTCAATAAAGCCTTGGGAACTGTTTGCTGGCCTTTGTTTGTTTCCTGTGATGATGTTGGGCCGTGCAAGCTTGAACGTGCGTGGGTTTGTGTGTCACTGAAGTGTTCTCCTCGCTGTTGGCGCTGGCTCCCTGGCTGTTGATGAGATGACTCCTCTCCCCTGACTTTTGGATCTTTCTCCATTCATCGAGGATTTATTTTTACCTATTGCACTTTCCAGTTGCTGATCGCTAAGGAATGGTGACTCTTTTTTTCATACTTTTGGTTTTTTATATATCTGCAGCTCCCTGTGTTCAATAGACTGTTACGCTTTATGCGACAAGTAAAGTGTTAAACTTGCCATACCAGAGGATATATTTTGGTCGTTTACAAATAATATTAAAAATTTTTTCAGAAGGGATCATATATTTGCTTATCATCACTTTTGTTGAATAACTTGTACAGTGGTTGCACCACTTGGGGGACTTTTGCAGAAACGCCATTTGTGAATTATATTTGGTCTACTAACGTTCAGTGAAGAGCATCAGAACGCTTATTCTTTTGGCAGGATTGGCTTCGCTTTTTGTGTAAACACATTTTTGGAACGGGTTTGTGTTTGGACTCAATTTGTGTATACTACGATTCCTCTTTTGGAACTACTTCAGGAACTTTTGTAGGAACGCCATTAGCGAATTACACTGGGCCTACTAGCGTTCATTGAAGAGCATGAGAACGCTTATGTTTTGGTAGTAAGGGCGTTTTGTCTGTGAGGGTGCATCGCTAAACGGGTTTCTGCTTGGACTTTTCTTGTGGATTGGGACAACATTGTTTCAGCTAATATGGTTGTAAATATCAGCCATTAATGTGACTTGGACTATAATCTCATATGATGGTGTCATTTTTATGTGGAACCATGTTTAAATGTGAGTTTACATTACGACATGTTATCAGATCAGAATATCAGCCCTATTGAGTTACGCTTATTACTTATAATCACTTTAATTTTTGAGATATTCAGACAATTTATTATGTCGATTATATCTCTGTTATACTATTTATAAGATTTTGATTATAGGCATATGCAAAGCCCCTTTTTGGTACTAATTAAGTCCTTTCTTTGGACTTATGCTTATGGCTTATGTAATATGATTTCTTAACATGTATCTATGACTATATGTAATGAGGTCTTGTTTTGTAACTAAGTGCACTAGTATGGTCCTTATGAGCATGTTACATACTTTATGGTTTTGATATTGATATATGTATATTCGCATTGGTGATTTTTTTCTACATTGAACTAGTTAATGGACTCAGATATTATATGGGTTCATGGAACATATTTCTATTGCAATCAGGAAATTTATACAACTTATTATTGCATCTATGCCTGATACAAGTTTATTAAACATATAAGGGCCATTGGACATTATTTGTTTGCCACTATACATATAGTAATTGTGATTACATGTATATGAATGTTTAACTCTTATGATCTGGTGTTGTAATTTGTCCTCGGACTACAGTAATTTTTATTGTGGTCATTGGAGCCATACATACAGACACTCTTAACATTTACCATCATTATCTTTCGTATATTTTTGAGTGGGGACTAATCACACATTATAGTTTGCTTATAATTATACATTTCCAACTCATAGATTCTATACAGAATCAAGAAAGTACACAGATTGGCTATTTTCACTTTGAAATTATTTACATATGTACAACTTGTAACTAATTAAGTATGTTATTAATATATGGCCATATTCTTTAATATGTATAGTTATCTGAATATACAGCGATGGGATTGTAATATCTATACAGTATGACCTGTTCTTTGGGTGCTCAATTCCTTTAATTTGTTAGCTGTACTTCAGTGTAAATAACCATTGTACTATGTTTGCAGTCTATTGAATGCTGTGATTTGTATTATTGTAATTTATTAACATTAGTGATTAGTGAACCACATACTTGGTTCAAGTCACATTTTGATGGGATTTTGTTGTAACTATACTGTTTTGTATTGTTAAATGTTTACACCTATAGCAGTTTGATGTTTCTAGAATAACCTAGGGGATATGTAAGAGTATTACATCAGTGTATAGTTGGTGACTCCTTCCACTTCTTGTTTGCTATACAATACAATTGGATGACATATGGAACTGGGTTTATGATTGGATTATATTATTCACATCTAAATTTATAAGTAGACCTTCATCACTTATTTCTTGATCCTTGAATCTACCAGATCCCTACATTGGGCCACTCCCTTGGATAACTGCTCAACACATAGCATTTTAATATGGATTTAGACCAAATACTACAGGGGTTGTGTGCTGATAGGGAAGATATAGCCATTTTTGGCTTGGAAGATATCCCAAGCAACAACCCAAGTAAAAACAACCCTAATAGTGAAGGGGGTTGTGATTTGGCATTCCGTAGGTTAGATAAGGGCCTTAGGGGCCTTAGAGCTAATATTTGGCACTTGAGGTTGTTCAAGGCCTATTTTCATAAAGGTTTGGCACCCAGAGGTCTTCGTATCAAGCTACGTCCTCTTGTAGGTAGATCTGAACAGAGGCTTACAGAGGAATGGGATGATGCCCTGAGGAAGGGTTCAATGGTATTTGTAAAAATTTTATTGGATTATTATGAGAGAACAGTGGATCTTTTGCTCAAGGAGGTACAAGATCTAAGTATGGAATGCCAAAAATATAAAGCCAGTACTAAATATCCTAGTTGTGTTGAGCGGTTGTCCAAGGAACTGACGACCTATGATAATATGGTGAAAGAAAGGAAACTTAAAAAATTCTCTAGGGATACACATGATTATGAGAGAGGTCAACCCTTTCAAGTTCAAAGAAGTGTACGATTCAAGGATTTGGGATCTGGGGTGAATGGAGGAAGATCTAAGAAAAGACCTAGGTCTATTTTGAAACAACATGATTTGAGCTATACCAGCACATCAGGAGAGGAGTCATCTTACACTGACAGTGAGGGAGGTACCAGTGTCCAATCACCTTTAAAAAAGAAAACTCAATCAAAGTTCCCTTTAGACATGTTGGGAAATCCCGAGGGGGGAGGAAACATAAGAGTAGACATGAACACAGATTCCATGACAGGGCTAGTCCAGGCATTGCTGAACAAATAGTTGAACCATTTGATAATGTCTTAAACCTGCCAGACCATACACTTACAAAAGAACAACATTGTATTCTTAATAAAGGATTGGGATTTGTCCCCAGCTTTTTCTCTGACCATTATTTGGTATCGGTTGATGTGTTAGAATTTTGTAGAAAGTTGAACTTAAAAATTTTTTTCAATGATCAGAACAACTCTTCTACTCAAAGATCTACTGATTTTATTTTCAAAAAATCAACATTTCAACCTCCTATGAACAAGAACGTAGGGATCTTTCAACAAGCAGTACTGAGGGACTTACATTTTCCACATTTTGATACTAATACAGCTCATGATAATATCACTTCTTTGGAGAGACAAGCTCTCTCAGAATTGAGACAAAACCAGAAAATTGTAATTATTCAAGCGGACAAAGGGGGTGCAGTGGTTGTTTTGAACACTCATTATTATGTACAGGAATGATTAAGACAATTGTCAGATACCCAGTGCTACATGCACATGGGGATAGATCCGACTCCTAGGTTTAAACAAGACATTGATTTATTTATCCAAGAGGCTGTACAAGAAGGAATCATTTCACAAAAGACTGCTCAACATCTCCAAGTTAATGATCCACAAAAACAAATTTTGTATTTGCTACCTAAAATTCACAAATCTATTACTGCTCCCCCTGGGAGACCTATTGTGTCTGGACATGGGTCCCTTACAGAACCTCTATCAGTTTTCCTAATATCATACCTTAAGCCATTACTGCCCATGGTCAGGGCTCGTATACAGGATACAACTGAATTTCTCAACATCATTGTTGATACACAATTAGATCCAGAATGGATAATGTGTACCTTAGATGTGAAATCTTTGTATACAAGTATCCCCCACTGGGCTGGTCTACAGGCGTTAGATTATTGGCTTCAAAGAGCTGATCTCTATCCACCAGGATTTAACACCCTATTAGTATGTATGTCCGAGCATGTCCTCAATAAGAATGTTTTTTTCTTTCAGGGTGATTGTTATTGGCAACTAAGAGGCACAGCCATGGGGGCCTCCTTCGCCCCAATATATGCCGACCTCTTTATGGCATACTTGGAGGAATGTCTTATATACGATCCCCTGCATAACATTTATTTAGAGGAGATGGATATTTGGAGACGCTATCTTGATGATTGCTGGATGGTGTGGCGTGCGGACGAGATTATTTGATGGAATTTGTGGAACATCTGAACAGCAATATTTGGGGTATTGAATTCTCAGTAACATATCATAAGTTAACTATTGACTTTTTGGATGTTACGGTATATCGTAATAAGGACAATACCCTTAATACAAAAATACATAGGAAATATCCACAGTTTAACACGTTACTTCACTCTTCAAGCATGCACCCACGTCACACCATCCGCAACATTCCAAAATCACAATATTTAAGTATTAAACATATTAATTCATCTCCGGCAGATTATGAGGACGCTAAACAGGACTTAAATAGGAGATTTTTGGATAGAGGCTATCCATATAGGGATATTTCTAGAGCAAGGGTGTGGACAGATCAACATGAGAGATCAGATCTTTTACAATATCAAAAGAAGGATGGTGCTATGGAGGATACCATTAGATTCATTACTACCTTTGGGAAAAATCACCAACTTATCAGAAATGTGTTGAATAATAATTGGAACATACTTATGGCTAATGATCATCTTCGTCATATACTGACTGAACAATGTTCCATTTCCTACAGGAGGGGCAAAACTTTGGGCATGTTATTTTCCCACTATAAACATCGGGATAGTGGGGGTGCAACACATAGACAACTTACTATTACTGGAGATGAGCTTTTGGGGACTTTCCCTTGTGGTCATTGTTCCTCCTGTGGAAGTATAAATAAAATTAAAGAATTTTCTAGTGCTAACACTAGCAAGATATTTGACACTCGTATCTTTGCAAATTGTTCAACTAGTTGGGTGATTTATTTAGCCACATGCCATTGCCAGGCTTTTTATGTAGGTAAAACCTCACGGTCTCTTAGAATTAGAATAGGAGAACATCGTAGTGATATTCGAAATCACAAAATCAGTAATGCCTTATATCAACATACTATTAAACATCCATCTGCAAAATTTATATTTACTGTTATTGATAAAGTACAGGGAAATAGACAAAATCAGTTAGGTTGGCAAAGTATTCTTAGTAAGAAAGAAAAATATTGGATTATACACTTGGGAGCTTTATTTCCACCCGGATTAAATGACCATTTATAAACTACTATATACATTTATATGGTATTAAACACTATATCTTGGCTATATCAGTGTATTTATGTTGATTCAGTGTTATTTATACACAGTTTGTGTTTTAGAAGTTAACAAAAAATGTTTTTTGGAAGTGCATTTCCTTTAACAAATGTTCTGCATATTTCAAATATGCAGTTAAGTGTTAGCCATTTGTCTATTGGCTAAGCAATTATATAAATATGGAGTCTGTTGAATGGAGTTATGTTTGCTATTTGTCCTCACTGAAGAAGGGATTTCACCGAAACTAGTTTGAGGCTATGCATTTTTTATACTTATGATGGTGAGAGTGTTATATAGTGCCTTTATGACACTTACTTTATTTCAATAAAGCCTTGGGAACTGTTTGCTGGCCTTTGTTTGTTTCCTGTGATGATGTTGGGCCGTGCAAGCTTGAACGTGCGTGGGTTTGTGTGTCACTGAAGTGTTCTCCTCGCTGTTGGCGCTGGCTCCCTGGCTGTTGATGAGATGACTCCTCTCCCCTGACTTTTGGATCTTTCTCCATTCATCGAGGATTTATTTTTACCTATTGCACTTTCCAGTTGCTGATCGCTAAGGAATGGTGACTCTTTTTTTCATACTTTTGGTTTTTTATATATCTGCAGCTCCCTGTGTTCAATAGACTGTTACGCTTTATGCGACAAGTAAAGTGTTAAACTTGCCATACCAGAGGATATATTTTGGTCGTTTACAAATAATATTAAAAATTTTTTCAGAAGGGATCATATATTTGCTTATCATCACTTTTGTTGAATAACTTGTACAGTGGTTGCACCACTTGGGGGACTTTTGCAGAAACGCCATTTGTGAATTATATTTGGTCTACTAACGTTCAGTGAAGAGCATCAGAACGCTTATTCTTTTGGCAGGATTGGCTTCGCTTTTTTGTGTAAACACATTTTTTGGAACGGGTTTGTGTTTGGACTCAATTTGTGTATACTACGATTCCTCTTTTTGGAACTACTTCAGGAACTTTTTGTAGGAACGCCATTAGCGAATTACACTGGGCCTACTAGCGTTCATTGAAGAGCATGAGAACGCTTATGTTTTGGTAGTAAGGGCGTTTTGTCTGTGAGGGTGCATCGCTAAACGGGTTTCTGCTTGGACTTTTCTTGTGGATTGGGACAACATTGTTTCAGCTAATATGGTTGTAAATATCAGCCATTAATGTGACTTGGACTATAATCTCATATGATGGTGTCATTTTTATGTGGAACCATGTTTAAATGTGAGTTTACATTACGACATGTTATCAGATCAGAATATCAGCCCTATTGAGTTACGCTTATTACTTATAATCACTTTAATTTTTGAGATATTCAGACAATTTATTATGTCGATTATATCTCTGTTATACTATTTATAAGATTTTGATTATAGGCATATGCAAAGCCCCTTTTTGGTACTAATTAAGTCCTTTCTTTGGACTTATGCTTATGGCTTATGTAATATGATTTCTTAACATGTATCTATGACTATATGTAATGAGGTCTTGTTTTGTAACTAAGTGCACTAGTATGGTCCTTATGAGCATGTTACATACTTTATGGTTTTGATATTGATATATGTATATTCGCATTGGTGATTTTTTTTCTACATTGAACTAGTTAATGGACTCGGATATTATATGGGTTCATGGAACATATTTCTATTGCAATCAGGAAATTTATACAACTTATTATTGCATCTATGCCTGATACAAGTTTATTAAACATATAAGGGCCATTGGACATTATTTGTTTGCCACTATACATATAGTAATTGTGATTACATGTATATGAATGTTTAACTCTTATGATCTGGTGTTGTAATTTGTCCTCGGACTACAGTAATTTTTATTGTGGTCATTGGAGCCATACATACAGACACTCTTAACATTTACCATCATTATCTTTCGTATATTTTTGAGTGGGGACTAATCACACATTATAGTTTGCTTATAATTATACATTTCCAACTCATAGATTCTATACAGAATCAAGAAAGTACACAGATTGGCTATTTTCACTTTGAAATTATTTACATATGTACAACTTGTAACTAATTAAGTATGTTATTAATATATGGCCATATTCTTTAATATGTATAGTTATCTGAATATACAGTGATGGGATTGTAATATCTATACAGTATGACCTGTTCTTTGGGTGCTCAATTCCTTTAATTTGTTAGCTGTACTTCAGTGTAAATAACCATTGTACTATGTTTGCAGTCTATTGAATGCTGTGATTTGTATTATTGTAATTTATTAACATTAGTGATTAGTGAACCACATACTTGGTTCAAGTCACATTTTGATGGGATTTTGTTGTAACTATACTGTTTTGTATTGTTAAATGTTTACACCTATAGCAGTTTGATGTTTCTAGAATAACCTAGGGGATATGTAAGAGTATTACATCAGTGTATAGTTGGTGACTCCTTCCACTTCTTGTTTGCTATACAATACAATTGGATGACATATGGAACTGGGTTTATGATTGGATTATATTATTCACATCTAAATTTATAAGTAGACCTTCATCACTTATTTCTTGATCCTTGAATCTACCAGATCCCTACATTGGGCCACTCCCTTGGATAACTGCTCAACACATAGCATTTTAATATGGATTTAGACCAAATACTACAGGGGTTGTGTGCTGATAGGGAAGATATAGCCATTTTTGGCTTGGAAGATATCCCAAGCAACAACCCAAGTAAAAACAACCCTAATAGTGAAGGGGGTTGTGATTTGGCATTCCGTAGGTTAGATAAGGGCCTTAGGGGCCTTAGAGCTAATATTTGGCACTTGAGGTTGTTCAAGGCCTATTTTCATAAAGGTTTGGCACCCAGAGGTCTTCGTATCAAGCTACGTCCTCTTGTAGGTAGATCTGAACAGAGGCTTACAGAGGAATGGGATGATGCCCTGAGGAAGGGTTCAATGGTATTTGTAAAAATTGTATTGGATTATTATGAGAGAACAGTGGATCTTTTGCTCAAGGAGGTACAAGATCTAAGTATGGAATGCCAAAAATATAAAGCCAGTACTAAATATCCTAGTTGTGTTGAGCGGTTGTCCAAGGAACTGACGACCTATGATAATATGGTGAAAGAAAGGAAACTTAAAAAATTCTCTAGGGATACACATGATTATGAGAGAGGTCAACCCTTTCAAGTTCAAAGAAGTGTACGATTCAAGGATTTGGGATCTGGGGTGAATGGAGGAAGATCTAAGAAAAGACCTAGGTCTATTTTGAAACAACATGATTTGAGCTATACCAGCACATCAGGAGAGGAGTCATCTTACACTGACAGTGAGGGAGGTACCAGTGTCCAATCACCTTTAAAAAGAAAACTCAATCAAAGTTCCCTTTAGACATGTTGGGAAATCCCGAGGGGGGAGGAAACATAAGAGTAGACATGAACACAGATTCCATGACAGGGCTAGTCCAGGCATTGCTGAACAAATAGTTGAACCATTTGATAATGTCTTAAACCTGTCAGACCATACACTTACAAAAGAACAACATTGTATTCTTAATAAAGGATTGGGATTTGTCCCCAGCTTTTTCTCTGACCATTATTTGGTATCGGTTGATGTGTTAGAATTTTGTAGAAAGTTGAACTTAAAAATTTTTTTCAATGATCAGAACAACTCTTCTACTCAAAGATCTACTGATTTTATTTTCAAAAAATCAACATTTCAACCTCCTATGAACAAGAACGTAGGGATCTTTCAACAAGCAGTACTGAGGGACTTACATTTTCCACATTTTGATACTAATACAGCTCATGATAATATCACTTCTTTGGAGAGACAAGCTCTCTCAGAATTGAGACAAAACCAGAAAATTGTAATTATTCAAGCGGACAAAGGGGGTGCAGTGGTTGTTTTGAACACTCATTATTATGTACAGGAATGATTAAGACAATTGTCAGATACCCAGTGCTACATGCACATGGGGATAGATCCGACTCCTAGGTTTAAACAAGACATTGATTTATTTATCCAAGAGGCTGTACAAGAAGGAATCATTTCACAAAAGACTGCTCAACATCTCCAAGTTAATGATCCACAAAAACAAATTTTGTATTTGCTACCTAAAATTCACAAATCTATTACTGCTCCCCCTGGGAGACCTATTGTGTCTGGACATGGGTCCCTTACAGAACCTCTATCGGTTTTCCTAACATCATACCTTAAGCCATTACTGCCCATGGTCAGGGCTCGTATACAGGATACAACTGAATTTCTCAACATCATTGTTGATACACAATTAGATCCAGAATGGATAATGTGTACCTTAGATGTGAAATCTTTGTATACAAGTATCCCCCACTGGGCTGGTCTACAGGCGTTAGATTATTGGCTTCAAAGAGCTGATCTCTATCCACCAGGATTTAACACCCTATTAGTATGTATGTCCGAGCATGTCCTCAATAAGAATGTTTTTTTCTTTCAGGGTGATTGTTATTGGCAACTAAGAGGCACAGCCATGGGGGCCTCCTTCGCCCCAATATATGCCGACCTCTTTATGGCATACTTGGAGGAATGTCTTATATACGATCCCCTGCATAACATTTATTTAGAGGAGATGGATATTTGGAGACGCTATCTTGATGATTGCTGGATGGTGTGGCGTGCGGACGTAGATTATTTGATGGAATTTGTGGAACATCTGAACAGCAATATTTGGGGTATTGAATTCTCAGTAACATATCATAAGTTAACTATTGACTTTTTGGATGTTACGGTATATCGTAATAAGGACAATACCCTTAATACAAAAATACATAGGAAATATCCACAGTTTAACACGTTACTTCACTCTTCAAGCATGCACCCACGTCACACCATCCGCAACATTCCAAAATCACAATATTTAAGTATTAAACATATTAATTCATCTCCGGCAGATTATGAGGACGCTAAACAGGACTTAAATAGGAGATTTTTGGATAGAGGCTATCCATATAGGGATATTTCTAGAGCAAGGGTGTGGACAGATCAACATGAGAGATCAGATCTTTTACAATATCAAAAGAAGGATGGTGCTATGGAGGATACCATTAGATTCATTACTACCTTTGGGAAAAATCACCAACTTATCAGAAATGTGTTGAATAATAATTGGAACATACTTATGGCTAATGATCATCTTCGTCATATACTGACTGAACAATGTTCCATTTCCTACAGGAGGGGCAAAACTTTGGGCATGTTATTTTCCCACTATAAACATCGGGATAGTGGGGGTGCAACACATAGACAACTTACTATTACTGGAGATGAGCTTTTGGGGACCTTCCCTTGTGGTCATTGTTCCTCCTGTGGAAGTATAAATAAAATTAAAGAATTTTCTAGTGCTAACACTAGCAAGATATTTGACACTCGTATCTTTGCAAATTGTTCAACTAGTTGGGTGATTTATTTAGCCACATGCCATTGCCAGGCTTTTTATGTAGGTAAAACCTCATGGTCTTTTAGAATTAGAATAGGAGAACATCGTAGTGATATTCGAAATCACAAAATCAATAATGCCTTATATCAACATACTATTAAACATCCATCTGCAAAATTTATATTTACTGTTATTGATAAAGTACAGGGAAATAGACAAAATCAGTTAGGTTGGCAAAGTATTCTTAGTAAGAAAGAAAAATATTGGATTATACACTTGGGAGCTTTATTTCCACCCAGATTAAATGACCATTTATAAACTACTATATACATTTATATGGTATTAAACACTACATCTTGGCTATATCAGATTATTTAGTTTGATTCAGTGTTATTTGTACACAGTTTGTGTTTTAAAAGTTAACAAAACTTTTTTTGGGAAGTGCATTTCCTTTAACAAATGTTCTGCATATTTTAAATATGCAGTTAATTGTTAGCCATTTGTCTATTGGCTAAGCAATTATATAAATATGGAGTCTGTTGAATGGAGTTATGTTTGCTATTTGTCCTCACTGAAGAAGGGATTTCACCGAAACTAGTTTGAGGCTATGCATTTTTTATACTTATGATGGTGAGAGTGTTATATAGTGCCTTTATGACACTTACTTTATTTCAATAAAGCCTTGGGAACTGTTTGCTCGCCTTTGTTTGTTTCCTATAATTCATACCACACCTTTCGGCCACCTAACCTGGACCGGAACACTAAAGGTGGAGTCATGTCCATATTCATTAAGGATATCCACACCTCCAGGTTAGTTGCTCAACATAATGCATCCGAAATTATCCAAGTGCAACTAGCACAGGGCAAGACTGCAATCTAGGTTGTACCTTGTTAGAGATCCCCCACCATGCCCCAGGATTTCCACTTTTCATTTCTTAAGATACTGGAAAATTGTTTGTGTCTTTCGGCTTTTCCCGGTTGGGGGTTGCCACAGCGGAACTCTGGTCCACTAATGATTGGCAGTAGATTTTTACATGCTGGCTTGCCGGGCCTAACGCACAACCTTCAATGAAGGAACACCCATTCACGCATGTCGCCACACAGAAGACACTCTAACTGAGAATCGAACGGGCAACATCTAACTGTGAGGTGACAACGCTACCGCAGCACCACCACCGCAGTTTCTTAAGATATTGGAAAATATTAAGCTAAAACCCAATACCTTAATTATGGGTGATTTCAACTACCCCACCATCAACTGGGAAATCTACTCATGTACCAACTCATTCGCTCAACATTTTCTGGAATTTATGAATTCCAACGCCTTGGATCAGCTTGTCCACACCCCCACCAGGGGCAGCAATATCCTGGACCTGATCATTACCAATATGGGTAACCGGTGTTCCATGACAGAGGTCAATTGCTCGCTGGTCAGATCCAACAACAAGCTAATCACCCTAGACATCCATATCCCACCCCCACCCCCCATTAAGGAAACCACTGTCAAAAACTACTCCAAAGCCAACTTCATGCTTCTTAAGACAGAAGTGGCAAACTTCATGACACCCATGCAGACGGAAAATAGATGTACGAATGCTGAATCTTACACAAATGCACTGTATAAGCATATACATGAGTGCATGGATCATGCTATCCCCAACAGAACAAAGAAGCTATCCTCCAATAAAAGGAAGCCAATCTAGTGGTCCCCTGCCATAAACAAACTCTACAACAGAAGGAAGAAGCTGTTGCAAAAAAGAGTAAAATACCAAGATTGCAGGAACTCCCTGGTCAGCCTCGGCAAGAAGCTGAAATCCCTCATGAAATCCTCCAAAGCCAGTTATGAAAATAAAATTGCCACTGATTCCAAAGACAACCACAAAGCATTCTACAGCTATGTCAAGAATCTCAATGGCAACACTCAGATCTGCTCTGAGCTGCAGCACAATGGCACTAAATATACAGAACCAATGGATATTGCCAACATCCTGGCAAATAGGTTTAGTGCTAACTTTACTCCCCTCTCACCATCCAAAGGGCCCGTCTTAATACCGGAAGAATGCAAAGTCCCTGTAATCAGGGATGAACAAGTAAAGACCACACTCTCCAAAGCCAAGACCACAGCAGCCATGGGACCAGACAGCATCCTAGGCTGCGTACTGCTTGAATATAGAATGAACTGGCACCCCACCTAAGTACCATGTTCAATCATAGCCTCACCTCAGGCTATGTGCCTACTAAATGGCACACAGTGACGGTTATCCCACTCCACAAAGGCGGTGCCACCATGGACCCTGGAAACTACTGTCCCATTAGCCTGATGAGCCTAGTCTGCAAGGCCATGGAACATATCATCTTAAGACATAGGTAACCTCCAAACCCTGGACCCCACTCAGTTTGGGTTTGTAAAAGGTAGATCATGTCTACTAAACCTGATTGTCTTCTTTGAAGCAGTCACTAGAGCCGTAGATGAGGGCAAGGTAGTACACACAGCCTATCTTGATCTTGCCAAGGCTTTTGATACCATTCCCCACTCTGGAATTATAGATAAACTCACTAAACTGGGCATAAATCCCTATGTCACAAGATAGGTGGCCAACTGTCTCACTGACAGAAACCTCACAGTAAAATTAGCTGTGTCAATACTTCACACATGTGATGAGTGGAGCACCACAGGGTTCAGTCCTGGGTCCTCTCCTGTTCAGCATCTACTTCTCTGAAGTGCAGGTCAACACAGAAGGTCTTTGGCTAACAAAGTTTGCAGATGACTGCAAACTAGGAGCCATAATAGAATCACTTAATGATGTAGACATTCTACAAAAGGGCCTCACCGAGACAGATGCTTGGTGTCAAAGTCATGGCCTCAAGCTCAATGCCAAGAAGTGCATTGTCATCCCCTTTGGGAAAAACTCGGTATCTCTGAACTACCACATAGGCGGTAGCTCACTAAACACTGAAAGTGTGATAAGAGACCTCAGGACACAGGTGGACAGTAGTCTCTCCTTTAATAACCACATTGCCACAGTAGTCAGGAAATCCTTCTATGTGGCACACCTCATCACAAAAGGGTTCTCCTCTATAAAAAGGAGGTCATTGTTCCTCTCTACTCATCCTTCATCAGACCTGTTATAGAGTACAATGCCCCGTTTGGCTTGTATCTCACAAGACACCTACTACAATTGGAAAGGCCACAGAAATACCTCACTAAGAGGATTACTGGACTCAAACAGATGCGATACGCAGACCGTCTCAAAAAAACTCCAGCTGTACTCCATTGCATATCGCCTACTCAGAGGCGATCTCTGCCTAACATCCAAACTATGTCAAACCCAGAGCTGTTGGACATGCTACACTTAAAGAAATCCCAATCTCTCTGAACCACATGCTCCAGGGACCTAAACCTTTTCACCAGAATAAACAGAACATGATGGAGGGACAGATTCCTGTCCCAGAGGCTTCCCATACTCTGGAACAAACTACCTATTCATGTCGAGCAACGCTCCTCATTGGCCCTCTTTAAGAAAAATCTTGACGACTGGATGGGAAATAGAAAATTCACCCCGGGGATCACTTCTGTGGTACTGCTTGACAGGGGCACAGGAAAATAATTTTCTTGGGTGGTGAAAGCCAGGGAACCTTTTTGGCTAGGCTTATATAGGCCCCAGGGCCAAAAGCCTAGTACCTACTTATGAACCTATGTACCTTTTCTTGATTTCCATATTTCTCCTTTATACAGATTTTTATAAAATTTCCAAAATATTTCTAGTACCTCTGCAGGATATCTGGTTATCTTCCTTGTTATACTCTCCCTAAGCTTGGCAACAACCCTTTTTACTTTCTGTTGCCTGGGCCATTGTGCTAAAAGATTTGTGCTCTGGAGTTAGCATCAAAACACAAGTGCTTAACAGCAGTCTTTCTAAACTCATTTATATTATCACGGTAGTCCCTTATTTTCTGTTTAGTATTCTGTAGTTGCTCCTCTACTTGTTCTGTGAGATTCCTCCTATCCTGCAATATTTTAACCTTTTTCAGTACCTCTAAATAATTCTTGTTAATTATTAACCATATTTCCCTTCCTTTACTTTGACCCTGTTTTTAAACTCCACTTTAATTTTATCCCAGTGCCTAGCTATACGTTCAGAAGATATTTGATATTCCCTAATTACTCTCAAATGATTTTGACTACCAATTCCTTAAATTCCTCTCTTTTTAATAGACAGGTGGGAAAGCACCAGTGTTTCATTTTTTTAATTATCCTGCATTTTTATTTTAAATGTATTGGCACGTTATTTGAAATAGTTATTGGATGTGTATCAAAACTTTCAATTAAATGCGCTTGTTCCTGTGATGTATAATTTCTGTCTAGCCTAGCCCAAGTTTTGTACCTTAGAGAATAATATGCAAATTCACATCCTCCATGCCAAATATTTTCATAAATTTCTTCAAAAATCTACCCTATTTTGTTATATTTTCCCTTCTGAGCACCCCAGATACATACTCACTGCTGGAATTCAAATTCCAGTCCCCACCTATAAGCAATATTCCCTGCTGAAAACTGATTATTTCCCCCAGAATTTTCTTAAGTTCTGTTAAAGAAATTTTAGGTGAAATATAAATACATGCCAGTGTAGTCATCCTCCCTTGCCAGTATCCCCTTAGTACTACAAATATTTCATTAGTATCTTTTTTCCTATTTTATCATTATTGGAGCTCCTCTTGCAATTAATATAAGTACTCCTGTTTTACTTTGTCCCAGATATTCCACTGAATAACCATACTTTGACTTAGGAATGGGGTCCATTGCTGTCATGGTACTAGAAATCCAAAAGATTTGGAGAAATTAAAAAGTGAACATCACTTAATTTCCCCTGCTGCTCACCTAACACCATTCAAGGGACACAAAAAGAGACACGATTACTTTCTGGTATCCCATCCAAGATAAAGTGCATACATTTTAAGAAGGTTCAAGCTGAGAAAACTTCTATACTAGTGGGAAGAAATTCTCCTTTTGTGGACTTCAATACTCAGTTGGTTGGATTAGGCCTTGAATCTGTGGTTGTTTTTGACTCTTTCAATAGCTGTTGTTAATGCTACTCTATTTGAAACTAAATTTCCATCTATTATAATGTGGGCATCCAGAGGACAACTATCTGTAGACTAATGCCATAACATGTGTAACAAACATGCTATATGTAAACATTGTAACTTTAAGATAGCAGTAAGCCTTGTGCGCATGTCATATTGGTATTTATAATAATGAGCCTTCATTTTAGAGAATAAGCTTGAAGTGGAAGCATCTTTTACCTGTCTCCTTTGCCTCTATGTGCTTATTTTCATTTTTAGAAAAAAATAAATAAATAAATGAAAATACCTACATAAGTTTACTTGTTTCGTCAATTTATGACTCAAGCCAAAGACTCTATAACTATTGACATCTCTGGAACTGCACGGGAACCTCTCAAGAACTAGAAGTTCTAGATTCTACATTTTGAGCTGCAACTTTCTGCAAATGACAGTGGAGAGAAGCTAGAGCAAATATAGTGTGCCATGTTTCATGTCTCAAGCAAAGAAGCAATGAAGGTGTTTAACAGATTTTCTTTTTTAAAAGAGAAGAAAGACAAATCTTGCAGCACTGAAAAGTAAATTCAAGACATAGGGTCAGTCAAAGATCTATCATATGTTGATACATTTGTTTTTCACAATAAATCAGGGATTTCAAGAGACTATTTGCTTATGTCACTGATTTAAACCACAGGGAACAGGTTGATGAATCTAATGGATTGTGTGACTTAATGCTAAGAGATAGAGCAGTCTGCAGCATCAGAAATGTGTATCTCTGTTTGGCTTTACTGATTTTTTGTCATTCTCCTTTTCCCTCTGCTTCCCTGCAGGTGCAGCCCCACTGTGCCTTGCTCTGCTTGGGCTCACTACACTCCCCTACCCTTCCCCACCCCCATTCTCACCCACCTTTTACTTCATTTACATTTATTCCTAACCACTCCCAACCACTCACCCTTCTCCCCACCCCCACTTCCTACACTTCATCCTACCACATCCACTTTCATATCTCACACGTCCACTCTCAATAATTTCCCTCTTTATAATCCCCTCCTCTCTTCCCTTGGAACCTACTACTTTTAGCAACCACCCTTCTACTTACTTAACCCTAAGTTTAACCTTATACATACTCCATTTATTGCTCCCGACATTTTTGAACTTCTGCTCTCCTGCCAGCATCAAAAAACAAAATGCTTCATCTACTACTATTAATTTCATTGCTTACTATCCTCACACTATCCACATCCTACCACAACCTCCCCTGTCTTTTACCCAAATCCTACCCTTGCACTCCCACAATCCCACAACCCTACACATTTCTCCTTCCCTATAACACCCTCTCTTTTCACACATCACTTTACACATCTCTTCAAACTCAAACCTACTCTTCACTTCTCTTTACTCCCTAAATTCAAAATCAACTCTTTTCTCCCTTACCCTCCTAGGTATACTCCATCTAGCTCTACACTCACACTACTTCTCGCAGGGGATATACATCCAAACCCCGGTCCTCTTGCCAACTCTGCTCTCTCTCAACCCCCTTCCTCCTTCTCCCAGACCTCCTCTTTATCACATAGCACCACATATTTATTTATTTATTTATGTATTTATTGACATTTGTTAACCGGGTTGATCCAGCTGGGCTTTTGGCCTGTTTTCAGTGGAGACCCGAGGAGAAAAGCTCTAATACAGACAGTATACAGAAATAAACTAGTAACAGTTACATTTACATATGATAAGATATTGAAAATTAGTCAAGAACAATGCTAAATACAAAAGAAAAGAATGCAAAACATTAGTGTTATATCTACCTTATGTTTACAGAGTAGAGATGATTTACATATTTACACACAGATTGATCAGATATTAGTATACAGTAGAGTTTGTTAACCTTAGTAGAAGGGTTACTTAGTTGGGAGGAGGGTGGTTAGAGAGGAGGGTGTGCCTAGGAGGGAGAGAAGAGGTTAGGTTGGAGTTGTACAAGGACAGATTTTTGGTGTGGAGCAGATGGAGTTTAAGTTTTTCCTTAAATTGGGCAGGGTGAATGATGGAACATATTTCACAAGGCAGTTTGTTCCAGTTTTGGGCAATGGAATATTTATATAAGAGTTTGCCAACTGCTTTTTTTGGTTGGTAGGTGTGTAGAAGTTGCTGATTAGAGGTATGGAGAGTACGAGAAGGTGTGTATATAGAGATGAAGGCAGAAAGAGCTGGGCAAGAGGAAGGTTTGTAGAGGATTAAATGTAGCATTTGTAGTTGTGCAAGTAACAATGTATGGGGGAATTCTAGCCAGTGTAGGGATGAGAGGGGTAGACAGTGCTGTGTATTGTAAGGATAGTTTGTTATGAATCTAGCTATTTTATAAGTATGTTGGAGTTTGTTTAATGTTGTGGTTTGAATACTGGTGAATATAGGGGCAGCATACAGAAGGGAGGGTAGGAGGAGAGCTTGAGCAAGAGAGAGTCTAGCATTTGGGGTTAGAAATGTTTTGTTGTGATATAGAAAACCTAGTTTCTGGTTAGTCTTTTTTATGCATTGTAGAAGATGTGTATTAAATTTGGGTTCATCATCAATGATGACTCCTAAGAGTTTAGTTTGAGCATCAGGTTTAATAACTGTGTTATTTGAGGAAGTGATATAGAAGGAAGATTTGTGGTGAGTAAGTGAACAGGGGAGAAATAATAGGAGTTTGATTTTTTGGGGGGTTGAGGATGAGTAGGTTTTCAGAGAGCCACTGTTCAGTAGATGAGAATGTATGTTGAGAGAGAGTATGGAGCTCAGAGATGTTGTTGGGGATGGAGATGAGGGTAGAATTGTTTGCATATTGGATGATGGAGGATTGTTTACATGGTGTGTAGGTCATTAGTGAAGATGTTAAAGAGGAGGGGACCAAGGATGGAGCCTTGTGGTACTCCTGTTGTGACAGATAAGAATGAAGATGCCAGAAACCTTAAGATCATAGCCCTAAGCATATGTAGCACCTTAAACAAACTTCCTGATCTGCACTCCTGGAAAGCATTACACTCACCTGACATCATCTCCATCTCTGAAACATGGCTAAAACCTCACATATATCAAACAAAGAAATCCTACCCACAGGCTACAACATCTTCCACCAGGACAAACCAATAAAAAAGGTAGAGGAGTAGCTATACTCTTCTCAGAACATCTCTCAGTTCACCCTCTACCATACACCCCCAGTTTTCACCCTGCTGAGATTCCCATAGTCAACTATAACTTAAATAACTGAAAAAAGATTGTCAACACTGCTATACACCACCCAGCAATAACATCCCTACACTCAATCTCTTTCTTGCCTGGATCTCCCAAACTATCTCCTACAAAACCATTATTCTAAGGGATGTTAATATTGACTGGAATACTCTCTCTTCCAACCACCCTAATGCTAACATTAGCCTATATGGCTTCTCCCAACTCATCACCTCCCCTAATCGCACTAATCAAAAATCCAATTCCTCTTCTACTCTGGACCGGATACTTACATCCCACCCTGAATGTTATCATAACCCATCTAACTTCCCAGACTCACTTAGTAATCATCACCCTGCCTCCATCCAACGCCACCTGTCCCAACCATCTAAATTCCACATTAATAAGGATTGTCGAAACCTATTTAATTTTAACCCTGATACATTTAATCTAGCACTCGCATCAATAAACTGGTCCTTTCTTTGGCAACTCCCCCTAGAAGAAGCTGTTTTTCAGTTCATCAGCATCTTCCTTAACATTCTAAACCCCCTGGCCCTTATCAGAAGAGTTTGGATAAAAAACAACATTGCCCCCTGGATAAGCAAAAATGCTCTATCCCTCATGCAGAGGAGGGACAATGCTTAGAAAACCTGGAATAAACTCAAAAACCCTTCTAGCAACACTACAGGGAACTTCATAATACCACAAAAAAACAAGTCACCCTTGACAAAAAAACACTTTCATCTTAACGCACAGAGAAATCTCCACTGCAACCCAAAAAAATTCTGGAGTACCATTAATAAGCTCTTACACCCAGAAACCCAAGTCCTCCCAAACCCTCCCCAAACAGCTCACATCTCGAGACTGCCACTCTTCTAAACTCCTTCTTCATAGACTCCATATAAAAGCTAATCAAACCACATAAGGAAATCTACAACACCCCTCCACCACTCACCCATAACACTCCTTTCACACTCAAATCTATCCCAACACTCACCACAAGATCTATATCTATAAATTTAAACCCTGTTCCCCTTCAGCTGATAACTTACCCCCATTACCTCAAACTTGCTGCCCCCTCTATTGTCTATCCAATCTCTGTACTCATCAAATGGACAATACAGGAAAATCTTATCCCTGACATCTGGAAAAAGTCCTATATTATACCACTACATAAAAGAGGTAACTCCACTGACCCCTCAAATTTTAGGCCTATAGCTATCCTATCTCCCCTCTCTAGGATTCTCAAAAAGTGTATACACAAACAACTCATGTCACATCTTATTCAGGAAAAACTTCTCACCTCTACACAACATGGCTTCTGTCCTCATCATAATATAACTACTGCTCTACTATCCTTTGCTCACTCTATCTCTATACATCTCTCAGTAATAACAAATTAGTGTCCTGCCTTTTCCTTGACCTCTGTAAGGCATTTGATACTGTATCTCACAATCTCCTTCTCTCCAAATTTGCTTCCTTTAATCTCTCTACCTCTACCCTCTGCTGGTTCTCTTCGTACCTATCTAACAGAATACAAGCTGTCAGGTTGAACTCTGCCACTTCTCCCTTCCTTCCCGTTCTAGCTAGGGTACCCCAAGGCTCCATCTTGGGCCCACAACTATTTAATATTTTCACTAATAATCTCTTTCAGTCCTGCCCCTACTCCACACTCATACAATATGTGGACGACTCCACCGTCATCACCACTATCTCTGACAACTTACCCCACTTGCACTCCCTCACCTAAGACACCATGCATTCAGATGAATCATGGCTCATATCCAATCAACTCCTACTTAACCCCAACAAAACTAAACTACTTCTCTTCCTTCCCAAATCTTTCTAACACCTCAACTCATCCTTCTCTGTATATTCTCTAAATAATACAACTATCAAGGTTGATTCTTACACTAAACTTCTAAAGGTCTACATAGATGACAAACTTAAATTTGACATCCACATAAATAATTGTGTCAAAAAGACTCACCAAAAGCTAGGATTGCTTTACAGAAATAAAAAAATTTCTAACACAAGAATCTAAATTGTCCCTAGCTCAAGCTTTCCTTTTACTGACACTATTACAGTATATGCCACCCCATCTTTACAAACCTCACAAAAATTTGTCATCCAAACTCAAACTAACATACAACAAAATAACTAGATTTGCCACTAACTTCCCCTATCGCTCACATCACTGCCTCTCCTTAAAAAACTCAGCTGGCTAGAATTCCAGAATTATCTCCTTCTGCCTCAGATTCATCTGTCTCATTCCATCCTCCACCAACCCCTTGCCCGTACTTTACTGGCAAACCTCTTCCTCCCTTATGTCCCTAATTGGGAACTTTGTAACTTCAACTCACGCCTCCTTCAAATCTCCAAACTCAATAAATCCATAGGGAAAAGTCTCTATAGTCACTCTTGGAACAAACTTCTTCCCATTATCAGATATATTTAAAATTCCAGCAACTTCAAACTTGCTTTAAAGGAATATCTGCTCAATACTTGGACATGCCCCTGTAAAGATCCAACTTGAATCACTTCCTCCTCCAAGCTAGTCTCCCCCTCTTCCACTTCCCCTATCTTTCTTCATTCTATGCTTTCTCACCTATACTTTACTTCAATTTCTAAGTCCATCACTCTTATTGCCCTATTTCTTACACCAAACGCATCCTTCATGCATTTCCCTTCTGTTGCCCTGTCTTTCCTATTTATCTCTTACCAGACTACACTATATAATTAATAATTAGCTATATTTCCCTATCTTTCCCACCTGTCACTTTCATGTCCATACCTGCCATTGACTGTAAACTGATATTATATGACAAACAATATTTGTATCTTAGATTGCTTATTCTCCAACCATGTCTAAATGAAAACTTTATTTTTCTTTTATGAATAATATTTGCCATGTTTCACTTGTTTATTTGCTTAATTTTGTACTCAGTTGTAACTAATTGTTTTCGTACTGGAACTTTTCTCCTCGAGTCTCTGCTCACACAAAACTTAAGCAAGAACTACAGTCCTTATCTTTAGAGATTTCCAGTTCTCTGAATTCCACTAGTATGACTTATTTGATGGAGAATGGTTAGGCTGATGGGTGTATAATTTTCTGGATCAGTGGATGCTCCACCCTTGTGCAAAAGGATTACAGTGGCTGTCCTCCACTCAGCTGGGTCAAAGCCAGTACTCAGGCTTTGATTAAATAGGGTACCTAATGGTGCTGCAAGTTTCTGCCTGAGTTCATGTAGGCTGCAGCCTGGGATGTTATTGGGTCCCATGGAGGCTGTATCTTTTGCCTTTGAGAGGGCACTAATGACTTGCTCCCTAGAGATAAGGGGAGGGCTCTGCTTAATGTGACTGGGAAGCCTGTTACAAAGAAGGGGCAATCTTTGAGTTGCATAGCTTTCTCTCCAGCATGTTTTGTTTGAGTTGCTAAGTTTAAATCCCTAGACTGGGTGAGCTTTGTGCTGATTGACTTGTGGATGTGTAGCAGCTCCATTAGGGCTGGATTTGTGAGTGTCTTGTAGGTCAGGCAGAGGTTACCCCTTAATAGCTGGTAGAAGACAGAATAAAGGGATAGGGCTTTAGCCTATCTGCATAGGACATGTTGTTTACACCCTGTATTTTCTTTGTGAGGAGCCCCTGAGATTGCTTCAGCTGCTTGTAAGTGCCTAGTCAAACACATGCCAAATGGTGCACTTTGCTCAGTTATTGGACTAATGACACCTGAGTACAGCATGACTAGAATTTCCTTTGATCTGGATGCCATACCTTTACAAGCTGAGTCAAACAGAATAACTTATTTACCACTCCGGACATATTGCAGTCAAAGTTCAGGCTACTATCTATCTGTGTACCTGGATTTCTAACCTCTTAGGGATGTGCTATTGATGTTGTAATTTGCAGGGGTATTTGAATTCCCAAAGGGCGTGATAATGAGTTTTTTTGCTTTTAGTTTTAGTCCATCATCATTTGTGTGATTCAGACCCTCCTGATGAAAATCTGCCTCATTGGGGATTCAGTGATTGCCCCTAGTTTGCACTCATTGGCAGACTTTGTCATCCAGAGGCCTTACACATTAGCCTTGACTTCAGAGAAGTATATTCCAAACAGGAGTAGTCCCAGCACTGAGTCTTGTGGCACCCCACTAGTAACTGATCTCTTGCTGGATATGTATTCACACACCTTTTTTAACCTGTCAATGAGCCAATTAGCTATCCATCTGGTGAAGCTGGGGTTTATGACTTTGTTTTGTGAATTTATTTATAATACCTGAGTGGAGAATTGTGTCCAATGCCTTCGGCAGGTCAAGGTAGGCAGTACGTACTGTTTTACCCTCATATATGTCCTAAGTGACTTTCTCAAAGAAATCCACCAGATTCAGTAGGCATAACCTGCCCTTGACAAAGCTGAATTGAGCCAGGTCCAGTGTTTGGAGGATTCCTATGTCATTATTTATTAGACTAGTCAAACGTACAGGTCAGTAATTTCCTGGATTAGTAGATTGTTCCCCTTTATACAGAGGGATGACTGTTGTTTTCCTCTACTCTGTTGGGACAAAGACAGCTTGGAGGCTGTGGTTAAACAGAGATTCTAATGGGCCTGATAGGTACTAGTTTAAGCTGTTTAAGATGAACCTGTTATATTATGCCCCACTGAAGCCTTGTTTTTAGCTTTAGAGAGTGCAGTGATAACCTGTTCTTTGGTGATAACTGGCAGTGGTGTGGTGTAAGGTATTTCTTGAGGGAGAACTGGAAGTGATTTGGAGGTGAAATTTGGGCTGAATTGCTGGCCAGCAGATTTTTAATATCTTCCATCTGAGTATACCAGGTGATATCATCTACAACTAGTTCTGCACATTGCTGGGTGTTGCCCTTAAGACTGTGGACATAAATAAAAAATGTCTTATGGTTATCCTTAGCTTTGTAGGCTATTTTTACCTCAAAGTCTGCTTTCAGAAATTTGACTAGTTCCCTGATTTGCTTGTTAAATAGTTGCATTTACATATATTGCTGCATGCATTGGTGCACTCTTATTAGCTATACTGGCTTTTATTACAGCCATGTACAGTAAGTAGCATGACTCTGCATTGGTCCTTTTTATAGTATAGCAGTTCATTCAGGAGTTACAGAAAGTTCACAGTCTGTATATGGGATTATTTACAGTTTCCATTTATTGAAGCTGACTTTATTGCATTATGTCAGTTGCATAAGAATACTATAACTGCATTCATCAAATGCTATGGCAAGATATATTAGGTTATTTTCTAGTGATAGATATGTGCACATATTTTTTAAGTCTGCACTCTGTGGAATGCAGCACCCCTCTGGCCCCTGTTTATGTCAGCTGTTACTCTAATATTGTTGATTTCTTAAAAGCAGCAGTCTTTGCTGTTAACACAATGCATTTTGATTGCATGCCCCTCTTGCAGTTCTTTTTTTCTAATTGATCCTAAGAGGGCTTAATTCCATTAGTATTGTACATGTTATTGCTTTTCCTGTTCCATTTTGGTAGTTACTGCTCTGGTAGTTGGAGGAGGGTCTGTCGAGAATTGCTTTCTGCTCTGCACTCTACACACATTTTTTAAGAGATCCAGACTCTTTATATATGCTTTACATGTTTAATGTTAATGTCATCTACATTGTTGTGGTGTCTCCTGCATAGTCAACTAAAGTTTATCTCTACTGAAAAGTCACATGATGCCTAGATGGTAACCATTTGATATTCCAAGACTTGTTAGCCTGTGTCCTTGACTGGCAAGACTGAATGACTGAAAATGCAGACTTACATAATATACTGAGTCTGAGATTACCATTTCCTCAGAATATTCACTTTTCTCCAAGGTATGGCGATCTTAGAGTTGACACACACACACACACACACACACACACACACACACACACACACATATATATATATATATATATATATATATATATATATATATATATTTGGAAAAGTGAGGGTGGCCAGCAGGGGATGCAGTGTAGCTTGCTCCCCCACAAAACAACCTTAAAGCAGAACAGTGTTTAATGTTCATTGCATTTCTATATTTTTGAGGGGATTTTTTTGTAATTCCAGGGCTCATATTTATGATTCTCAGAATAGGAACCCCCCCCCCCGACCCATAAGTCTTCAAAAGAGCACCCTGTTTTCTTGTGTCACCTGTTGGTCAGAAGTTACTAATTTATAACTTAATTCTCTGTTTCCAGCTTGAACCTGGAAGATTTCAGGTAGTCTTGATTTGCTAGCTTGAACCTTTATTTATTCAAGTTATGCTTTACAGTCCACAAGTGCATGAAGGCCATCATCATTGTGTGTACATGTCTGTCTTTCTGTGTCTCAACTTTCCTTTACTTTGCATAGCCTCAGTTCACCATTACTCAAGACAGTTATTGACTCATCCCCCTGCTCTGTTTAACTTTTCCTTCTCACCTTTTGAATCACACAGCCAGCATCATGGTATAGAGGGATAAAACCATGACTATGATGCAGGTGACTTGGATTTAATTAGTGGCTTGAGTATCTGAAGAAATGGTATGGAGGATGGATATGCCTGTCCTGAAAGAAGGAGACACTCATGTGTAGGGTGCACAATGCAGTTGGATCACCCTGATGGAGGTTGGGAAAACCACCTCAACCCTTTTCTCAAGTGTGACTGGTGGTGGTGCTGATGTCAGCCCATTGTTGAACTGAAGAATGTTTCAGCTTGGTTTGCTCATTGTATGCCCCACCAGTGAGGGTTTTCCAAGGTAGGAGCATGGGAAATAGGTTTAATGTGGAAAATATATCTGAAAGCAGTATAATAGGGCACTAACATGTCTTGATCTCCTCACTGACCCCATGCATGGGTCAGACAAAGTTAGTCCAGGGGCAGTAAGGGTAGCATGGTAGACTCAGAGAATGAAAGACACACTAATCTGTTTTATTTCTGATGTCTGGCAAAAGTTACTTGTATTTGGACAGTACCTACAAATGGTCAGTTGTGATCAGTGTACCACCCAGGTAAACAAATGTAAAATAAAAAATAAATTTTTTTCCACAGCACATCTTAACTTCTCTCGCAATTGACTCATAAACAGTACAGAACACACTTTATAAGCACATCAGTGTCTTGTTTAAGAAAGAGAGAACTGGGAACATATATTTAGGTGTGTAATGAGTTGGCAAACTTTAAAAATTCCATGCAAAGTAGACTGTCAGAAATACTGGGTAAGAAAAAGGGTGTAATTAAGAAACAGAATTTTTTGAGCTGGGAAACAGGCTCTGAATTGTCTAGATATAGTAAGGTCTTGTTAAGTTTAATTCTGGTGGCTGCCAAAAAAAGTAATTACTACAAAATGGAAATCAATGTCTTAACCAAGTGTATTTGAAATACTGAATATTCTAACAGTGATAAAAAGAAATGGAATTGGATGTTTAGAAAAGGAAAAGGAACAAATTACAAAAAAAAAATGGAAATGATGGGAAAAATGCATGCAGAATAATGTTATGGAAGAGGAGTTAGGTTTAAGAGAAGATAGGAATTGATCAATTTATGTAATGTTTGATTGATAATAATTATATAAAAATACATGTGATATACAGTACTTAGAAATGGGAATATGTTATAGAATATGTTATAGTCCATTTTTATATAACGTATGTTTACCCATGTTTAAGTGATAATTCGATAAAAGTGTTAAAAAAGAAAGTCAAGATATAATATTTGTAATTAGAGCTTGCATCTATTGTGAATAATAAATAATGGCACAAGAGTCCAACTTCTGAGATAACACTATTTATTCAATTCTTATCAGCAATCTTTACTTGCACAGAATTTCACAGCATTGTTCTTCATGTTACAAGTAGAAAGATCCCCAAGTTATATTTATGTTCTAAACACAGTTTATTTCCAGGATTTATACCCTTCAACAATATCACATTATTCCTGGAGGAGAAAAAGCTAGTTGGCTATTGTAATATGGCACTGAAAGCTGGCTTAAACCAGTCCTGAATATTATCTGCAAATATATGTGTGACTTACTGTCCTTTAAGTCTGTTGGGCTGGGTTGGCTGAAATACACAAGCTGTACAGAATTTAAAAGACAAACTATGCAGAGTTGTGATATGGCATTCTTTCACTGTGTTTGGGAGCTTGATTACTTTATGCAGAGGTTATGTAATTCACACACAGTTATAGGCTTCTTTTACTACAGAAAAGTATATGTCAATTCACATTCTCTTATTCTGACAATGTTTCAAGTTAATGATAATAATGTTTTAAGGGTTTACCTTTGAAAGGGTGAAAATAATTTCTCCAAACTGCCCTTTCTATGAACCAAAATGATGAATCCGTCATTTCGAATGGCACCAAAGTTCGAAAATCAGCAAATTGAAGAGCAAATTCACTGATTTTCAAACTACAAGTTTGAATACATATTGTAATGCAGGGAAGCAAGACCCCCTGCACCCCCTATGTGGGGGGGGCTGAGCCCCCCACCCTCCCTACTTTAATATTCTAACTCCGAGATCACACTGCAGTGGGGAAAGGGACCATTTCCTGATCCCCACTATAGTACAATCCACACCCAAAATGCCGAATCTGCAATGAGCGAATGCATAGTGACATTCGCTCACTGCACATTTGATGCATTTTTATTCAAGATTTTGCAATCTTGAAAACTTATTTTTGACCTTCCAACTTTCAGAGAAATGATTTTCTCCCTTTCAAAGGTAAACTGTTTTAAGAGTGTCCATGATTATCATTGATTGTCTGTGGTTATTTCTGTATTTATATGTGATTCTTTTGAGAGTTGTCCCTGATTGGTTGGTTGAGAGCTATGGTGTAGAGTAAAAGCACATTTTTACCAATGTTTGTGTGGCAGTATGTCATGTAATTACTTCTTTACCATTATCATTACCAGACATTTTTGACAGTTAGTAGAAGTGACATCCTATTTTTTGTGTGTTTTGCAGTTGTGATAAGAGGGTGTGAGAGGTATTATATACCTCTCTTAGCTGTTAGAGTTTGGACAGGATGCCCAGATTTTTGCCCCATATTTTAGGTTTGTGTTCCTCATATCTGGCAAATCACTGAGGATATAATACTAGTAAATAGTAAGGTTGTACATACTTTCCATATCCTTCAGAAAATGCATGCTAACAACACGATTCCTGTTATAAGAGAGCAATTTGTCTTTATTTTTGAGCCTTTGCCCCCTCCACATTATTTTAGACTTTGTCCAAACTTCTTGTGCTAAGAGGTTGAGAGGTATGCAGTAGTCAATTAATATACAGAAGGACAATAACTGTTCTTTTCGTACTCCTTCCAAACTCTGTCACATTGCACCAGTCAGGATAAAGGCTGTCCCTCTTAATCCCTCCTAAAAGTGTGTTTATTTTTGTATTTTTATTTATTTATTTAAATGTAGTGAATTAATTTACATTAAAATAATAACAATAATTAGTTATAGACTTCAGAAAATTTATATGAATTCGCTTTTCTCATTGTGTCTCAAGTTAATAGTGCTAATATTTTTAGTGTCCCTGATTGTCCCTAATTATTTCTGGTGACTGGTTGAAGACGTTTGTGGAATAGGTGGTGAATAACACTGAATAATGACATGACACTGTTACAGATATACCCCCGGATTTAATAAACTCCATGTAGGAACAATGTAAGCCCTACACGGATTGAACAGTGTCCATGTCTACAGCTCCCCCTCGGCAGCTTGCCTTGCATATTAATGAGGCACACTACTGAGAGGGAGCCATGTACATGGTTACTGAATCAGTGCTAGGGGGTGTGTTACAGTGCTCACAGATGTGTAACACACTCCCTGCACTCCATATGGTACTAAAACATAAAAGAAAGTGTCCTCAGACACTTAGTTATAAATATTTCCTTGATGTTACATGTGGGGGTGTGTTACACTGTCCGTAACACACCCTCTGCACTGTCAAAATGCTATACAGCACTAAAATATTAAATTGTGTGTCCCGGCTAGTATGTAAAATAAATATGTAGGGGGTGTGTTGCAGGGTCCGTAACACACCTCCTGTAATGTCTGAGTGCCGTACAACTATATATATATATATATATATATATATATATATATATATATATATATATATATATATGTATATATTTTTTCTTTTTTTTTTTGTGTGCAGTCAAGTTTAAGCATAGATGAGCATGTTTGTGTGCACAGCACATTGCTCATCAATGCTTAAACATAACAGAAAACTAAATAGAAATGCATAGCTAAAATCTTCACAGCTGTGTTAGCTGCTTGGTTAGAGTCCTGGCCTTGTATGCAGTAGGTGCACGGTTCAAGGACAGGACATTCAGCTTTTACATGTGATAACAATATTTCATGCATTATAATTTTTTACTGATGTATTTAGTGATATTTGTTACCTAGGTTAGTCCAGCTGATCCACAAGCCTATTTTTAGTGGAGTGCCTCGAAGCAAAGCTCCAGTTATATATAAGTATCCAATACTTTACAGTCACACTCCAACATAATGTAATTAAAATACTTAAGGTTAGTGGATATAAAGTAAAAGGCATACATTATAATAAAAGTATCCCTAATGATCACTCACTTTCAAGATATATATATATATATATATATATATATATATATATATATATATATATATATATATATATATTTTTTTTAATTTCTAAAAATATCTAGTTTGCTCATAGCTAAGCTCTGCTAAGCAGTGCTTAGCTAAGCCAAGCAAGGCTTAAAAAGGACCTGTTTTAGTAGTACTTAGCAATGCGCAGCTCTGCTTAGCACTGCTAAGCAATCCCCTGTTTAAGCAGTCTTCAGCACAGCTAAGTGGGTTTGCGCAATGGTAAGCGGAGCTAAGCATTTTCAAAAATGGCCAATGGTGGCAAAGGGTGGGAAACAGCCTTATTTAAACTGAATAGGTGGAAATACAGCCAGAACTGGTTGGAGTTTGATCATTGCAGGAGATATGGCTGGAGATGGAGAGGGAGTTAGCTTTTGGGTGCAGCACTGAGACATGTTGGAGTCCAGGGTCATGGCTGGACTCTTAGTAAAAGACCATGATGCCAGATTGCTGCAGGGTCACTACTAGGGCTCTGAATACAAGTCTGAAGCCTGGAACTGTCTGGCACATGACCTCACCAATACCACTTCAATCCCCTGCACTGGTGAGTAGGTGCGTCACCACTACGATGACCTGAAGCAAAGGAGGGGGGAGCTCTTGGACCAATGGACCCAAGATGCTCAGGATGGGAATGCCCCAGAAGTTTGTAAGTATAGCAACTGCTGATTTATCAAATTGTAGTAAGAATATCTGATAGAGAGATATGTATAATGTTGTGTTTTTTTCCCACAGCTGTAGAGGAGAGGGCTTGCAATCTAGAGGCCCATGGTGGGTGCCTAGCAAGGATGTGCCAACAGTGTGGTGAGTACAGATCTGTCTTGCAATGTATAGTACAATAAATAAGAAAGAGTACATTGTTTACTGCCAGTACATGTATTGTGTTCTGAGTGTACTGCAATAAATGTGTTCTTAGACCCACAGTGATATAAGTGACTAATGCCAGGTACTGTGCAATACAAATGAAGGCAGAAAACAAGCTACTATTGGTGAAAGAAAGCTAACACTGTAGTAATAGTGTGTAGGAATGACACAAGTATATACTGTAGTAATGTTAAGGATCTTCTAATAAAGTACACTGTGATTGAAACTGTGAAGATAATAAATGACAGTCATTCATCATTTACAGGATATACAGTGCAAATGTAGTGACATGCTTGACATTCATGCATGACAGAGATAGTAGGGGAAGTGTATATTAATATTTGGAATGCAGGTGTACACATTTAACCCCTAGTGGATGGGAATATGTGTGATCTGTACAGACCATATCAGGGTGCTGAGTTGCATACCTGACCCATATACATTTGTACATGATATATTTGCAGTCTCCATGCAATTGTAGTGTTTTACTTGCCTGCATCAGTGTACCTACATTCACAAATACATAGAGCTGAAATGCAAAGGTTAACACAAGGCAATCCTGAGGGAAACACCTTATAATACATTACACATTACTATTCAAGGAACAGATCTTTGTGCAGAACATATATAAATTGCATTGTAGCTTGTTGTACAGCTCCACATCTACACTTTAGCTTAACAGTTCTTTATCAGCCAAACTTCAGTCACTTCATGGTATCACAGCCATATTTGCTGTGGAGCACCAGTACAATTGGATTTCTTCAACAACAGACCAAAATAAACACAACACTTGAAAGACAGAACTTTATTTAGGGTGACATGACACAGTGGTTTATTACATTCAAAATTCTGACTACATTTGTACTGTAGATCTTGAAAATATCTGTTAGCACTACTTGACAGTTTGCACAAATAGTCAAGAATACTGCATAAGTGAACAACATATCTATTTCTTATCACACTGAGCTACTGGTCCACTGTTGTGTGCTGTTTTACTGATTTGGCCTAAAGCTCACTTGATTACAAAGTCTGACCTGGTAATATAGGTAGAGTGTCTCAGAAGACTGCAGTGACAGTTGAACATACATGCATGAGATTCGTGCATGACAGAGATCGTAGGTGAAGTGTGTATTAATAGTTGTAATGTAATGTCGTGTCTAGTGATCACTGTTGTCATTAACCTTGGACACAGATAAAACTCCATTTGACATATGCCAGTAGCACACTCACACAATATCAGGGCAGGGTACACCTTGTTAGTCATATATATTACCCTGACATGTACAAGTCCCCTGTAGTTATGTACCTATAGTTCTTACAGCTTGGCCCATATCATTCCATGTCGACAGCTTGAGAGGTATGTATATGCTGCAGAAGCTTTAGGGTACATGTAGATGTAAAGTAAGGGCAGACCTGTAGAGTATTGAGTAGTCCTGTTGTGAAAAATATATCGTATACAGTTGTTAATGGAATGTTTTCCTCTCCCCCACCCCTTATCTGCATCACAAAATATTATTCTTATACTATGGGTATGGTTTAATTTCCACATATAGTGTTATCAAAACCTGCTGTTGGGCTTATGTTGTATTATTGGTTATATATTTCAATGGTTGCATACTAACATACCTTGTTGAAATTCTACCATTGTTGGCCTTTTGCCGTAACTGTTACTGGCATACTGTTACAGTAATGACTGTTATTCCATTTATGCCTGTGTTCTGTATGCTATGCAATTCTGTTATTCTTGGTTAAATGGAACACCCATGCATGCTGTTATAACTAAAGTTGATATGTGTTGTTTATGACTAACCAATACACATTCACCAACTGCAATACCATAGTACATTTGGGTAGGCTGATCCTAGCGGATCCACCTGTCCCACCTCATCTGGCCACGGCACCAGGTCCCAGCACATCTGGGATTCAACCTGGAGCTGCCTCCTCCATTGGTCCTGCACCACTCTTGTGTGGAACAACCTCATGGGATGGGGCTCACCCCCCATGGGTACAGAAAGGAAATGGTCACCCATAACCAGTTTCTAGAGTTGGTGCTCAGGGTCCTCCAGCGTTATTTGGATGACCGACTGTGCCAGATCGAGGGCAGACTGGTGTGCCTCGAGGGGCAGGCTGGCCCCAGTGCCTAGCCCATAGCACAGCCATCTTTGCGACTGTGAAGGGGCAGTGGTGACTGCCCATGGGTGGGGACCTCAGTCCCACTGTTTCCATCTGGGGGCATGTGGTCCTCTGATTCCCAAACACCCTCCCTGTCCAAGGTGTTTATCCCCCTCATGTGTCATACACTGCCCCTATCTGCTGTCTTGTCTGTCTGCAAATGCAACCTCTCCTACCAACTTACCTCCCCAAATGTACCTACAACCCTTACCCAATGTTCCACTCTCTCCTTAAAAGAAAAAAAAATCAGGCACCTGCCCCCACAAAAAAAAATGTCATTCCATACATAGCTCTCCATTTTGCCCCCACATACACTAACATCAATCAATCAATCAATCATCACAGGAATTAATCAAACAAGTTATGTCACTCTCACCCCTACCTGTGGGATGTGGGGCTCCAAATACCAAATTGTTCACAACATGCATAGCCATTGCTGTAGAAGAAATGGATAGCTATTGTCCTTTCCTACACTAGTCCTGCACATCCCTACCTACCTTTCATATTGTTTTTTCCCCTTGCTTTCCCTAATTTCACCACTTTCCTATCACTCCTTTTCTCTTTTCTTTTTTTTAGAAATAGCATGGGTTTAAGCGAGAGTAAGAGTCACTTGGCATCGCGGTGCATCATGCAAACTCAAGCAAACCAACTTCAAAATGCTTTAATCACCCTATCTCATTCAGGCACTGTTCTGCCCAGCAACAAAACAACCAGCTCTGGCAAGTCTCAAACCCACAACCCTCTACATTACAACCAGAGCAACACACCACTAGGCCAAATCAGTTATAAGAAATTCTTGATGCTTTTGTAAATATATTATGCACTACTGTCAAGTAACATTAGGAAAAAAAAAACACCACTGCCAAGAGTTGAACCCAGGACCATGTAAACCACAGTCAGAGCAATGCACCACTAGGCCAGCCAAGCTCAAGAATAGCACAACTGTTTTTACAAACATATCCTGATTGCCAGTCACACACTACTCATATATATATATATATATATATATATATATATATATATATATATATATATATATATATATATATATATATATATATATATATATATATATATATATATATATATATATATATATATATATATATATATATATATATATATATATATATATATATATATATATATATATATATATATATATATATATATATATATATATATATATATATATATATATATGGGCCAAATCACAGTGTACTTGGGCCTCTGATGCAGACACTGGAGCAGTACACAGATAAATAAATGCTGCTGGATGAACAGGAGGCCTACAATATCAGGTAAGCTGACAACTGCACAGACTGTTGCTGAATATCCGCAGTTGTGCCCCCTACTTGTGGCAGGGTTGTCATAAAACTTATTCTGTGTGCTGCCATACTGGCAAGGCAGTCCAGATTGGGATTACAAAATCATGACAGCCAGCTCAGTGTCACACATCATACCCATCTGAACACACATGTCCATGCTAATCCTGTGTTACACACTGTATGCATGTACATATGTCTTACAAATACACCTGCCATAATAATGACTCGGTAGGTGTATCTGTTGCATTTTTAGCATATGTCACATCTGGACATCCACAGTCCTGGCCCACAGCCCAGTCTGTGGCATGACAACTACATACATGTCAATACAACATAGGAATAACTGAGCCCTGCAATGTCCAGCAAAACTGGTTTCTCCTACCGCAGTCACTACCACCCACAGTAGCACACTAAAGGTCTGCAGGGTGGGACACCTTTCACAATTATGAATATGTGTACTAAATGTTGCCTACCACTCTCTGGATGGTACTATTACATAACATATGCACCACAGGTACATACTTCACTTGGACTGTTATGGGTACACTCAGTCAGACAACACAACAGCTGACACCACATCCTCACTGACAGTAACAGCTTGCTGTCCCCCAATGTCTTTACAATCCCTAGTCTGACTCCTGGCCAGAATGCAGCAACTGTGGCCTGCTCCACATGCAGCAGTATATCCAGCTACCTGCTACAGACCTAACATACCTCCAATACACTTAGAACAGGGCATCCACACAACAGCCATACATAAAGGGCTGGGGGATGTTCAGGTGAAAGGGACATGTGTCACAGTCTCCCCCCTACAAACATACACAACTGACAGACCAGCATCAACTGTAGCTGCATGCACATTCAGATAAAAAGGATATATGACACTCACATTTGCCTTTCTCCTTACTCACCCCAATACAAATTTAAACAGTACATTGCTAAAGAATTTGAAAGTCTGTTAACAATGGCGAGACATAGCATGCAAAACTATGGACATAACACATCAATCTAAACAGTGGACAGTATTTCCACCTACCCTCTGTGATTCTGTAGCTCCCACACCTCAATAATGTCCTCCTCACAGGCCAGGAAAAGGAGCAAGGTCCACATGAAGGCATTAATTATAGCACTGTGTTGCCATGCCATTGGCTAATGGAAAGGCAACCCAGTTGTTCTGGATGCAATTTGCAAGTGTGAGTCACAGATTGGTGCACAGGCAATAACCTGTTCATGAGCATTACCTACAAAAGGCAAGCCTCTGCCTATGGTAAACAGGTCTGACACTTTCTTCATGAAGACAGACTGTGATTCCCTACCATACTACAACTGGATTTCTTTTCACAAAGTAGTAAATCACTATACCAGGCATGTCATAGAATTAAGCATGTAATGAAATGCAGATGGGGGATGCAGTCATGGGGTAATAGGAATCTAAACCGTAGGTCTCAACAACACTTCCTGGACTGATATGTTGCTGTTAGTCTGCTGTCCAGTACCTATGGCCATCCCTGATGGCTCTGTCTGCAGTGACATAAATCATAGCTCTGACCCCTGAGTCACCCTAGCAATGGTCAGCTCACATATGACTGCAACTGGAGTGTCCGCTGTATAATACTGACAGTAAGTTCTGGCAGATACAGCTGGCATATCACATCATGTACTGTCATTGAGTCCCTCTCAGTCTGTGAATTTCATACAGGATTATTTCAAAGATTATTCAGGTCTCCCTGACCATTCTTGACTTACTCTGGCTAGGTCACTGTGTACTCCACACCTGTACCTCACTGCCTGACATCTATGACTAGCACACCTGGTGACCCCCTGCAGCAGGACAGCAGGTTATAGGTAGTAGTAGTGGGAGGACGATGGCTCTGGCTCAGCAGCAGTGCATACATATTTTACAATGTAAGGGAATGGATACAGTACCAGATATTCATGTATCATTACTGTGTCCCCGGGGGTCTGGCATGTCACAGACACATTCACCAAACTCTGGGGACAACCATCATGATATTGTCCAACTGGTGTTTGGAAATACACATTTGTCTGGCAGGGAGGGTCTACATCTATCAGGCACATGTACACATTCTGCAAACATCTGAGTACTCCAGATGTCAGACACCAATGAGGAGGTCACCCTACACCAGATATGCACTGCTCTCAGTTATTGTGCACCTCAGATGTTGCTAGAATGTCCACATGGACCTGTAGTACCACTCACCTATTTGTTGGATGTAGGCTGGATGACATGGTACTGTATCGTTGCCCATAGGGGACACCCAACAGTTAATCTCAGTGATGAGTGTGGACACATAACAACACAATCTGTCACAGCACTCAGGCCACATCTGGTATTCCTGGTACCATATGAGGTTACTAGGCTCTGGGTCCTGAGCAGCCATATGCCTAAGCCAGATGTTAACCCATGTTTATGCAGCTCAGCAGCTGATGTCCCTGTCGACCAGGGACATAGGTGGTATCCCAAGGGTGTATGTGCTGTTAACCATCCAGTTATCCAGGTTATGCCTGCAAAGGTGTAAGTAGCTATCCTGCCTGATGTGGACAGGGTGCACATTCCACCACAGGGTGATTGTGTGGGACATACATCTGAGCTGACAACAAGCCCAGTTCAGGTCACACCAGGTTGAGGGCGCGTGTGCGTGTTAACAGTCCCAGCAATGTGGAGTACATGATTGCCTTGAATGCCACACTGAGGCCACCCCTGAGGAGTATGTATGAAATCAGGTAGAGAATTAGCCTTATAGCCTATAGGTGTATGGTAAATGTTTGATGCCCTGGTATTCCCCGGTGAGGAACCTTTGTGAAGTCCCTAGCTGCTGCATGCTCTGTGTGATGTGAATGCTGAGCAGGGAATTATACACATTAATGGTCCTCACTGGGGGGAGTACGTGGATGTTTATACTCCATGTCCCTTGATGACATACCGTTATGTATGACATTGGCCATGTAGAAGGTTTACCTTACAATGGAAGCAACATTGTGTTGAAATGTCATGTTGCCAAAGACCTGCATCCACAGCACCCTTATGAATGATTGCATGCCTAGGATGTTGTTAGTACTGTGATAATATGTAGAGACGTCACTCTTCCCATAGGGGTTCACACTGCATGTCCTGGTATGCGGCTTGAGGCCATGTGTCTGACAACAGTCATGTATCTGTGTGAGACCCTCCTAGGCAGATGTCCACATCACTAGGGAATCCAGTGATTGCACACAGCATGCAGTCATCCACAGACATGGTCAGACATAGGATAATGGCTGTTACATGCACCTGAGATGTGTACATCACACATAACAGAGGCCCAAACACAGAACAACAGGTTACACACCTAGTTCTGGGTCAACCGCTTAAGGAGGATATCCCTATGTGGAATAGGTGGGTCTTGTCAGTGCACTGGTGTGCTACACTTATGGTAACATATGGCGTGATGCATACTTGGGAGTATTATATCTGTAATAGCCATATGGGTTATACTGTCACAGAGTTTGTCCAGGTCAAGGTAGGAAGTTTGCACTGCCCCCCATGGCTTTTGTAACTGTGTCATAGAGGTCAACTGAGTGCAACAGACATGAACCCTTCCTGGATAATGCCTACATGTGTGTAATGGAGTGTGGGCAGGTCACCAATGTCCTTGTTAATGGGGTTCACTAAACACTGTGCTATGGACTTGCAGAACAGCCTAGTTACGCTGCTGTGTCTATCATATGACTGAGTGGGAGATAGCCCACATGAGTCTAAAGGGGTGACCGTGATCGCCATCAAACAGCTGGGACAAAGGCAGTAGTCATTCCTCCTTTATATCATCATCTTCTTTCGGCAGTTCCCATTAAGGGTCACCACAGTGGATCATCTGTTTCCATTTCTTCCTGTCCTTTGCATCTTGCTCTGTCATACCAACCACCTGCATGTCCTCTCTCACCACATCCATAAACCTTATCTTAGGCCTTCTCTTTTCCTGTTACCTGGTAGCTTCATCCTTAGCATCTTTTTCCCAATATACTCAGCATCCCTCCTCAGCACATGTCCAAACCAACGTAATCTTTCCTCTCTGGCTTTGTCTCCAAACCTTCCAACCTGGGCTGATCCTCTAATATACTTCTTCTTAATCCTGTCCACCCTCATCACACCCATTGCAAATCTTAACATCTTTAACTCTGCCACATCCAGCTCTAACTCTTGCCATTTTGTCAGTGCCACTGTCTCCAATCCATATAACATAGCTGGTCTCACTACCCTCTTGTAGACCTTCCTTTCACTCTTACTGGTACTCGTCTGTCACAAATCACTCCTGACACTCTTCTCCACCCACTCCATCCTGCTGTACTCTCTTCTTCACCTCTCTTCCACACTCACCATTACTCTGAACTATTGATTCCAAATATTTAAACTCATCCACCTTTGCCACCTCTACTCCTTGCATCCTCACCATTCCTCTAACCTCCCTCTCATTCACACACATACATTCTGTCATAGTCCTGCTGACCTTCATTCCTCTTTTCTCTAGAGCATATCTCCATCTCTCCAGGGTCTCCCCCACCTGTTCTCTACTCTCACTACAGATCACAATGTCATCTACAAACATCATAGTCTACGGGGACTCCTGTCTGATCTCGTCTGTCAACCTGTCCATCGTCATTGCAAATATGAAAGGGCTCAGAGTTGATCCTTGATGTAATCCCACCTCTGCCTTAAATGCATCTGTCACTCCCACTGCAGACCTCACTGCTGTCACACTACCCTCATACATATCCTGTACCATTCTTACATACTTCTCTGCCACCCCCAACTACCTCATACAATACCACAACTCCTCTCTAGGCACCCTGTAATATGCTTTCTCTAAGTCTACAAAAACATAATGCAACTCCTTCTAACCTTCTCTGTACTTCTCCATCAACACTCTCAGAGCAAACATCGCATCTGTAGTGCTCTTTCCCAGCATGAAACCATACTGCTAATCACTAATCATCACGTCCCTTCTTAACCTAACTTCCACTACTCTTTCCCATAACATCATGCTGTGACTGATCAGTTTAATCCCTCTGTAGCTACTACAGCACTGCACATCATCCTTATTCTTAAAAATCAGTACCAGAACACTTTTTCTCCATTCCTCAGGCATCCTCTCACTTTCCAAGATTTCATTAAACAATCTGGTTAAAAACTCCACTGCCATTTCACCTAAACACTTTCATGCTTCCACAGGTATGTCATCTGGACCAACAGCCTTTCCATTCTTCATCCTCTTCATATTCCTCTTCAGTCCTCCTTTGTATATGGTTCCTTATAGTATTGCAAGGTTATGCTTGGGGTCATGTAGAATGAATCCTGTGATGTGATAGACTCTCATGGCAGATGTATACCATGACTATCACATGGCAGTGGTGACCTGTTCACTACATATAGGAGAAGGGGGAGGTACTGTGGGTATCATGATGTACTCATGGGAAACATAGAAGGTGCAGCCTAAACTGACTCTATCAGGCATCCTGTATGCTATACCAACAGCAATGGTATAGCTGTTGTCTCTGATCACCACAAGTGAGCAGCTGCAGGTGCTTCCTGTGCTGTTGAAGACATAGGTGCAGTAGAGGAGATGACTGTGTATAGTGGGTGTAGACAATGTAGGCTCTGTGTCTGTTGTGCAGATTTGCAAGACAGATCCCATTCTCATGTACATGCTAAGGAGACATTGTTTTAAAATGGGCACCTGCCCCTAATTTGTTTCGGACAGCGGTATGTCATCCCTGTTATGGACAGTATGTATTGCACATGCCCACCAGACAGGTGTACATATCCTATTAGAGGATGATGTAGGCATGTCAGGTATACCTGACTACATGCGTCTGTACAAATGCACATATAGGCGCTTGTATGTATGTGTGGAAATTGGTGCTAGTCCTTACTGAGGGGTTGGGGCTGTAAGGCTGTGTATACTCCCCCAGGAGGATGTATTCAATGTTGAAAGGGGTATGTATGGCTGCCCTAGGTAGATGGATATTGTGGGAGATGGTGACTGGAAACGTAACTGCATGATGGTTGCTTTGCCACAGAGGATGACACTGTAGGGATGCAGCAGTGGTAACCCATGTTGTGTAATGTCCACTGCAATACACCTTCACCTCATGTGGGGGTAATCCCTTGCCACTCCAAGGTGTTTCTACATCCACTGATGGTGGCTTTCTGGCCATTTGTGTGCTGGCATGGGTATATCTTACAATTTGTTATGGTCATTCAACTGACCCAGGATCAGGGTATAGACTCAACTCCAAATACAGTTGATGAGGTCAATATAGGTAGAATGGGCTTCCTGATCACATGTGGTGGCCGGTAGCTAGCTGTGATTTGAATAGGTTTGTGCTGGCAATTGTGAGCTGCCCTGCAGTGTCCCCTGTGCATGTTACTGTCTGTACAGCATGGAGGTGTGTATGTGTCTCATATATATGGAAACCCCATGTCCCATGGCATTACTAGCTACACTTTGGCTTCTGCATGTATAATAGGATGCTTGACCATCTAAGGCTAGGGTGCTCTCTGCATCTTTGAACCATAGTCTGTGTGACTGCACAGATGTCTGTAGTTCCCAGGGTTAAAAATGTTTGCAATGAGGGCAAAGTCATGTGTACACCTCTAGCATTTAGCAGCATGGCCTTCATTGTGTGCTGCACTGACACTTGTATGTTGGTAGTGATAACTTCAGCAATGTTACTAATGGAGTCACTATGTGGCTGGCAGCAACCACTGCCAGATGCATGAAGACCTGTGAATACAGATGGAGACCATCTGTTGCAGATCATCGTGGTCTTTTTACCATATCATCCTAGACTCACAAGTACTGGAACCCCTGAAATACCACAAGAGAAATGTGGACATGTTAAGGGCAATCATTCCCTGATTGTATTGCAGCATCTTTCTGGGTGACAGCATAATTCTGCATAAGGCTAGGTACATACCTACCTGGGACACATAATCAGTGTGCACACTCATGTCTTACTGCATAAAGTCCAGTGATGTACATGTCAGGTCAGGTCAAGCACACCAACATGTACCGTGACAGCTGCATGCAGTGCAACACCTCATAGCACATGCAGCAAATAACATGAAACATCTGTCTCAGGGGGGCAACACATGCTATAATGCCAGTATGTTGCTGATACCCACAGACATACTGTGCTGATAAATGGTGGGGGTATGATGTGGGGGTTAGCAGTGGATAGTGGTGGCAAAAGTGGATGTGCAGGGTCTGTACATAATGGTGAGCAATGTATGCATTCCTGTGTTGTGTTCCCCTGTTCATGTCTTTCAGGTGGGATGTACAGAATACACAACCTCCCCTTCTCAGAAGCTGAGAATGCTGCAATCATTGATTCTCTGAGACTCCATCACCAGGTGCTATTGGCAAGGAGCCACCAAAACCTGCAATAACGCACTGTCCTGTGGGCAGAACTGATAGCAACAGTGAATAATGTGGGCCATGGGGACAGGAGCTATGAACAGGTCCGACACCATGCCACTGATCTCATACACCATGCATGGCAAAGGGCTGTGGCTGTGGTCAGGTACCATGCTGGCACAGGTGCAAGCCCTGCTACTCAACTACAACTCTCAGCCACAGAGGAGTTCCTGATGAACCTCGGTTCAACCACCACCTCACAGGAAATCATCAGTACTTTTGTCATGGAGGTGGGTGGCACAGATTCCACAGCCGAGGAGCATCCATTTAAGGCCCCAGTAGGCATCACGTCAATACTGTAGCATTCATAGTGGCAGCCTCTGCATACTTGCATTTGTGGGTGGGGTTTTGTAATGCACACATGTGTACACATAATGTGAATGTCAGCAATTTGGGTAGTATCACAGCTTGTAGTGTACATGTTCATAAATGCAGATATCATCCTGTACCAAACGCCACATGTGTGTGTGAGGATATACCTCTACCCCACAAATCCATAAGTACCCCCGGTATGTCTGGGGTACATCAACCTGTAGCCAGTGAGTGTGGGACTGTCATGCTGTGGCTCACCTATACCCTAGGCATGTTAAGGGTTGCCAGTTTTCCGTGCACACAGCTGTTAACCGTAGCCATATTGCAATATGTGCATGCTCACTTGTGGTGGGGTTCACTGCAGTGTATCACATTGGTAATCACAGGAGCATATTTGCAGGAGCTGTAACATACTGGCACATAGGTTTGTACAGGTGTAGTCACTGTGCTATACAGGGGTACATTAGTATTGTGTACACAGATGGACTGTGTGTTAGGTGAAGGTCCATCACATACTCCCACTTCTCATGTATCTCACAGGTGTATAGTAGTAGCAACATTAACTGGAAGTAGCTACACTGCATTTTGTTGAGGGCCTGTCCAGAGTGTTTCTGTTGTGGTCTGATTGTGTGCATGGCATAAGTCAGAAGGTGTGGTCTGTGTAATGAGTTTGTGGCACCTCACGTGTGTGTGTGTGTGTGTGTGTGTGTGTGTGTGTGTGTGTGTGTGTGTGTGTGTGTGTGTGTGTGTGTGTGTGTGTGTGTGTGTGTGTGTGTATCAGCAAACATTATACTGCAGGAATTAATATAGTTATGTTGTCTTCCCTCACATGTATAGGTTGAATATAGTACAGGTAATGGCAGTTTGTAGTGTTATGGGATAAGACCAGCTTATTAAAATGTATATTAATTTCAATTTATTAATGATGCTATAATATGGTTGTTAAAAAGCAAATATAATTTGTATGCAGGGCTAGGAAAAATACAGCTTCATAAGCTACAGTATTTCTGTTTCTTAAACTGCATTCTTTTAGTATGTAATAAGAGAGAGAATAGTATGTGTTGCATGAAGTCGAGGCATATAGCTACTACAAAAGGAATTTGTTAGCTTGACTCCTCCAGGCTAGGAATGTGTTGTTGCTAGGGCAGGTTTTAAACATTTAAGGTCAGAAACAAGACCTCTTTGGAAGCAGGTGGATCATGTATAGAAAGGTGTTCATGTGAAGTCCGAGGTGAAAATCATGAGGGATGAGGACATTTGCAAAGTTTTCTATTTGTCAAAGTAACTGTAACATAATAAAACTGCATGACCAATTTGATAAAAAAATGTATAAAAGTACAGTTTTACTCTGTAAAATGAGAATGCTTCATCTAAGGTTATAAAGATAATCTCCCAGTGCTGTAATAATAAAATTTCTGTTTGCACATCCTAAAGTGTTATTCCTGACTGAAGGCATATAAGGTAAATTCTTAATATTATTTATTTATGACTATAACAATTTGATGCCTTTCTCTGCATCTGAACTTTGGTATTGCTGCAGGGCAGTTCTTGAATAGGGCCCATCACAGATTTTCTGTGAATTCCACACTGCTTTGTATGGAATAGTCAAGAGACTAAGAAGCACAGCTATTCATGGTGTGCAAGCATACTAGCTTTGGCAGAGAAATTGTTTTGTAAGGGGAAAGAGTTGATTTGTGTTTTTTCTTTCTTTCCTTTTAGACAATTTTATAAGTGCATCACTGTGTTTGTACAATAAGTGCATGACTGTGTTTGCAGTATAAGTGCATGACTGTGTTTTTGTTTGACTGAGTTGTTGTAAGCTATACAAGTAAAAGTAGGAGGACCCCACAGCAAACGAGTATAGTAAATGTATGTGCACATACAGTAAAGGACAAATTAACACAAGGAGGCACCTTGTGTCAAGGGCGGTACCCTCAGGATTGAAAGGTAAGAAGTATGAGATGTTTTATTCTGTCGATGTATAAATGTATGAGAGAAAGAAAAAAAGTTAAAAGCTAAGGATAAAGTTAAAACAAGTTCATGAGCCCACCATATGAGTGAGATGTAGACTGTAAAGTTAAACAAGTTTATGAGCCCACCGCATGATTGGGACGTAGGCTGTAAAGTTAAAACAAGTTCATGAGCCCACTGCATGTCTGGGACATATAGTATACAACAATTTCATATACCCATAGCATGATTGGGACGTAGACTATATACTGTTAAAACAAATTCATGAGCTTACAGCATGATAGGACATAGAGGTATGCATTGTTAAAATAAATTCATGAGCCCAAAGCATGCTGGGACTTAACAGTATGATTGTGTGAAAGTACCCTTAGAGGGTCTGAAAGACTGGTCAGTTCTGGACACAGTACCTATCCGACCCATTATCCTGACCACAATGCTGGAGCTGTAACTTTTGAGCTCACACAGGGATGAAAGCAATGGGCTGCTGTGGGAAAAGGCTGATCAAAACCTCTCCTTTATTGCTGCATGCTGACAGACTTCCTACCTTTCCCTCCCTATGTGGTGTATGGATTACTACAGTTATTTTCTGTCTTCGGAACTGCCAGGATCCAGGAGTTGTAAGGTAAGCCTAGCATTTTTATTATTACTTATTTATAAAAATAAGAAAATGGGAGCAAAGATAAGCTAGCAAGATCAAATCCCTGAAAAGGGAACACCTGCATATTTTATGTATTTTAACTATGGGAAGGAAGGTTGTAAATATTTGCATGACTGGTTTCAGCATACGAAGAATTGTGCTGGTGGGGTATTTCCATTAAATGGAACTTATGATAAGACTAAATTGCTGACATTGTAAGGTATTTTGGAAGAAATGAAAAGCAAAGTAAGTGGGGAACAAATGACAGCATTTTATTCTTGGTACAGAGAAGCACTTAAAAGGGAAAAGGAGTCAGCATTAACAGGGTTGCAGGATGTTAATAAAAGTTGTCGCAGCAAGTAAAAGAGGTTAAAAAGGCAGTACAAACCAGTAAAAAAGGATCCCTTTATCCTGTCTTAGCAAGTTTGGAGCAAACTGAGGATGACCAAAAATCAGAAACTTTTGAAGAGGATAATAATCCTCCAGTAGCTACTGCACCCCCACCCCCATATGCACCAGTACAGGTACCTCCTGTACAAGACTCTGTTGTTTCTCAGACCCCTACCTTTTGGTCTACTGTCCTTTGGACACCCAGTTTGTGTAGTACTGGTACATCTTGGACTGGTTCCCCTGTTCAATCTTCATCTTCTGAACAGGCATCTGCAGTCGAGGGGGGTTCTTCTTCCTATCCTTCTCAGATAGCTTCTACTTCCCCAACAGGGGCATTAGTATTTGACACTCCTGTATTTCACCATACACACTCACATGATGTGCAACAAGAGATTACAACCTCTGGAGGGGATCTATTGGCACATCTCAGGAAAACTTTGGGGGCAAACTTGTTCATTGTCATTGGACCCCTGCTGATTTGCATACTATGTTAAACATTTTCCAAATATTAGAAAAGATCTATTAAAATTTGAAGAATAATTAAAAACTATAATAGAATGTTACAATCCTACTTTGACAAATTTAAATCACCTGCTGAGGGTAGTTACTTCAAATGAAATAAGAAAGCAGTTACTGAAAAAGGCTGAAATAACACTCTCATAGAAAATGCATTAACAGATAAACAAACAACATTGTTAAACAAGATTATGGATGTGTGTCAAGTTAAGACTGACTAGTCTAAAATACAGGCATATAAACAAGATAAAGGGGAAGCCCCTGCAGACTATTTCAGTCACCTTAAAACAGTATTTGCTAGACATTCAGGAATACCAGACCCAAAAGAGCAAGCTAAACCAGCTATTGGAGCAGCCTTTGAGCAGGGTCTGCAAGCCCCTGTGCAAAATCAAATAAAACAGGTACTCATAGATGGGAAGGAAAGGACTTAGAGTCTTTATTAAGTGCTGCAATCACTGTACAGAATATCAGGAAAAATGAAGGAAGGATACTGAGGATAAGCTGTTAACTTTACAAATCAGGCTGGTGGAAAACCCAAGGGGTTGAGGTAGATGCAAGGGTAGGGTTAGAGGAATTGCTAGAGGATTTAGCAAAAGTGAAAAGTCAGGAAAGGATATTTATAAATTTGTACAAGACTTAAGGGCTGTAATTAATGCAGTACTACCTACTTTTCCTGTTGTTCCAAATCCAACAACAGTACTGAGTTGTATACCACTTACAGCTAGTTACTTTTCTGTGATAGATTTATGTTCAGCATTCTTTTCTATACCTATTCACCCTGACAGTCAGTTTCTGTTTGCTTTCACTTATCAGGGACATAAATATACATGGACATGGTTACCACAAGGATATACTGAATCTCCTTCATTATTTTCTCAAATTCTAAAAAAGGATTTGGAGAATGTGACATTTCCGGGTGGGTCTGTGTTAGTACAATATGTAGATGATTTACTGATAGCTTCAAACTCCTTTCAACAATGTCAGCAGGATACCTTGCATCTTCTGATTATCCTTGCTGAAAAGGGATACAAAGTGTCTAGAGAAAAACTACAGCTGTGGTCATCTCAGGTGTGTTGTCTTGGTCATTTAATATCCCAGGGTAGCAGACAAGTGTTACCATCTCGTACTGATACAATATCTAAGGCCTCACGACCAACTACTCAGAGACAGCTTAGATATTTCCTAGGTATGACAGGATACTATAGACCAGGGGTGTCCAACCTTTTCAGTTGCAAGGGCCGCATTGAGTCAACAGAAATGGTCTGGGGGCAAACGGCAAGTGAGGACCAAAAAAAAAAATGTCTCTCACATTAACTGAAGAGCAAAAAATAAATAAATAAATAAAAGAGCAAAAGACCCCAGGTTTATGCGGACTAATACAAAGTCAGCCCACTGGCTGTATTGTAGGTGAATTTGAACAATAAATAAATTAATAAATGCATAATATTTGCCCTAAAATTCAATATCTCATTCTAATTATTAAAAAACTGTTAAATCTAACATCTTAGTTTATCATATTGCAGGTTAAATTACATACAAAAATACAAGTCATTTCACAGTGCAGTTTTTCTGTTACATATTTTACAAAGCTAACAAATGTGTTATCAAACCAGAAATAAAAGTATGTCTCTATCCTAGCAACACAGGCCCATGCAGGAAAATGAGCTGTCTTTGCTTAAACTTAAAGCCATGGTGCAGCTAAGTGTTGCATCACTGGCCCAGTCCCATCTATCCTCCTATGAAGGTCTTTCATTCCACACTATTATATTTTAAAATTTACAGGCTCTGTGTTAGTAGTGCATAGATAGAGTTTTCTTGCAGTTTTAATATATATCCAGGTTACCTACTCAATGCCAACATTTGTCTGTACATTTCTGTAGAACACTTGCATTCTAAAAGCTGAACTTAACTTTGTATATGCTTCTGTGTGTACGCTTCAGAATAATGCATGGCTGTATTGGGATAGAACTGTGGTAGAAAAAGCACTACTAGCTTATTATTCTCCATACATTATGCATAGGTCTGGGCTGTTTGGATATCTCCAGGTTATTTTCCCATCTAACCTGACATTTTTCTATGCAGGCAAGTGAAATTTATTAATACACCAGAGACAGTACATATGTAAAATCACAAGGTTTATTTAAGTGAGACATAAACCAAAACTTCAGCCCACATGACTTTGCAGCTTCAAAACAAGACAGAGTACCTTAACTGCTTCTCAATAGCAAGGTTCAGTTCACACAGCACAATTCAGGAAAAATGAAGTCTTTTAACACACTCCAAAGCCCAAGGAAGCAGCCCTTTCCCAGACCCAACTTTCAGCTCAAAGAAAAACATCCACTTTAAATCAACAGGTAGCCCCCAAATGAGATGTCACTTGATGCTTCCAAGCTTTCATTAAAGCACTACTAACGGACATCACAGAGTGAAACACCTGTGCCTTACTGTCCCTGATCACGACTGGTGTAGCTTCCCAAATGCAACGGCACATCTGTGTTACAAAGCGTCGCACATACTAGTGCAACCCTAATTTAACGTTATAACCTTGCCATACACTGCAGAATCGAAGCGCTCCTGTTGAAATAATTGCCTTCACTAATTTACGTACTACATCAAATGCACTCCTTAGCTTACCTTTTGCTATGTTGTAGTGTAGTCAGTGTGTACTGTAAAATAAAATAAATCCTCTCCACGATCTCACTCCTTCCTTCAGCTTTACCAGAACTGACGATAAAGTTTTTCGCATTGCGCACCACCAGAAAGCGGAAGAAGCTGAAAAAAAAAAAAAAAGAAAGTTGGCGAAAGGCAGAACAGCAAAATGCGTGCGGACATGTAAACACACGGAAAAAGTTAAATTAAAATTAAATTTAAATTTAAGGCGCATGGAAGAGCTCTGAGGGTTGGACACTCCTGCTATAGACAGTGAATCCCTAACTACGCAAAAATTGCCAAACCTTTGACAATTTTTTTAAAGCAGGATACACCAGATCATCTCCTTTGGAATAATGAAGAGAAAAATTCATTTCAGTACTTGAAGCAAGCTTTAGCTACTGCCCCAGCTTTAGGGTTGCCAGATTATAATAAACATTTTATTTTATTTTGTCATGAAAGAAATGGATTTGCTCAAGGAGTACTTGCACAAAAACATGGGGACAGCTGTCGTCCATTGGCTTATTACAGCACAGCACATGATTCTGTTGCAAAAGGTTTACCATCTTGTTTAAGGGCAGTTACTGCTGCTGCCATTCTAGTTAATCTGGCACAATTGTTGGTGCTTGGGCATGATCTCACAGTAGCTGTCCCTCATTCTGTATCATCTCTTTTGCTTAAAATGAAAACTCAGCCACTCTTGACTGCACATCTGACTAAATATGAACTTACACTTCTTTCTGATCCATCTATTTCTCTGATCCACTGTCCTGTTCTAAATCCTGCATCTCTGTTGCCTACTGCTGAGGATGGTGAAAAGTATGATTGTCTGTGTGTAACTATTTGCTTTCTCCTAGGGAGGACTTAAAGGACACTCCTATACCCAATGCTGACATGCATCTGTTCATGGATGGCTCCTGTGGAAACGATCAAACAAAAAAGTTGATCTCAGAAATAGCAGTCTGCACTGAAGAAACAATATTGTTGCAAAAAAGATTAGAGGGAGTACACTCTGCTCAAATAGCTGAGCTAGTGGCTTTGCAAAAAGCCTGTGAATTAGCCAAAGACAAGGTGGCCAATATTTTTAAAGACAGCTGTTATGCTTTCGGGGTGGTACATGATTTTGGGCAACTTTGGAGAGAGAGAGAGGGTTTTGACCTCTTCAGATAATCAAATTAAAAATTCAGAGTACTTAAAATCATTGTTCGATGCACTTTTGTTACCTAAGAGGCTGTCTGTAATCAAATGCTGTGCGCATTAAAAGGGACAGAATATTATTACCAAAGGTGATAATTTGCCAAACCAAGCTGCTAAACAAGCAGTAGTAAATTGTTGCAAAAATCTGTGTATTTTAAAAATAACAAACTGCAACAGTAATGATGTTTGATTTTGAAAAGTTGTCAGTCTTTCAAGCTGAGGCATCACAGGGAGAAATTCCAAGGTGGCTCAAGGATGGATGCAGAAAATCTTGTGATGGCATATAGCGACATCAGGATGGCCGACTGGTGGCACCTGCCTCTTTGCTACCTTACCTAGTAAGGGCATATCATCTACTGGCCCATACAGGTAAGACAGCTTTATTTAATCAAATTACCCAAAGTTGGTATACCCCTCATGTCACCTCTTTGATACTTCAGTATGTACAGAATTGTAGTATTTGTTTGGAATATAACATAAGCAAACATGCTAACAGCAAATCTGCATGTTTACCTCTACCCTGGGGACCTTTTGTTAATATACAGCTGGATATCATCCAGATGCCTAAGTCTAATAATTTACAATTTATTTTGGTGGTAGTGTGCATGTTCTCAGCATGGGTGGAAGCTTACCCATGTCGCTAAGCTGATGCAGTCACAGTTATTAAAAAATTGTTATCTTTTTTTATACCAAAATTTGGTATACCCAGCATTGTTAACAGTGACCAGAGATCTCATTTTAATAATAATAATATGTTTAAACAGTTATGTAAAGCTTTTAATACTAACTTGAGTCTTCACTGTCCCAACCATCCCTAGTCATCTGGATTAGTGAAAAGGGTAAACAGGACCCATAAAAATAAAATTTCAAAGATTTGTGCTGAAACCCACTTAAAGTGGCCCAAAGTCCTTAGCATTAATGAGTATGAGGGCCTCACTGAATGCCACCAGAAAACTGAGTTCATATAAAATATTAATGGGGAGACCCATGGCCCTTCCAGCTACTTCTCCAGTGGAAAATGCTGATCTAACTTTGTCAGATGATGCTATGATTTCTTATTGTAGGAGATTCCTAAAAAGTTTGCACCAATATCATTGAACAGTAAGATGCATTACCAAAGCCTCCTGCCCAGCCCCTGTCATCAACTACAACCAGGTGATTGGGTGTACGTAAACATTATCCAGAGGAAAAACTGGCTGAGCCCAAGGTGGAAGGTCCTGCTCACAACTTTGACTGTAGTTCGCTGTGCAGGACTACCAACATGGATCCATTCATCTCATTGCAAAAAGACCTGCCATGTGGGGACCGCAGATGAATCATCGCAGCCAACAGAGGGACATCGAGGTGTGACAGATAAATCATCTGCCCAGTGAAAAGATCAACTTCAGTAGCAGTCCATGATGATGCCAGTACTTTTGCTTTGTTCCTGCTGCTGTTCCCTTCAATAAACTGGTCGAGAGAAAACAGTTTCTTGCTGGTCCTTCAGCAATATGCCAAAAATCTAAACAAAACAAACTGCTGGATATGTTTGCATATACCTCATCATTCTAAGGCAGGGATGCCTATGATTCCCATCCCTGCATCACAGATGTCATTTGAAAAGGATCTTAATGACATCAGCTTAACCTTGCATGATGTAACTGATTTTTCAAAGGTTGTGACTCTTCAACTTGCAACCACACACATCATGAAGACACGTTATGCCAAAAATGGGACTGTACCAGTAGAAAAAAGCAAATGTAATGACACCAGGCATAAAAGTGTGTTAGACTCTTTGCACTTAAAGAGCTGTGACTGGGGGCATGGCATGGGCATGATAAGTGACTGTTACTACATCTGTGGTGATAGTGCCTACCCCTGGTTGCCTACAAACTGGTCTGAATGTTGCTTTGTAGGCTATATTACTCCTCCTATTCAACATTTCAAACACCCACCAGCAGGTAGATTGAGAAATAAGCAATCAGTTGACGGGGCAGAGCAAGTATTTTCAATTTGTAATCCTGGGTATGGAGTGCAAAGGACAATGCTTGAAATCACCATGCTTGCCCAAATTCTACAGGAGGTGGCCAACAAAACTTCATATCACATCAAGCTGGCAAATTGAGAAATGACTGAAATGTGAACTGTGGTGTTGCAAAATCAAATGGCACTTGATATAGTGCTTGCTGCAAAAAGGGGGTCATGTGCCCTCATAGGGAGTCATTGCTGTTCATATATTAATGACTATCATGATGAACAGGAACAATTGGAAAATTTCATGGAACAAAGGGCCAAAGAACTGGACAGCCGATTTAAAAATTGGAACTTTTTGAATGGCTGGGCAGTATTTTCGGTAACCTGGGAACTAGCATAATCTAGGGTATTGTCATTGTACTTTTTATTATATTTGTGATCATTTTGGTATTTTATATTCTAAAGGCTGTGATTACAAAATGTTTAACCTCACCTGCACATAAAATGCCACTGCATGCACAAATCAAAGACAGTTCTGTTTTGACAGAAACTGATGATGAATATTATGATGCAGAGGCATATTTTATCAAAGTTAAGAAAAATAAAAATATAATTATATGTATGGTATGACACTGATAGTGTCAGAGGAAGGAAACTGTTATGGGACAAGACCAGCTTAGTAAAATGTATATTCATTTCTGTTTATTAATGATGCTATAATATGATTGTTAAAAAGCAAATATAATTTGTATGCAGGGCTGGGAAAAAATACAGCTTCATAAGCTACAGTATTGCTGTTTCTTAAACTCCATTCTTTTAGTATGTAATAAGAGAGAATATTACTTGTTGCATGAAGTCAAGGCATGTAGTTACTACAAAAGGAATTTGTTAGCCTGACTCCTCCAGGCTAGGAGTGCATTGTTGCTATGGCAGGTTTGAAACATCCATGCTCAGAAACAAGACCCCTTTGGGAGCTGGTGGATCATGTATAGAAAGGTGTTCATGTGAAGTCCGAGGTGAAAATCATGAGGGATGAGAACATTTGCAAAGTTTTCTATTTGTCAAAGTAACTGTAATGTAATAAAACTGCATGACCAGTTTGATAAAAAAAAATGTGTAAAAATACAGTTTTGCTCTGTAAAGTGAGAATGCTTCATCAAAGGCTATACAGATTATTTCCCAGTGCTGTTAGAATAAAAATTCTGTTTGCATATCCTGAAGTGTTGTTCCTGACTGAAGGCATATAAGGTAATTTTTTAATGTTATTTATTTATGACTATAACAGTAGTGTAGTACTGTTATGCCCTGTAAGGTGCTGTCTGCTGGCAATTGTCATGGGTACACATCGAAGTGTATGTACCTTTGTGCCATGATGCGTTATTGCTGTTAGTACTGCTGACTAATTGTTGTCTCACAGACCTTGTTCTGTTTCTGTTCCAGGTGTCTGTGTGTCTAAGTCATGGGGAGCTGTTGCTATTACTGAAGCTGAGTATAGTGGAGTGGAACACAGAAACCTTTTCATTGCCAAGGTACAGCTGTATATGTGCATGTTCACCTAGGTGCATATGCGTGCAACAGTGTGTGAGGGACATGGGCAGACAGCTTAACCTTGCATGCATACCCCTTGACACAACAGGCTAGCCTTGATGCATGTCACCTCAATTTTCTGTAGGATCACAGGTTCATAGGTACAGAGGAGGTCACTATGTTCCTTTGTCCTTTACAAGCCTAGCCGTTATTTTATCCCCAACAGAATCATCAGTCAGCACCTGTTGCCCTTGCCATTGCTAGACACAGGTTGAACCCCTGGGACAGATGTTTTTTTTTCCCATCCACGCAACCTTGATGCAGTTGATGAGGGTATGTATGGTACTGTGTTTAACATGTTTTGTGAGTGCATTCCTGAGAAAGGGCAGACTTTGGGAGGCAAACCTATTTCTCCAGCATGTTTTTTTTGCTATCTCATATGCAATTCAGGCCTGTCATGCTTGTAATTCTCACAGATTTATACTCACATATATGTGGGGCAGCTGTTGGACTGAGCACATTGCCATCTAGCCATGCCACAGCCCACCTGTAGACAACCTGTCTGATACTGAGTGGGGCAGTACTGATTCCAGGCTGTCTGCATGGAACAGGTGTTGAATGACATGGATAATCTTCTTGAGTGTTAACATAGCCTTTCCAGGTGCTGCAAAGGTCTGCATAGGTACATGCCAGACCGTCCATGCTGATAATGTATTGTATTGACTGAGGACTATACAGAGATAATGTCCACATTTTGTCTGGATCCATTCCCTTTGCCTATGTGGTGAACAACGTACAAGCCTTTTCTGACTACTGCCACTACTTGTTGCCTGAATGCAACAGTGTTATAATCCTGAGCACCCAGGTCTGTCAGCACAGTCTGTGTGTTTATGGGGTTACTGTTGATGTGGGAAATATTGGGGCCCTGTCCTTGCCATATGGTACGATGGTACTGTTGTCTGCATTCAGCTTGAGGCCAGGACTTTGCCACTATTCCAAAATCTACTGTATGACTCCATTGCAGTGTGCTAACAGTAGTTTGTGGGTCAATGACAGAGAGCACACTATTTACAGTTGACACAACCTTAGACAGTACTACATATGTCTGTATTGGCAGTTAGCATTTATGTCTATATACATATGGGTCATTGGTGGCAGCAGCTTCCTCCACATGACTACATGTTGCACACACATAAGCAACATAGAGTGGGGTTGCTGCCTTATCCAGTGTGGACTGTGGCTCACATATTGTAGTATTGTGACAGTTGACAGGACATACTATACCCATGGCAAGTGCAACGGACAAGACTTCCCTTGGTTTGCTAATATAGCAGCTTCTTTGCATCACATTACCTTAGCTTATGCTATTTCTCATAACATTCAGGTGCTTGTGATGTGACATAACTGATTTATGCAAGTAGTACACAACTTTAGGAAATGTTTGCTGTCCTACACTCTGGGGACTTCTGCATTGTTTGAGTCATTGTCACAGGTCACAACTGGCTCAACATGGACTGCATCCAGTAGGGTTGGACAGATGATGGCCATACCTCTCACCTGTATATATTTCTGCAGACTATCCTGATGTTTGCAACATATTTTTGTTCTGTTTGTCATAACATTGTTGTTTTTGGAAAATTTGTGGCAAATCATGAAAGACTAACATTACAGAAGAATGACGGATATGTACATGTCAGATAGCATACCCTTCAGAACATGCATGCAAATGCACAACCTGCTATGATATATACTTTCTATGTTTGTCATAGCAAGATATAAACAGTTAGCCTAATATTTGGCCTTTGTCCCACTTTTTTGTATGGCTTTATCCAGATGTCTTTCTCTGAGGGGTTGAGAGGTATGCTGGTGGCCCTAACACAGTCATACTGCTGCAAGGGGATATACCTACACACACACACACACACACACACACACACACACACACACACACACACACACACACACACACACACACACACACACACACACACACACACACACACACATAAGGATTGCCACTGGGGGGTTAACAGGTCCTTAAAATGTTAGAGCCATCTCAAACACACACATACTGCAGCATGGTGACATGCATTGAAATACACATGCACACACAGTTGCCACTTTTGAGATTGCAACACCTACCTATCTAGTTATTTGCACTACAGACCGACATGAGTATTGCATGTGCCACAGTGCTATTGTGTTAGGAAATGTGTAACTGTGTTTCTAAGGTGGGTGATATCTGTAGGGGCCCTGACTAGGGTGGCAATTGGGGTGTTAACAGGGTAGAACAGGCACATAAAAATGGTCTAATCATCACACACACACAGAGGCAAGACAGCCATAGGGGATATGCATACAGACACACATGTACTCACACAGTTGCCAGTGTTCAGATTAAAACCCCTACCTATCTACTTGTATGTATTATAGTGCTACGTACATATTGCATGTGCCACAGAAATTATATGCCAGGGGCATACATCAGCACCTCTTACAGCAATTAATTTGGACAAAGTCTTTAAGAATGGTGGGCTAAACTCAAAAAAATAGGGACATCTCTCACATATTGCCCTTGCAAACCTAGACAACTGATAGGGTAACAGGTTTTACATCAGCATGACTATTCAGAATGGTATGGTGTCTGAAGCTGAAATATCTGTCATGATTTCTGACTTAAACTCTCACTGATTTACCAATATTTTCACAGAAAACCCCATTGTTATGAGACACAGACCAAATATATGTGGCAAACATTAGGATATTCTGCATAAATCTGTACAGATGCCTGGTTTAGCCTGGAGAGTTTCAAATGGTGCATCTAAGGTGGATGACATCAACAGGACCTTTAAAGTAATGCCATGGGAGGGGGGTCAACAGGCCTCAAAATTGAATAACCGACACACATGACAGCCACAGGGGATATTCTTTACACATACACACAGTATTACAATTTGCTGTATTGAGAATCAAACCCCTACCTACCTAGTTGTATGTGTTATAGTGCTAGCTAATTATCACATGCATCAGAGAGCTTATATGCCTAGAAAGGGTCCAACAGTGAAACTAAGGTGGATGACATGAACAGGCCCTGTAAAGTGATGCAATGGGGGATCAACAGGGTGGAACAGGGCTCAAAATGGTATAACCAACACAGACACACACACACACACACACACACACACACACACACACACACACACACACAAAAATGTCCAACAGTGAATCTAAGGTGGATGACATGAATAGGCCCTGTAAAGTGATGCAATGGAAGACATGACTAGGCCCTGTAATAGGTTCATAGGTTCATAGGTTTATACTAGGCTATCTGCCCTAAGGCATTTATAAGACTAGCCCAAATTTTTGTGGCTTACGCCACCCCTTATATGAAAAAATACTGTGCCCATTAGTTTGTTGTGCCTCTGTCCAGCAGTGACACAGAGATGATTCCCAGGGTAAACCTACGATCTCCCATCCACAGGTCTAGATTTCTCTTGAACAGAGTCAGCGAGGTGCTCTGCGTCACATGGACCGGGATTTTATTCCACAGCATAGGGAGTCTCTGAGTGATAAATCTATCCCTCCAGCACATCCTATTTATATCCGTGCTAAGGTTTAAGTCGCTTGCTCTAGTGGTTTTGGTGGATTTGGATTTTTTGAGGTGGAGCATGTCCATTAATTCCGGGTTGGACATGGCCTTGTATGTCAGGCACATGTCACCTCTGAGCAGACGGTATGCGACTGAATAGAGCTGGAGTTTCTTCAATCTGGCAGCATATGACAGATTTTGGAGTCCCTTTATCCTTTTGGTGAGGAACTTTTGGGGTCTCTCCAATTGCTGCAGATGTCTGGTGAGATACATCCCGAATGGGGCATTGTACTCGATCATTGGTCTGATAAGTGAAGAGTACAGGGGAACAATGACCTCACTAGATCTGGATGTGAATCCCTTCATGATCAGGTGGGCAATGTAGAAGGTCTTTCTAACCACTTTAGCAATGTGAGTGTCAAAAGAAAGGCCACTGTCAACCTGGGTCCCCAGGTCTCTGATAACCTCTTCTGTGCTTAGTGGATTGCCACCTATATGGTAGCTTGGGGTTACCTTGTTTTTCCTGAAGGGTATGACTATACATTTTTTGGCGTTTAACTTCAGGCCATGGCTCTGGCACCAGCTATCTGTTTCCGTGAGTCCCTTCTGAAGGATATCCGTGTCCGATGCACTTTCCACTATGGCGCCCAGTTTGCAGTCGTCTGCAAACTTTGTCAGCCAAAGTCCTCCCATGCTGGCCTGTACTTCTGAGAAGTAGATGCCAAACAATAGGGGGCCAAGGACCGAGCCCTGTGGGACACCACTTGTGACCGGCTTGGAGTCTGACACAGCGCCAGCAACTCTAACCCTGTGGGTTCTGTCCTTAAGCCAGTTTGCAACCCATCTTGTGACATATGGGTTTACATTTAAGCTGGTAAGTTTTTCTACAATACCCGAGTGGGGTATTGTGTAGAAAGCCTTTGCAAGGTCAAGGTAGGCTGTATGGACTGCCTTTCCCTCATCAATGGCCTTGGTGACTGTTTCGAAGAGGTTGACCAAGTTCAAAAGGCATGATCTTCCCTTGACAAAGCCAAACTGGGTTGGGTCCAATGTCTGCAAGTCCCCTATATCTTTGTTTATGAGCTCCATTATGATCCTCTCCATAGCTTTGCAGAGTAGACTTGTTAAGCTTATGGGGCGGTAATTACCAGGGTCCGTAGAGGCGCTGCCTTTGTGGAGTGGGACCACAGTTGCCATATGCCACTCCTTGGGCACATATCCTGTGGTAAGGCTGAGATTAAACAGCTGCCTTATGTGCGGGGTTAATTCCTCATTTAGCTCGTGTAGCACACAGCCGGGAACACCATCCGGTCCCATTGATGCTGTGTTTTTAGCTTTAGAGAGAGCAGCTTTCACCTGCGCATTTGAGATGTCCGGGAGGCTACACTCGGCTGGGATAGTTATCTCTCCTTTAGGGGGGGGGGAGAGGGGGGTGAAGTTTGCACTGAACCTGTCTGCCAGTATGTTGGCAATGTCTGTGGGTTCAGTGATTTTTGTATCATTTTGGACTAATTCTGAGCATATCTGGGAGTTTCCACCCAGGTTCCTAATGTGATGCAATGGGGGTCAACAGGGCTCAAAATGGTCACACACACACACACACACACACACACACACACACACACACACACACACACACACACACACACACACACACACACACACACCAGTTGTCAGTGCTGAGAGTGGAACCCCTACCTACCTACCTACTTGTATGTACTACAGTGCTATGTACTTATCACATGTGCCACTGAGCTTATATCTTTGAAGACTGTCCAACATTGCTTCTAAGGTGAATGACATCTACAGGCCTTGTAAAGAAGGACAATGGGGTTTTACTAGTTGGAACAGGCCTCAAAATGGTATTACCTATAAACACACACACAGTTGCCAGTGCTGAGAATAGAGCCCCTACCTATTTATTTGCATGTACTATAGTGTTACGTACTTTTCGCATGCACTATGGATCTTATATGGCTGGAGATGGTCCAACTGTGCTTCTAAGGTGAATGACATTAGCAGGCCTTGTAAAGCAGGCCAATGGGTGATTTAGTGGGTGGAAAAGACCTCAGAATGCTATTACCTACAAATATACACAGACACACAGTTGTCAGTGCTGAGATTTGACCCCCTACCTATCTAGATGCATGTACTATAGTGCTACATACCTATCGCATGTGTGACAAAACTTACATTGTTGAATAGTGTAGAACAGTGCTTCTAAGGTGAATGACATCTTCATGTCTGGTAAAGTAGTGCAATTGTGGGTTACCAGGGTGGAACAGGCCTTAAAATGTATTGGTATTGCACACACATAGGCAGGAAATACAAACAGCCAAAAGAGGGCATACTTAAACACACGCACACATACACACACTCACACCAGTTGTCAGTGCTGAGAGTGGAACCCCTACCTACCTACTTGTCTGTACTAAAGTGCTATGTGCTTATCACATGTGCCACTGAGCTTATATCTTTGAAGACCGTCCAACGGTGCTTCTAAGGTGAATGACATCTACAGGCCTTGTAAAGAATGTCAATGGTGGATTTACTAGTTGGAACAGGCCTTAAAATGGTATTACCTATAAACACATACACAGTTGCCAGTGCTGAGAATAGAGCCCCTACCTGTTTATTTGCATGTACTATAGTGTTACATACTTTTCGCATGTACTATGGATCTTATATGGCTGGAGACGGTCCAACTGTGCTTCTAAGGTGAATGACATTAGCAGGCCTTGTAAAGCAGGTCAATGGATGATTTAGTGGGTGGAACAAGTCTCAAAATGCTATTACCTACAAATACACACAAACACACATGCACACACAGTTGCCAGTGCTGAGATTTGAACCCCTACCTATCTAAATGCGTGTACTGTAGCGCTACGTACTTTAAACATATGTCATAAAATGTACATTGTTGAAGAGTGTACAACAGTGCTTCTAAGGTGAATGACATCTACATTTCTGGTAAAGTAGTGCAATGGTGGGTTACCAGGGTGGAACAGGCCTTAAAATGTATAGGTATTGCACACACATAGACAGAAAATACAGACAGCCAAAAGGGGACATCCTTAAACACACACACACACACACACACACACACACACACACACACACACACACACACACACACACACACACACACATGTGCTTAGAACCACTACCTGTCTATCTATGCTATAGGGCTAAATAGATATCACATGCACCATGAGGCTAATTCATATGAAGAGTGTCTGCCACTGCTGTTGGGATGGATGACTTCAGTAGCTGCTGAAAGGTAGTCTACTGGTGTGGAGGACACTAGTATCAGGGCCATAAAATGGATGACCATTACACAGACACAGGCCTGTTGGGCATGTGTATTCTATTGTAAATGTAACAGATGCAGAAACACACAAACACACAGCACACACATGCACACACACACACACACACACACACACACACACACACACACACACGCGCACACACGCACACACGCACACGCGCGCGCACACACACACACACACACACACACACACAGACACACACACACACCCATGCACGCAAACACACACACACACACACACACACACACACACACACACACACACACACACATCAGGTGATGTCACATTACAACCCCTACCTCACTATTATTACACAGTGGAGTTCACCTAAGTACTTGCACGTGCCACTGGTTACAATTGGTATGCAAATGGCTGCAGCAGTACATCACTCTATGCTTTTTCACGGTCTCTCTCTCTCTCTATATATATATATATATCCCTCTCTCACTCTCTCTCTCTCTTTCTCTGTATGTCTCTCTGTCTGTCTCTCTCTCCCCATGTCTCTGTCTGTTTATAATTGATAAATTTGCATATGTTATGTAAATATATATATATATATATATATATATATATATATATATATATATATATATGTGTGTGTGTGTGTGTGTGTGTGTGTGTATTTATATCACACTCAACAGATCCAGATATATCTTATATGTGCCACATACAGATAGATGAGTGTAATCCTGTATGATGGGGGTGGGGAGTGGAAGTTATGGTGCGCATAGCTGTCTGTATGCAAATACATATATGGACAACACAGTTCTCCAGTCAGATTTGGGTTTAGACATGGGCTGCAATTCTCTAAGTGTAGGAGCATGCCCAGTATGACCTTCAATACTAACAGTAGGACTCCAGTCCAGATGTACCTGCACTCTGGTTCAGGATTTTGTGTGCTACAGCCGATTGGCTGATGAATCTGTGTAAACAGTCCAGCACCACAGTGATGTACTGGCTGAGGGATCTCCTGGCTGTGTGCTATCCTTATTAACTGAGTCACATCCTTGGGTAGATACCGAGTGTACTGGACTGAGCAGAGGTTTCCATACTATGTGTGTTATATTTTACATAGCACTATGATTTCTTGGTATGTCAGTAGCAGATCAGTATAGATTAATGTAAAGAACCACTGACAGACATTTGTTTACTGACTCCATACACTGCAGGGAACCTATGTTATTGCAGGAATTTTTCTAGTGTGTACATTCTATGTTTTTCTGGCCAGTGGTTTCCCTTCCCTTATATTTGTATTTTTGTCTTTCTGTAATCCAGTCGTAGGCTTTGTCCACAGTTGCTGCTGTTATATATTTGTAGTTATGGTGTGACTGATTTAGATGTTGAAACATCACACACAGGGTTATGTACTTCACATCTTTGACTGTACCTGTTTAGCAGGTTGTCCATCATTGCATCCCATTCATTTGCTGTGGACGTCAGATAGTTTGTGTTCCACTGTTATTATTAGGCTGTATGTTGGCCATACCTCGTAAGTTCTTACAGCATTCATATGCACAGGACCATACATAACAATTAGACACAGGCCCAGACATGGGGAGAGGGTCTTAATATTGGTCTTCCAAATGTAGACATGTAGTGGAAAGGTTTTGCATTAGCTTGCATTTTCCTATGGGTATGACATCTACATCTCATCTGATTGTCACTGATGTTTTCACATCAGCCTTTATTGGTTTGCAAGTAGGTTGTCAGGCAAATGCAATGTTATGACAAGCAGAACAGATATATGAGGTATATGTGTGGACATTCTGTGACACCCTGTCACTCCAGGGGTATGGATGGTGACCACTAACTTGTTGTCAGTACTGACACAGTAACATGGCAGCCTTTATATCCTGGTGTTAGACTGACTTGTCACAACCTGCTGTTGTACTAGGACAACCTGTTGTACTAGGCAGTTATCTTGGTTGCTCAAAGCTGTGTACTGTCCATATGTGTGGCCCCACATCCCTCCATTGTCCACATTTCCTGCAGTAACAAATATTGATGTCTAGACAGTCTGTACAACTCCTACCACAGGTGTAGCTGACACGCAAAATAGTTGGCACAGCCAGTCTCGAACCATGGACCCTGTTAATAACAGTACTGTATTTAGACCAGTAAGCCACAACAGCCACTGGTAAGGGCTATTTACTTCCTGACAATATTAACCAAGTACATACATAGCACGCTGACCCCTGCATATTGTGGAAATGGGACAATTTAGCAAGTTGATTGGGACAACACTGGAAATGTGTGGTCTGCTGTTATTACCTTACAAACATAAATCTTACTGCAGTTCTATGAGAACACGGGTGTGTTGGGGGTAGGGAGCATACCTCTCAATTGTACATATTTTCGCAGACTGTCCAGATGTATGGCTCTTATTTTGGGTCTATTTTTCATAACATTGTGGTTGCCTGGGAAAATACTGGCAAATCATTAAGGATTGAAGTTAAAAAGTGATGACAGACATTTGAGTTTCAGACTTCATACCCTTCAGAAAATGAATGCTACTGCAAGCCCTGTTATAATATCCCTTTATAAGTCTGTCAGAGCAGTATTTCATAACTGTCCCTATTTTTATGCCTTTGCCATGCATTTCTTTATGGCTTTTAAACAGATGTGTTGCTGTAAGAGGTTGAGAGATATGTATGGGACTCCAACATTGGCATATATGAATCTGTCCTATGACCCCACTGTTTGTTAGTCCCTCACATATACTATAGTGAGTTTTGCCACCTTGGGGACTACTGCATATTCTGGGGCAGCCAGTATTTGGCAGGCATTTCTTGTTGTCCCACATAGGTGTCAGTTGTCTGTTATCCCAGTAGCCCACTCCATTCCCTTGCATACATGCAGCAATAACATAGATATGCTAGCACAGCCTACTACACCATTCATTTGTTGCTAAGAAGAGTGACTTATCTTGTGCCTTCAGTTGAGAGGACAGTGCTCCAGGGCTGGTTCTGTTGGATGCGCACAGTACACAGCCTATACATGATAAGGTACAGGTGTGATGTAAGTGGCATCCTTTTTACTGTGTATGTAAGTCAGAGTGAGGTGTCAGTCCCTGGTTCCCTAGGTTGTCAGTGCATGTGCTATATGTTGCCTCTTTGCCAAGGCCAGGGTGAACTGGGCACATCGATGTCTGCCTACAGGGACAGGCTCAGGGGGTTCCTCCTCCGAGTTCCCCTGTGCCTGTGGGCACCTTGGTAATGATGGGGGGCTGTGTGTCCCTTCCCTCTGCTGTTCCTGCCACAGCTGTTTCCACAGGATTATATTTCTTAGCATGACACATATTATGAACTTGTGTGCACATGTAGCTGGAGAGTACTGCAGGGTTCCTCCAGATATGTCAAGGCACTAGAACCATGACTTGAGCAACCCAGACACACACTCTACAGTGTTCCTAGTTTGTCATCCCCAATAGATGGCCGTATGGGATGTCCCCCCTGGCAAATTCCTGGTACAGCTGTGATGTGTGCCAGATCTGGGAGCCATGATAACTGCCAGGGCTGCCAGCACACACATTGATGATAATGCTCTGGGCACTGCACATGACCTGGCAGTTGATGGAGTGATACCCTTGTGGCTGATGTAGACTCTACCCTCCTGCCTGGGTGCTGCAGTCTATGACACCCAGTAGCTCTGGGTAGTGGGCTCTATATTACTTCTTTGATGGCTTAGGTTTCGAACACTGAATGATCGACCCCTAAGTGTCGAAGTGTCAAAATAGCGAATAGCTGTAAATGCAAATTCTTTCCTCTGTTAAGAATATACTTGACCGTTTTTTGGGATTTGCCCTTTCACCAATGTAGAGTGGTCTAGGAGTTGGTATATTTAGTTAGAGGGGGGTGGGGGGCACAGCCCCCAATCAGGGGGTGTGGGGGGAAAGCCCCCCACCTTATTTAGACTGAAAATGTAAGTGTGTTTTCACGGACGGTCTATTGAATTCTTTCCCGAGGAAAGAATTTGCGTTTACGGCTGTTAGCTATTTTGAGACTTTGACACTTAGGGGTCGATCATTCAGTGTTCGACAACCTAAGCTGTCAATGTTCTAATATAGACCCGGGTAGTGTGCTACATGGTGGAAGAGACTCATATTGCTGGTCCTCTCCTCAGGGATGCTGGCAAAATATATGTGCTCATTGGTATTTGTTAGTATGACATCCAGGAACTGGTGGAGTACCCTGGATGCGGATGCCTGTGAGACCCCCATGATGTCCCCAGTAGGTTTTTGGAAAGTACCTGTAGCTAGTATTCATAAGGCTACACATACCTTTGTTTCTACTGGGATGGGTTTCCCTCTGTTGGCTCTGGGTCTGAGGTGAGGGCAGCAGAGCTTGGTGAGTTGGTGTAGTATGTCCCTGTCCCCCTGTAGCACTTTACTATCTCCAGCTCATGTAGCCCCTGGAAGGTTACCCTGGTTCTGAACACTCTTCTCCTCCTCAGTCTAAGCCTATTGTCAGCATCTTCATCACTGACATCAGCCTGTAGCATGTACAGATGTAGCAAAGCAGCAGCAGCCGCTATCATTTTGTCAGTTAAAAATTGTTTAAAATTTGTTTTGTTAAAATGTTTGTCAGTTCCCCATTTCTCACACTCCTTTACTTCCTCTTCTCTTCATCATACTGAGCTTCTCTGACTACTACCATCTTCACTTTTCTCATTTACTCCTACTCTTGCTTTACTTTTTTTTTCTTATTGTCCCACCCTTCTTAGATTCAACAATTAGCACCTCTTATCCCCCTGTCCTACTTTAACTCTGCTAAGATTTCATGTAAAACTGTAATGTCAACCCTGTATTATTGCACATTGTAACAATTCTAACCGGAATATGCACCACTGGATTTTTCTTATTTTAATTGACTTATTTATGTGTGTGTGTGTGTGTGTGTGTGTGTGTGTGTGTGTGTGTGTGTGTGTGTGTGTGTGTGTAATTTTACCTTTTGCTTTTTCGACTGTATTTTCACTGCAATTGTGGATTTTTTGTCATGTTGTGTAATACGATTGTTCTTCAATAGTATTACATAAACGTAAATGCATTGTCTTCATATTATATTGTTGTTCATGGAGCTTTTCTCCCCAGACTCCATTGAAAATGGGCTCTTCTTGACCCAATAGACTATCCTGGTAAACAAACTGTAAAACAAATAAAATAAATAAATAAATAAAATTCCCAATATCAATGGTGCAAAGAATGTGGGAAAAAGCAGATTGAAGGGTGAATGCATACTTTATATTGGTGTGCTGCAGATGCAGCCTGTGTGATTGGATGACTATCATACATTCCACCTGCCAGATATATTACTGAGGGGTTTGACTGGGCCAGTGTCAGTGGAAGAGGGCTTATCAGTTATTTATATGTGATTGGCATTTCCAGGCTACTTCCTTTTAATTTTTTTTCAATTTCCTCCACTGCTAAACCCCATGGTGGGTGCTCCACGCTAACCCGCGGCTCTAGAGTAAACATTGTTAAGCATATTAGACTCTCCCCTGAACATGGACCCGCTTAACTTTTCTTTAACCAGCTAAAACAAGCACCGTGGGGCTAAGCAGAGCTGAGCAGCATCAGACACACACACCTACTTGACTATGCTTAGCTGAGCACAAACAGGTGCCGCTAAGCTCCAATCCACTTATACATGCTGTGACACACCCCCTTTTCATGTTAGCTCTCTCCTCTGCCTACACTACCATGGTTCTAGCCCTTACACGGTTAGTACCTAGGGACATAGTCACCCTCTTTGCTATTCAATAAACTGGGTTCATTTACAAACACCTAATTGTGTATACCCTGGATACTGCACTACACCAGAGCCTGTCTCCTTAGCAACCATTATATCCTGCCATTGTATGACTCTGCATGCTGGCCACTATAATTCAACAACTTTCCATACCTTTATATTTCTTATTTTACACATTTTAATTTTTTTAATAAATGGCATGTTTGTGTGCCGCTTAAATGTGGCATATGTATTAAAAAAAGTTTCAGTTTTCATATATTGCATTAATTTTTTGTATCACTGGCCATAGATTTGGCCATTTGCATGACTACTGCCACATATACAACCTTTTATTTCTCTCTCTCTCTCTCTCTTACCACTCTCTGAGGAAACTGAAACCAGCTCCAGCCCCTCCTCCCATCCTGACTCCCCCAGTAGGCTCCAAAACTCATCCTGAGCCTCTTACTCAGCCCACCCATCTCCTTCGAAAACAAGGACCACACCATCTTCACAAAAAATATCAAAACCTAACCCACCTATCTCAAACTCACCCAAACAGATTAAATTAATTTCCTTAAATACTCATAGCATCTATAATAAAATTTCAGAACTCCATGCTTGGATCTCTCACAATACATGAAATATTTTTGCCAGAACTGAAACATGGCTAAAACCCAATATACTTGAATTTGAAATATCACTCCCTGGTTATAGTATCATCGGGGCTGACAGAACTAAAAAAGGCAGTGGGAATAGCTTTACTGTATCCTGCTTACAGGTGTTTATTGAAATTCTACCTTACAATAAACCTGTTCCTGAATTGATAACACTGAACTCCTGAATCGTCCATCTTATACTAAATAACCATAGACCACCAGCAGTTATAGTACTCTATATTCCATCAGGTAATAATGCCACAACCCTAGAAAACATCCTAACCTGGATCTCACATACAGTTTCTAATGAAAAGATAATCCTAGGTGACATTAACTTCATTTGGCACATTACCTCCACAAAATATCAGTCAACTAACCTAAATCTATTTGGATTAACTCAACTCATTTTCTCTTCCACATGTTATAACTATCCAAAAAACAGTGTCTCAGTACTTGACTGGATATTGTTGTCTGATTCCATTAAGTACAGTAAACTCTCGCTTAACCAGAACTCAAGCAACCAGAAAAAAATCAAAGAAATACAGTACAATTTTATATGTTGCACTTTTTGTTTCCCCCTGCAGAAACATACTTTATGTTTTTAGAGTTTTAGAGTTTTAAAAAGGAAGATAGGAATAAAGTCCCTCTCTCCCTTCACACCAAACACCAAACAAGTCACACCAAACAATAGTATAGGGTACAGTATTAGTCAAGCCTATTTTTAATAGTAACTCTCAAGCAACCAGAAACTACAGTTATCCAGCATCTACTAATCCCCATGGGTGCCGGTTAACCAAGAATTTACTGTACGTCTCCAGTGGCACCCATGCTGATTCCCTCAGTGATCACCTCCCTGTATATGCAAACAGATTCAATACCCATCGTGTCAAACAACACTTATTTATAACTTTCCGTAGCCTCTCTAATTTTAACCCTGATACATTGAAGAGAATTCCAAGCTCCTTTAATTGGTCTAGCCTGAAAAATGTTCCACTTGATGAAGCTGCACACAGAATTAACTCACTTTTCATGAAAACCCTCAATTAGAACAAAAGGAATAAAGAAAAAACATATTCCTTGTTTATCCACACAAAGCAGGCACCTAAGGTATGAAAAAGATAGGGCTTGCAAAGAATGGTTAAAATATAGTTCCCCAAAACCTGCAACACTTTAAAGAACTTTGTAACTGTACTAAAATACATATTATTACATACAAGAAATTCTACTTCAGTAACCCCTTACTAAATCAGTCTTCTAAACCTAAAAAAATTCTGGTCTTCTGTTAATAATATACTCCATCTTGGAACATCCACCACTCCTAATCCTGCCCCAGGTAACACTCCCTCCAAAATAATTTCTCAATTTAACATTGACTTTATGGAAACCATTAAAGCTCTTACTAAATATTTTCCTCCCAACAATCCTGGCACTACCTCTCCTCAGACAGCTAACACTCCTATTTCACCCTAAAACCCATCCCAACCTCTTACATGAAATCATTTCTTAAACTGAAACCCTGTTCTCCTTTAGTAGATAATCTACCAGGAGAATGCCTGAAACTGGCTACCAGTTCCATACATAGGCTATATTGTGTCTTGTCTAATTAACAGATTATCAAGGAATCATGCATTCCTTTTCTGTGGGAAAAATTCTTCATCAACCCATTTCATAAAGGAGGATCCTCTTCTGATATAACCAATTTCAGACCAATCACCATATTATCCCCTTTGTCAAAAATTCTGGGAAAGTGCTTTCACAAGCAGCTTCTTCAACATATTCTTCAGGAAAAGCTTCTGACCACCACACAGTATAGTTTAAGACCTGCCCACAGCACTACCACAACCTTATTAACTTTCACAGATACTATTAACAAAGCCAAAGTTGAAGGCAAATTTGTTTCCTCTGTATTCCTTGATCTCGCTATAGCTTTTGATCTAGTCTCTCACGAAAAACTCCTCTTCCAACTGTCTTCCTTGAGGCTATCGCAACCCACACTACTATGGCTTAACAACTACTTAACTGATAGCTACCAGTCTGTTAAATGGCTCTCCATTTTTTCTCCCTTCCTTCCTGTCAATACTGGTGTGCCACAGGGCTCCATTTTCAGCCCTCTACTCTTTAACATATTCACTAACAATTAACATAAATCCTGTCAGGAAGCTTCCCTCATACAATATGCTGATGATTCTACCCTAATATGCATTTCCCACAACCTAATACCTTTTCAAAGAATTACTCAGGAAGCCTTTAACTCTGGAAATCTGGCTACAGGATAATCACCTGCTACTAAATACCCAAAAACTGAATTGCTTCTCACTTTTCCAAAAGCCCATTTCCATGAAAAAAACTTTAAAAGTTCTTTCTTAAATAGTACTAGAATTGAAGTTACCCCACATACAAAACTACTTGGAATGACAGTTGACAATAATCTTAAATTTGATTTACATATCCACAACAGCATCAAGAAAACCCATCAAAAACTAGGCACCATACACAGAGTAAAGAAAACCATTAAAGATTCAGCCAAGGTAACTCCAGCTACCATTTACCTCTTACCCTCTCTCCTACATGAAGCCCATATCATGACAAACCTACAAACCTCCCTTAGTTCTAAACTTGAAAAGTGCTATAACAAAGTTGCCAGATTCACTTGCAACAAACCTTACTAGACTTACCACTGTTTAGCACTAAAACATTTAACTGGCTTGAGGTTCCTCACCACCTATCTTATACTCAGCTCACATTAATCCAAAGAATCATCCATAACCCATCCACCTGCCCAGCAATTAGTCCTTTAACACCAATACTATCTTCCAAATTATCCCCTTTGGTCAAATAATAAACAACTGCTTACCATTTATAAATCTCAAAGGGTTGCTGGAGTCAGTCTCTAGTCCGATAGTGTAGATAGAACCTGGAATAAAATTCCTATATCAGTCAGGTCTATCACACACCTTTATCATTTCAAACCATTACTAAAAGACGTCTTCTCTGCCTCATGGCTCTGTTCTTGTTCCATATTTGGGACATAGCTCTCTGACACACTTCATCACCTTTCTTGTACCTCCATTTAAAACATTAAATCTCTTAACCTGCTTATTCACTTCTAATATCTCATTTTATTATACTTCTTAAGGTACTATACCTACTTCTAAATAGCTTAAGCAAATTACTGTTGCATCACTACATATCTGTTAACACACAGTCTTGCTTATTTCCTCTAATATATTACTCTATTGTATTTCCTAAATTACTCCTACCTACCTTATACACCACTCTTCTATATGTAAAGTCTCAGCACAAGGCTTATAAATTTAATGTTTGTGAATATCAATAAAACATTTATTATACTAGCTATTATGCTATGTAGTCACTGAAAATGCATTATAAAATGTGTTATTGTAAATATTGATTGCATTAAATATGATACCTTGGAGCTTTTCTCCCTGGGCCTCCACTGAAAAAGGACCCCTGTGCCCTGTTAGACTCTCCTGGTAAACAAATGTAAATCCATCAATCAATCAAGCAATCAGTCAGTCTATCAGCTGGCATTAAGAAGGTTTTGTATGTATGAAAAAAGTTTTATTTGGCAGCCAATAGCATTAAACTTAAAAAGGTCTTAGAAAATAGAAATCAAAATCTAAACCAGCTGTAACTGAAGTAATGAATATTGTTAAATAGATAAACAAATTTCATGTGGAAGCTATAGAAGAGGGAAAGAACAAAATGTGTATATATATAAATGGAATTTATGGGAACAATACATGCAGAATAATATTCACGAGAAGGAGTGAGGTTTAAAAGAAGGCATGAATTGAGAAATTCCAATTTATTTATTGTAAATAACAGTTGATATAAAAAAGAAAATGTATATATAATGTATAATGCATTAAACATTTCTATTAATTATGTCTGCCTGTGTTGCAAGTGACAATTTAATAAAAGTGCTTTAAAAAAGTAAGGATTTCCTTCAGGTTCAGATGAATAATTTGTTAGTTTTTGTCTTTAGACCTTGATGCTTAGCAGAGCTGTAGTTGACTTATTCTCTGCCTAGTACCAGTCCCCGAATGTACCACCCTCTTAGCTCTTCAAGGGAAGACTTTAACATACTGTAGAAAGCTGACTGGTGTATCAGTTTCTACAACAGCTGAGCAATGCCTCTCCTCTGCTCTTTGGCTGAACATCAGAAAAAAACAAAGGAAAAAAAAGGAAAGAAAGAAAGAGCTTTTGGCATTCTGTAGAAAGCTGATGGTGGATCAGTTGAAGAGCAGGAAAAAAAAAGAGAACCAAGCTGTTAAAATGCCTTTCTTTACTGGGACTCTGCTACAATATTTCTGTGCTAACCAGAGTCACCTTGGTCAAGACGTCTTGATTGCGCCCTCTAACCCTTTACACCCAAGGTGGTTGCTCCCTCCTCTCCACCCTTGGTATTTTACTGTTGTACAGTAATGGGGGGAGTCTGTTGCTCAGGTGGGATGATAGAGCAACTGCTGGTGTAGCCCCTGTAGGTATGCGGTTAAAAGGGACCTGGATAGATGAATGAGGAGTTAATGATCAACAGCACATTATGAACATTGAAACTGACTCTGGCAGTGGTCAGTGTGAAACATGTCCCTAGGGACCTTAACTATATATATATATATATATATATATATATATATATATATATATATATATATATATATGTGTGCATGTGAAAAAAAAAAACAGGGTAGAGAGAGGTGCACTAGTGGCCAGACCTTGACCTAGGACTTGAAGAAATTGTACAATGATGGAAGGACAATGGAGATCCATCAATGGAGCCACTCACATTGTATCAAAAATGTAGATACCATCCGGGAATATGAAGTATCCCAAAGGCTAAATTCTATTAGTGCAGATGCAGCTTGATATCTATTAACTGCATACCTTCCTGAGGTTTGCCTGACATTATCAAAATATGCTGCAATCTCCAGGACCTACAGCAGGTGGACAGTAAGCTGGATACAGGCATTTAATTGCTCTTCATTGCTCTATTGCTGTCATTAGCCTAGGTTTTGGTTGAAAAGGATATTCAGATCCAAGGGTGTAGCTAGGCATACTCAGTGTACTCAAATGAGTACTTTTTCTGAGTTTATCTTGAAAATGTCAGCACTTAAAAAGTAGAAAATGTTTATAACTGTATAAATGAATAGTTACAGTATAATGGTGTTCAAAGACTCTCCAACAGACCTCTGTGCTTTGCCAGAGATGTTATTTTATTTATTTAACGTACGTTTATTGGGAACATCCATCTTGGAACAAGCCAATTTTCAGTGGAGGCCTGGGGAGAAATGCTCCAAAGACATGTCTTTGTAACATGAGAGGAAACTGGAGTACTCAGAGAAAACCCACATAAACACAGAGAGGACATGCGGACTCCACACAGAAGGCACCCAGCTGAGAACTGAACCAGAAACCTGTTGCTGTGAGGTAACAACATGCTGCACCACTGTGCTGTCCAGTCCAGATGGTATTCATCCATCACCCCTGGGATTTCAGCTACTGGCTAAGGATCTTGCCACCCTCAAAGTGCCTTTTTTAGGCAGTGTCTCAAGGAAAAATTTCTGATGTAAAAGCTCCATCTAAAAACAACCTCAGGGTTATGCTGCTAACCACTAGGAGTCTTAATATGAAACTGCACTCACTGCAAGCAGTCCTCACCTTGGAAGACCCAGACATTTGTGCACTCAGGGAAAACTGATTCAAGGCTGTGGAGAGCACCCCAGCCATACTGGGTTACACCTCCTTCCACACGTTTGGACCGCAAACTGAAGGCATGAAAACTAAAGGAGGAGGTGTATCAACATTCATTAACATAATTTCACCTCCAGATTGGTTAAACAGTATGATTCCCTGGAGATACTTCAGGTGCAATTAACTGTTGGTAAAACACCTGTTCAAGTCATTGCCAGCTACAGGACCCCCTCCATAAATCAGAACACCAATTCTGCCTATTTGGATCTACTTGAGTCTATCAAGATACATCCGAACACCATGGTTTTGGGTGACTTTAACTACCCATCCATTGACTGGGTGAATTACTCATGCTCAAACTCACTTGCCCAAATGTTCTTCAACTTAGTTAATTCCAGTGCCATGGACCAGTTGGATGACAATCCCACAAGGGGTGCCAACATCCTGGATCTGGTGGTTACCAATATGGGGGACCACTGTAGTGCCCCCACTGTGAGGTCTTCCCTGGTGAGAGCTGACCACAAATCAGTCTCATTCAAAGTAACTATCACAACTGACCCCTCCCTAGCAGCAGCTAAACTAAAAATATTCTCCAAAACAGATTATAACCTCCTATGGGATAGTATAAATAGCTTCACTGCACCTCCCCCTCAGATGGAATTGGCAACTATGCCTATTTCTACACCAGTGCTTTATGCAAACACCTGCATAACTGCATTGTCTCGGCCATACCTGATAGGATCATAACAAGCTCCTCAAGGAAGAGCAAACCTGCCTGGTGGACAACTGTCATTAACAGGCTTTAAACTAGAGGAGAAATTGCTGTCTAAGAGTAAGAGGGAGAAAGCCCTGAACTGGAAACACTCCCTCGTCAGCTTAAACAAGCAAGTAAGACTTTTTCTGAAGTCCTCTAAAGCAAACTAAGAAATTCAAATTAGCTTCCTCAACTAAGGACAACCATAAGGCATGCTTTAGTTACATTCAAAACCTAAAAGAAAAGGCCCAGATGTGTGCTGAACAGGTAGTTAATGATACCACATATACTGGGCCTGTGGACATAGGTAACCTGTTGGCCAACAGGTTATGTGAAAACTTCACTCCCCTGTCCCCATCACACGTACTCCATGATATCCCTACCACCTGTCCCCAACCTTGTATATCTAAAGACCAGGTCATAAACTCCCTCTCTAAGACCACAAACACAGCATCTTGGGACCTGATAACATCCAAGGCTATGTCCTACATGGGGTCTAGCAATAATTAGCAACAACACTGGGTACTCTTTTCAATCATCATCTAAGCACCAGCTTCATCCCAGTTGAATGGGAAACAGCCACCTTTATTTCCTTGCACAAACGTAGTACTTCCACTGACCCCAGGAACTATAGATCTGTTAGCTTGACTAGCCTTAACTGCAAGGCCATGGAGAAAATCATCATGGAACCTATCAACAAAGATACAGGTAATCTCAAAACACTTGACCCTACTCAGTTTGGATTTGTCAAATGGAGATCATGCCTGTTAAACCTGGTGGACTTCTTCAAGACAGTCACCAAGATACTGGACAAGGGGAAATCTGTGCGTACAGCCTACCTAGACATAGACAAGGTGTTTGACTATCCCCCACTCAGGCATCATTGACAAACTCACCCAGCTAGGTATCAACCCTTATATTGTTAGATAGGTTTCTAACTGGCTCGTTAATAGAAGCCATATAGTCAAAATAGGGGAATCCACCTCCAACAGCAGACCTGTAACTGGTGGTGTTCCACAGGGATCAGTCCTGGGACCTACTCTGTTTGGAATCTATTTCTCTGAAGTACAAGCAAAAACTAAAGGTCTGTGGCTGACAAAGTTTGCTGATGACTGCAAATTGGGAGAGGTCACATGAAGTCATGGCCTTAAACTCAATGCAATAAAAGTATTATCAACCCTTTCAGTAAGAGCGATGTTCCTGCTAACTACCACATCAATAGCAAAACCTTAAGTATGCACTAAGTGGTGAGAGACCTGGGCACGCTGGTTGAAAGAAACCTTATCTTTGATCACCATGTCTCCACAGCATACCTCTCAACCTTTTAGAGCAAGAAATCTGGACAAAGCCATACATAAAAGTGGGTCAAAGACCCAACAATGGGGACAATTTTTAAATATTGTTCTTAAAAACATTGAAAGTTGATAGCCTAACAGGTTTTGCATTAGCATAAATTTTTCCTGAAGGGTATGAAGTTTGAAACTCAAATCTTTGTCATTATTTTCTAACTTCAATCTTTACTGATTTGCAGCTAATTTGCCAGAAAACCACAATTTTATGAAAACAGACCAACAATATAAGGTGAATATCTGTACAGGTATACTCCACAGTAGATTCTGTATTGCTCATCTCATAAGTAAGGGCATTGCCTCCAGAAAAAAAAGAAGTTATAACCTCCCTGTACTCTTCCCTCATCAGGCCAATAATTGAGTACAATGTTCTTCTGATATGTACCTTTCTAAGCACCTGCAACAATTTGGAGAAGCCGCAAAGGTTGCTCATAAAGAAAATTCAAGGTCTTCAGCATCTGTCCTATATGGATCATGTGAAATCACTGTCACTTTATTCATTTTCATACTGACTACTCAGAGGTAATCTCTGCCTTGCATACAAGGCAATCTCTGACCCTGCTTTATTGCAAATGCTGCATATGGTACACAGGTTAGTGGCTTTAAAGACCTTAACCTGGTATGTGACATTAATAGAACCTGCTGGAGGGAGAGATTTGTCTCACATAGGTTACCACACCTTTGGAACAGACTCCAACTTGGGTCTATATTAGATAAATGAAAGTTTATCTAATCGAACACTCACATGAGTGAAAGTTGCGGAATTCGAAACCGCAGTTGTGAGATCACGATACAATGAAGATGGGAATATTTGCCCTTTCCTCGCTGTAATGTGATCTTGGAATTGGAATATATATTTAGTTCCGCTCATGTGAGCGTTCAGTTAGATAAACTTTCATTTATTTAATATAGACCACTCCCACTTCATGTTAAACAGAGCACCTCATTGGACCTCTTCAAACGCAGTCTGGACAATTGGATGGGTAAGCATAAATGCACCCCAGGAGTTCCACTTGTGTCCCTCATGGACAGGTGCAATAGGTGCTGATCATGGAAATAAGGGTAGAACTTGGGTAGGCTTGCAAGCGCTCTAGGGCCATTAGCCTAGTAACTTCCTATGAGCCTATGACCCTGTAAGAATACTTATGCAAAATGAATGCATCTTCAGAAATAGCTTCTATATGGGTATAAATGGAAACAGCCAAAAATAACATGTCCCCTTCGTATATGGTAGCATTTTGAGGGTTGAGTGCATTTGTAAAATGATAGGTGGGTGATGGGGGCAATAACATTAGGTTTGAGTACAAAATGTAAATTTCTGGCAGCACCCCTGATTCAGATCAGCCTAATAACTTGGTATGAGACAAAAAATAAACAAATAGTACAAAGGCAAATCATTCAATGCCAGCATGCATCTTCCTAATAGCTAGGTCAAATCTCTCCTCTGGCACTTGGGTATGATTTTATCACAGAGTGACGTAGCTGTTACATCCTGGGAAATAACGGAGACCACACGGTTCTGGAGTTGTAAGGCCTTTCTTTATTAAGGGCCTCCAGGTGCGCACCCATTCTACATCTCACAACTTCTGCAAGTCATAACAAGTTCAGAACCAACACTACATGTTGCAATTCCCCACAGCGCCCCCCAACAGCACAGTACCAACATTACACGCCCGATACTACATTCCTCCCCTCTTAAGCTATGACATATGCCTTCTTACATAAGAAAACAAGGGAGCAAGTCCCAACACAAACCATCTAGGTACTTATGTCTAAATAACCGACTAATAATAAACGGTTACCATACAATCAAGTTATGTTGGTCTATTACTCTATACATGCACTTTTAACACTGATAGTCCTTCAAGTAACTAATACCACACTAGGTGACTCCCATGTCACAGTTACCCTCTCTGGTACCGGTGTCTCCATCCTTGGAGCAGCTGGAACCTGTCGGTGGTCTCCATTGATTGAGATCCTCCTGCCACTGCGAGCCCTTCTCCCAAAACTAACGGTATTTCCGGGGCTTGCAGTTCCATGAAGTCCTTCTTCTGTTCGCTCCGCAGAATCTGGTCTACATGTCTCCTCACCAAGAAACCTCCATTCAACCTCACCTGTTACGACAGTGGACCGGTGCCCTTGACAATGAACCCTGGAATCCATTTAGGTCCATAACTGAAATTTTGCGTCATCACTGCATCTCCCTCCAGGAAACTTCTCTCGCTCCGTCGTCGATCATGATATTCTTTTTGCCTCCACTGGGTCCTCTCTACCTTTGCCCGGATGTTTGGATGCACCAGATCCAATGTTGACCTTAATCTTCGTCCTTGCAACATCTCGGCAGGTGACAAGCCCGTGGCAGACTGGGGTGTAATACGGTAGCTGAATAACACCCTAGACACTTTTGCTGCCAGACTTCCTTCTCCGGCCTTTTTCATCATGGCTTTAAAGGTCTGGACAGCCCTTTCAGCACAACCATTTGAAGCTGCATGGTATGGTGCTGATGTGACGTGTACGATGCCATTTTTTTCCAGAAAACCCTTGAACTCTTCACTCGTGAAACATGAAGCATTATCTGATACAATAGTCTCTGGTAATCCTTGGCTACTGAAACTCTTCCTCAGGCATTCAATAGTAATGGTGGAAGTGGGTGTTTTGACTGGGTAGGCATCCATCCATTTAGAATGGGCATCCATTATTACCCCATAAACGGCCCTGCATAGTCTATATGAAGTCTCTGCCAAGGTCTACTCGGCCACTCCCATGGGTGTAGTGGTGCCCCCACAGGTAAGTTACGATGTTGTTGGCAGGTGTTACACTCTTTCACAACGACTTCAATGTCGTGGTCCAACTTGGGCCACCAGAAATAACTTCGTGCTAAGGCCTTCATTCGGGTGATGCCCACATGACCTTGGTGCAACTGCTGTAAAAGTGCACGTCTTCCTGGGGGCGGAATTATCACAACACGCATCCATCTTGCACACTCAGCTCTGTTTTTCTCACCTCATAAGGCCGAAAAACTGGATCAGTCTGCTGGATTAGCCAGCCTTGCTGGACCCACTGAAACACTCTAGCTAGCACCGGATCTTTTCGTGTCCAAACACTCAGTTCCTTTGCGGACACCAACGTGATGTCCTCCATCATCAAAACTCGGTCCTCCGTTTCCTCTTCCTTGAGATGCCCCGGTAGCGGCAGACAGCTCAGCGCGTCCGCATTGCTATGGTGTGTCCCGGGCTTATAAACAATCTCATATTCATAAGCTCTCAACGTTACAGCCCATCTCTGAATGCGGGGAGAAGCCATCTGAGGCACGGCCTTCATCTCGTTGAACAGGGACAACAAAGGCTTATGATTGGTGCAAATAGTAAACTTCCTGCCATAGAGGTATTTGTGGAACCGCTTAATTCCAAAAATTACAGCCAAACCCTCTTTGTCTAGCTGGGAATAGTTTGACTCCGCTGGTGTTAAAGTTCGTGACATGAACCCAATGGGTCTTTCTTGTCCATCTGGCATACGATGTGCCAACACGGCCCCTAACCCATAAGGTGAGGCATCACATGACAAAATTAAGTCCTTATGACTATCGTAATGCACCAAAACCTCTGAGGACTGCATTAGTTCCTTGGACTTCTCAAACGCTCTGTCCTGTTCCTCTTGCCATGTCCACAGGGTCTCCTTCCTTAATAATTTATGCAAAGGAGCTAACAGCGTTGACAGATTTGGTAGGAACCTGTTATAATAGTTGAGTAAGCCTAAATAGGCCTTCAGTTCTGTAACATTTGTGGGTGCAGGTGCCTGTTTGATGGCTTTTACCTTGTCTGGCAGGGGGTGTAGGCCCGATGCATCCACCTTGTAACCCAGGAACTCTGCTTCCTTTGCCATGAAAGCACATTTACTCCTCTTTACTCGCAGACCTGCCTCTCACAGTCGCCTCAACACCTCATTCAGAGTCTCCAAATGCTCTTGATTGGTCCTACCCATCAACAGGATGTCATCCAGATACACAGCAACCTTCGGAATTCCTGCCACCAGTCCCTCCATTATTCTCTGGAAAATAGCGGGACTAGAGGAAACACCAAAGGGTAAACGATTGACTTGGAACAAACCTTTGTGTGTGTTAAGGGTGACATATGACTTTGACCCTTCTTCCAGAACCACCTGTTGATATGCCTGACTGAGGTCCAGCTTACTAAACTTTTCACCTCCCGTCAGCTTTTCAAATACATCCTCCACCTTTGGCAATGGATACTGCTCCAGCTTCGAAACTTGGTTCACTGTTAGCTTGTAATCACCACATATGCGTACAGTAGCATCTGGCTTTAATACTGGAACAATGGGTGCAGCCCATTCCGAAAACTTTACTGGTTCAATTATACCTTGCTTAGTGAGTCGCTCCAACTCCATCTCAACTTTCTTCTTCATGGCATATGGTACGGGTCGGGGTTTGTAAAATCTTGGCATTGCGTTTTCTTTAACGTGTATCTTTGCTGGTGGGCCCCTCCAGGTACCCAGTTCCTCTTTGAACACTTCTTCGTTGTTCTCCAGCACATTTTGCAAGGTCAGCCCCTGCTGTTCTACCTTATGGAGCTGTAGACAGCCCATGTCCAGCTCCTTTAGCCACGCCCGGCCTAACAGGTTTGGTCCGTTACCTGCTACCACCACGACTGGCAACTGTTTGACCTTGTCTTTATGTTTTACAGTTACTTTTGCCATCCCTAGTGTGGGAACTATTTCACCCGTATATGTTTTCAAAGTCATTGAACAGTCCTGCAGCCCTTGAGCTTCTCTTAGCCATAGCTTCCCATACTCAGCCTTTGACAGAACTGTCACACTACATTATGTATCCACTTCAAACTGCACCATTTTACCATTTAAGTC
>NC_056744.1:1375176839-1375214339 GCF_019279795.1 Protopterus annectens | reverse complement strand
AGAACTCCGGTCCGCTAATGATTGGCAGTAGATTTTTATGAAACGCTGAGGTGCCAGCTCAACACCCAACCTTCAACAAAGGCACGACCAATTACGCACACATGTCTTTCAAACGCTACCCAACCGCGGGGAGGACACTGTGTTTATGTTAAAACAACAAAAAATATTATATACTATGAATAACTATGTTTCTATGAAATAAGTATTTTATGTGTCTATCAGATAAGATTGATTGCTACTAATTCATGTCAATTGGCTTCTGAAAAGGACCATCTAGTGTCTGTGCAGAAAAAAAATTGCAATTTTTGCAATATGGTAATTTCTGTGCAGCCCTTCAAGCTGGGGCCATTATATCATTATTCATTTTCAGAGATGATGCAGTATTCTTGTCCTTTTTTTCTTTCATCAGTGTATAAGTTTCAGCCTTCATTCCTGTGCAGCTGCTTGTCTGAAAGAACTAATGCCATTCTACCAAAGTAACCATGCGAAGGTGGGGTGGCATGAGTCTTCCATTAAAGCAGCACTAAAGCACCATTTTTAGTTCCTCCAGCTGTCTCAGAACTATTGCTTTTCTTCTCACAAACTGGGATTGCTGCTGGTTTATCTCTCCACTTTAGGTATATTTCATCATTCCCTGGGATTACAACTGTTGCATGATTGCCCTTGTTTTTAATTTTTTGAAGGATATGCACATTCACAACTATGCAGGAGAAATTCAGCTGACATTGTCAATAGTATCATTTTGCTTTGCATAATTGCCATGAGTTATTATTGCGGATTCACATTCTGTCAGTCGCACTATAGTAACTACTGTCATTATAGCAACCTTCGGATGTGTAATTTATTTATTGTTTATCAGTAGTGTGTGGTCATGTGACATCCAATTCTACTTTCAGGAATTTAACTTTTTTGTATTAATGTGGAATAAAATGATCAGAAAAACAGCATTGCATTACATAGCAGAAAGTAATTCTTTACTTTTAATATATCAGTGCTTTTGCTAATACTGAGATACCTGACACATAATATTACAAGCAAAGAAGTATTATGATGAAATACTGCAATCTCCATGTTGTCAGATCGCTTCAGGTGATCATGAGTGGTTATAAACTCCTGGCATTATGTGCTGCATGACTTTGAAAATAATGTTTTTGAGACTACTAGGTCTATAAATCCAAGTGTCTATGCTGAGGTATCCCTTCTGCAGGAATGCTAGTGTTGTCATTCTCCACACCACAGGTACATAGCCAGGTATTCTGATTTCCATTCTTTCTATGAAAAATGGAAATGAATCCCTAATCTGGACAGAATATTGGAAAAATCACAGGATTTTCATGCAGTTTGTCATTAGGACACATTACTCATTCACTTTTTATATTTACTGCTTCTCATAATACTATGAATTTACTTATGGCATGTTTAGTACTTTGAATCTGTTTTAAGTTTTAATATATTTAGTCCTTTGAATCTGTTTTAATTTTGAATATATATGAATTATTTCTGTATAGCACATTTCTATAAAACGTATTTCTGATTCATGCTAATGATAGTCCCCAGGATTCATTAAACCCTACACTGAGTGTAGGAATAGTACAGCAGCTGCAGCACGGAATATGGCCATCGAGCGATTCAGCAACAGCTGATCTGACGTGCACGAGCTTGGCAGCACTATTCCTGCACGGACACCACTGCCTAATGCTAATTACCCCATTTGCCGGTGAAAACCATGCAAATGAGGTGAATTAGCAATTCAACAAGCAGGCAGGTGTCCATGCAGGAATAGTGTAAGAAGCAGAAATGTATTCAGTTACTAACTGAACACATTTCTGCAAATTAGAAAATGGAGGCATGACAGCTCGTAATAAAGCATGTATTATATCTAGTAGGCATGCCAACGGCTAAATATATGGCTCTTGGCATGATAAATAGTTAAAATTTTTTAAAATAAAGCTTTTTTTTTTATGGCCAATCTAGGCCGTTTAATAGAGCAGCGGCGCACAAAAGGGGGTTGTGCCGAAAATTAAAAAGGGGGGGCAATTTTTATAGAAATCTGCATTTTGCCATTTTAGTCAATGGCATGTAGAATGAAAACAATACCAGGGAATAGTGGTTGCTATGGGGAAAGGCCCAGTCTACATTTGGTAACTATGGAGTAAGGCAGTGGTGTATGCAAATGAGGGAATTTGTACTGAATCACAAATTTTTTTTAAGTGTAGACTGCACCTAACCATGTTGGTGCTCTAACACCACCATGTAGACAGGAGGAACAGCTAACATGAAAAGGGGGTGGGTCATGCTTGCTGTAAGCACATTGGAGCTCAGTCGTCCGTGTTTGCCCTTAGCTAAGCACAGCTAAGAAAGGGGGTGTGTCTGCAGCTGTAGTATCTTAGTCTATTAAATGCAGAGCGTGTTCGTGTCCTGGGATGGCCAGTTCTGCTTAAAACTGTTTACTTTAGCTAAACAGGTGTGTGCAGTGCGCACAGGGCCTAAAAAAAAAAAAAAAAAAAAAAACAGAAATAGTAGAACTGTTTACAATTGAGCATTGGGTATGCACGGTGTGCATTGGGGCTTAAACGGGAAGGAAATGGGAAGGGGAAACAGCAGAAGGAAGGCAATCAAGGAGAACTACCATAGCTGGTAGTTGGAATGTATCAGAATCAGCCAATTACACAAGCAGCAGCCCAGCACACTACTATAAACTATGCTAACGCCTTTCAGTCTGTTTTTTCTCACAAACTCTACACCACTGGTGTACACATTCAGGGGAATTTTAAACTGACAAAACTACCAAAACATGTTAGGGGCTGCTGTTGCGCTAATCTCTCAATATGTGCTAGAGACTGAGGGTGGTGAGGAGGCTAATGCTCACAACCAACTTAGACTGAGAAGGAGGAGAAGAGTGTTCAGACCCAGGATAACCTACCAGGGGCTACATGATCTGGAGATAGTAGAGCACTACAGGGTGGACAGGGACATACTTCAGCAACTTGTTGAGCTGTGCCAACCTCACCTCAGACCCAGAACCAACAGAGGGGAACCCATCACAGTGGATACCAAGGTATGTGTAACCTTAAGAATACTAGCTAGACGTACTTTCCCAAGACCAACTGGGGATATCATGGGGGTCTCACAGGCATGTGTGTCCAGAATACTCCACCAGTTCCTGGATGCCATGCGACCACATGCTGCTGAGCACATTTACTTCCCCAGCACCCGTGAGGAGAGGACCAGCAATATACGTTTTTTCCACCATGTAGCTGAATACCCAGAGGTACTGGGTGCCATAGACTGCACACACATCCACATCAAAGCACCACCAAGTGACCAGGGTAGGGTCTACCTAAACCACAAGGGGCTCCACTCCATCAACTGCCAGGTTGTGTGATGCCCAAGGCATTATCATGAATGTGTGTGCTGGCAGCCCTGGAAGTTATCATGACCCCCACATCTGGCATTCTTCACAGCTGTACCAGGTGTTTGCCAGTGAGGACATCCCATATGGCCATCTGATGGGGGATGCTGGCTACGTACTGGAGCCATGGATGATGACACCCATCAGAAATGCACACACACCCAGACAAGAATGCCATAGTGAGGCACACACACAAACCAGGATCATTATAGAGCATGTGTTTTGGATGCTCAAATCATGGTTCCGCTGTCTTGACATATCTGGTGAAGCCTTGCAGTACTCTCCAGCCACATGTGCACACATGTTCATAGTATGTGCCATGCTACACAATATGATCCTGCAGAAACAGCTGCAGCAAGAACAAAGCGGGGAAGGGCCACACAGCTCCCCACCATTGCCAAGGTCTCCACAGGCACAGAGGGACTTGGAGGAGGGACATCCTGAGCCTGCCCCTGTAGGCAGACGAAGGTGTACCCAGTATGCGCTGTCCTTGGCAAACAGGCAACTCTTAGCACATACACTGACACAGTAGGCCCCGAGGGACTGATCTCTCTCTGACTCACACACACAGTAAAATAGATACCAAACATCACACCACCTATACCTTACCATGTAGAGGCAGTGTACTGTGTGCATTCACCATAGTCAGCCCTCAAGCACCATCCTCACAACAGCCTCAGGCACAAAGTAAGTCAGTCTCCTTAACAAAATAAATGAATGGAATGGAATGTGCTGATAACATATCTCTGGTATTGATTCAAGCATGCAAAGGAATGTGGTGGCTTACTGGGATAGCAGCAGACAACTGACAGCTCTGTGGGACAGCAGGAAGTGTATTCTCAGTACTAGTCTACCCACACCATGCAGTACCACCCTAGTTGACAAATAGCACTGCAGTATATGTGGCGAGCCAGATAACTGGGGGGTCATGGGTCATATGCATGGATGTCAAAGTGCGGGTCCCATACTCACCCCCAGCCTCACCCAGCAGATCAGTTGTAGAACACCTTACAGAAATATCTGGCAAAGCCCCCACATGGCGACATTAATGAAATTCCCACCTACAGACTTTAACACAGTGATATCACAGCAGGTCTGGCAGTGGCAGTATGGCTTTCAAAGGTAAGAAGTCTGATACTGCAAATGTTTATCCCAGAACAGTCTGACCTGTAGTCAATACTGTTATGCCTGTAGTCTCAAAGATAGGGCACACCACTATTCTAAATTGGACCAAAATGTTAAGCAAATATCAGCACAGTCTCTGCATATGTGTATTGTGTACAGATGTGTCACCCCTCATAGTCTCATAGAAATGCAATAACATGTCCCTAGCCTTAAACATCATCCAGCCATCAACTGCAGTGATGGCTCAGCACAATCAGAAAGCAGTTGTCAGTAACACCCACAGTCAACTTACTGGTACCATCCCAGGGTTGTCCACTGCTGGCAGTCTGGGAACATATGATCATCAGAATGAACTGCCTTGCTACAGATGGCCCACATCTGTCACACCTGGCCTACAGGCCTGTGGCAAATGCCCATGCCTCACCCACAGTGCCCTGTTAGGGAGTGTCATGGGGTTCATAACACCAACATAACTCAGTCTATAAAATGCAAAGAAAGGCCATGCTGCTAACTGCTAGGAGAAAACCTGGCAGTGTCAGAGAGCCAGAAATCTAGACAAAGCCATGAATAATTGGGTGAAAAAGGTCCAAAGAGAAAGACACATTTGAAATACTGCTCTAATAATGTTATAAAGTTGAAGGAATGAGTGTAGTAGCATGGAATGTCTGATGGCTACAAAGTCTGAAACTGCAATGTCAGCTGTCAGTAATATCTGACTTCAACCCTGAGTGACTTGCAAAACACTTTTCTTTGAAAACCACACTTGTTTGGGTAAACAACAAGATATATGAGCCATGGATGTTGACATTCTGTGATACTCTGTACAGTCGACATACAGGAGTAGGAGTCTAAAAATAAGAATTCACTCATTGGAGGCAGTCCTAACCCTGGAAGATGGTGACATGTCTGCACCCACAGAACCCTGGCCCACAGCCATGGGCAGTAACACATCCTTCCCTGATCACTCATCCTATGCAACATCCTGACCCCAAAATGTGGCCATCCAAGCAAAATGAGGTGGGCCATACATATATGTCAGACAAACACACACCTCCAGGCTGGTCAAACAGTCTGATACACACAAGATCCTCCAAGTACAGTCAACCTTTGAGAAGACCCCTATGCAAAGTGCTGGTAGCTATAGGCAAACGTATTTGACCCAGGACATCCCCTCCCACATATCTTATCCCCTACAAATCTATCCAGAGTCTGCCTGTCACCCTGATCCTGTCTGACTTATATTACCCAACCAAGGACTGGAAATCAGACCAGGCCAGAACAAAAATGCACAGAGATTCCACCATCGTAATATATCACCAAGGTGCTGGACCATTTCCAGAGCACCAGCAGTCAATTGCTTGTAGGCACACCTCTCAACAGGCTGGATTGTGCAAGAATGCATAGCATTTGGGCCAAAATTCTCGTGTGTGCATCATCCATCCTGAATTCCTCTGGTAAATCACTACGATGGTCTGAGAAGGTATGTAATGTGGTACTGAAACAATACATGACAGTGTCAAATGGCATATATGTCAGATGTCTGCTAAAACAAGCCCTGTAACCCTAGCAACCCATACATTACTGAGAGAAGTAGTCACAATCACCGTATGGCCCATCTTCTCCCCATTTTGATAGGCTATCTCCAGATATCCTGCACGAACAGGTTGAGAGGTATGGCTGTAATACAAAACAAACCAGACTGGAATACAAAAATCCCTGGAATAGAGTCCCACGCGTACTATAGGAGGTCACAATGGGCATGCTCATCACTTAGAGAAATGTCAGTAGGATCTAGGAATGAACAGACCTTCCCCACCCAGTGCACTTCCCATTGCCATACTTTAGCAGTCCTGAAGATGTCTGTCACCATAGAAGTCCTTTTCATCAGGCCTCAGCCCTAAAAACTCTGTGGTGTGTGTGATAACTGTGTAATAGAAATAACTAGTTAGGTAGGAGTTCTAATCTCAGTCTTGGCAAATGTTAAACTGTATGTGTGTTTACAAATTAAAACTTTTGGGTCCATTCAAACCTAGTTCAGTTATCCTTTCCTCTACTTAGCAGTACTGTAGATATCAGTCATCTTAGAAGTCCCATTCATCAAACATCAGCCCCATAAGATCTGTGGCATGTGTGATAACTGTGTAACACTATAGTATGAATAACTAATTAGGTAGGAGTTCTAATCTCTGTCCTGGCAAATGTAAAAGTGTGTGTGTGTGTGTGTGTGTGTGTGTGTGTGTGTGTGTGTGTGTGTGTGTGTGTGTGTGTGTGTGTGTTGACAAGTTAAAGCGTGCGTTTGGGTCCATTCAAACCCAGTACACTTCCGCTTTCCCTCTTAGCAGTCCTGCAGATATCAGTCACCTTAGAAGTCCCTTTCATCAGACATCAGCCCCATAAGCTCTGTGAGTTGTGTGATAATTGCGTAACACTGTAGTACAAATGACTAGTTAGGTAGGAGTTCTAGTCTTAGTCCTGGCAATGTAAAAGTGTGTGTGTTTACAAGTTAAAGCTTTTGGGTCCATTCAGACCCAGTACACTTCCCATGTCCCTACTTTAGCAGTCCTGCATATATCAGTCACCGTAGAAGTCCCTTTTGTGAGACCTCAGCCCTATAAGCTGTGTGGCACATGTGTTAACTGCATAACACCGCAGTGCAAATAACTAGGTAGGTTAGAGTTCTAATCCCAGTTCTGGCAAGTGTGTGTGTGTGTGTGTGTGTGTGTGTGTGTGTGTGTGTGTGTGTGTGTGTGTGTGTACATATATATATATATATATATATATATATATATATATATATATATATATATTTATCAAGTATTTTGTGGCCTCTCTCACCCAGTACATCACCCATTGCCATACTTTACAAGGGCTGGTGATGTTCCTCACCTTAGAGGTACCTTTGGACAGCTTTCACTCTATAAGCTCCATGGCATGTGTGATAAATACGTAACACTATAATAGCAATAAATAAATAGGTAGGGTTTCTGATCTCAGTCCTGGCAAGTGTGTGTGTTTGAACAGTATCCTGTCGGTGGGGTGGTTGTTGTGTTTGTGTGAGAACCACATCTATTGTGAGGTGGATTTTGCTACTTTTCGCTGTTGCCCACCCAGCACATGTCCCAGTGTCCACATTACACTGTAGAGGGACCTGTAGACACTCTGCAGCCCTATAAGCATTGTGCCATGTGCAATAACTATGTGACAGTATGGAATAGATGACAAGATAGGCTGCTCATCTAATCCTTGGATACCACTCCCCACTCAGGAATCATACACAAACACAGTCAGGTAGACAGCCACACCTATATCAGTAGGTGGCCTGCAAACCGGCTCACAGATATAACCCACAGAGTGAAACCAGCGGACACCATGCCAGACTGCTGAACAGTCACAAGTGGAGTCCCACAGGTTGTGGACCTGAGTTCCCTCATGTTTGGGATCCACACTTCTGAGGACCAGCCCAATACAAAGGCACCCTGGCTGACAATGTTTGCAGATGACTACAAGGTGGGTGCTATTATTATCCCCCCACATGAAGTTGACATCCTTCACCAAGGCCTCTCTGAGACCTATTACTGTTGTCAGAACCCTGTACATAAGCTCAATGCCAGATGATGTGCCGCCATCCTCTTTGGGTACAACATGGTTCCCATAAAGTAATACATTGATGGTAGTCCACTGAACACTGATGTTGGTATAATGGAATTGGGAACACAGGTTGACAATGAGCTGTATGGTGACCACCACAGTGCCACTGTCTTCTGAAAGTCCTTTCATGTGTCACTTCTCTTGACTCAGGGTGCTGAATCCTGGAAGTAAAAGGACAGTGTTTCCCTGTACACTCCCCTCAGTAGGTCAATCAATGTGTACTATGGCCCATTTGCCATGTACCCCACTGGACCGCAGCAACAACAGGAGAGGCTGCAAATGTACCTCACAAAGAGGATCTTAGGTACTACACACTTGCCCCATACAGACTACAACAACTGCAATGAATCTCTGTCTCATATTGGCTACTTAGGTGTGATCTCTACCTGACATACACAGTCATGTCTGACCCACCCTGTCAGGAATGCTACATCTGAGGAAACTAATCTGTCCACACAACATACCCCAGATACCTCAACCCCATCCTCACAATCAACAGGACATGCCGGTGGACAGGTTCACAACCCAGAGACTGGCCACGCCATGGAATAGATGCCACATACATGTCAAGCCAAGCAATCACTGGCCCTCTTCAAGAGAAATCAGGAGGAGTGGATGGGGAATAGAATACCTATCCTGGGGATCACTCGTGACTATACTCAGAAGACACACTGGGGAATATCGTCAGGTGGCATGATGCTAGTGTATTCCCATGGGTTAGCCTTGTAAAGCCTCCATGGCCATTTGCCACATACACACCTATGACTCTTTAAACCCATGTATCTCAGTACTGTCCAATGTGTGTGTGTGTTGATTAGTGTGTCTAAAAGTGTTTGTGAATGTGTAAACATGTGGGTGAAAGTAGTTGGTGGCCCTTCTCACCCAGTACAATTACCATTACCATACCTTACAAAGTGCTGTAGATGTTATTCACTATATAGGTACGTTGGGACACTCCACAAACTAAAAGCTCTGTGGTGTGTGTGTGTTAACTGCATAACACTATAATACCAATAACCACATAGCTAGGGGATCTAATATGAGTCCTGGCAAGTGTGTGTGTGTGTGTGTGTGTGTGTGTGTGTGTGTGTGTGTGTGTGTGTGTGTGTGTGTGTGTGTGTGTGTGTGTGTGTGTGTGTGTTATTGTAAGTGTGTATATGTGTAGGTTGCAGTATTTTGTGGCCTCTCTCACCCAGTACATCACCCCTTGTCATAATTTGCAAGGCCTGGTGATGTCCCTCACCTTAGAAGTACCTTTGGACATGTGTCACCCCATAACGTCCATGGCACATGCGATGAATGCATACCAGTGTAGTAACAGTAAATTGATAAGTAGGTGTTCTACTCACACAGTCCTGGCAAATGTGTGTGAAAGAAGAGTATCTTGTGTGTGTTTGTGTGTGAATGACTTCCATTGGATGAGCATGGATTTGTATTTTATGCCATGGTACACACAGTGCACATTCCTAAGTCTACTGTATGAGGTCCACTGCTCACATCAACTGTTGTGATATCTGTAGACACTCTTTAGCCCTATAAGCCCTGTGCAACAGTATGGAATAGTATGGTACAAATAACATCATAGGTTGGTCTGCTAATGTCAGTACTGGCAAGTGTGTGTGTGTGGTGTGTGTGTGTGTGTGTGTGTGTGTGTGTGTGTGTGTGTGTGTGTGTGTGTGTGTGTGTGTGTGTTTGTGTGTGTGTTTATGTGTGCATTGGTGTGTATAGCAGTGGTTGTAAGTGTGTAGACTTGTATGCGATACTATTATGAGTACTCACACACCCAGTACAGCCACCATTGCCATACCCCGCAAGGCCATGTGATGTTATTCACTTCACAGGTACCTTGTAATACTCATCACAGTAGTAGTCCTGTGCCACCGGCAATAACCGCATAATAGTGTGGTATCACAACTTGATTGGTAGGGGTTCCAAAAACAACACTGGCAACTGTGATCCTGTGAGTGCAAATGTGTGTGTGTGTGTGTGTGTGTGTGTGTGTGTGTGTGTGTGTGTGTGTGTGTGTGCGTGTGTGCGTGTGTGCATGTGTGCATGTGTGTGTGTGTGTGTGTGTGTGTGTGTGTGTGTGTGTGTGTGAACTGTATTCTCTGTGCGTTTGGTCAACACAATATCCTCTGTGGTTGAGGGCATTAACAATCTCTGGTGTGTTCCACCCACCACACTTACCATTGTCCACTGTACTAGAGCTGATGTCAACCACCATAGACTGAGATACAACTCCTCAGCCTTATAAGCTATGAGGCACATGCAAGAACTGTTACACAGACCTGGGAAATGTGTGCAGATACAGCTGTACCCCGACAATGACATGGTCAGTGTGTTACTACACTGCCATGCCCCTTAATGGTGATGTCTGCAGAGCCACATCCTGCTGACACACAGACACCTGGAACACAAACAGAATGCAGCATGTGAGAACACATTTGCTTAGTGTTATTAACACCAATAATGCATCATGGCAGAAAAGGTACACACACTCTGATGTGTACCCATTACAAATGCCAGATGACAGCACCTTGCATAGCATTAAATAGCTACACTCTATTAAAGGTCACCATGTGCATCAGACCCATATAAGCATGTCCCTGCATTGATGGTATGGATGGCATGGATGTGGCACAGGTATCATCATATGCACAGGATGTTGTGTGGGTTTGCCTGAAGCCTAGGCTGAGCCACATGGTTGACATCATGTGTGATTGTTTGGGGGGTCATTAAATGGGCACTGCAGGGGTGGTTTGTATGTGTGCGTGTGTGTGTGTGTGTGTGTGTGTGTGTGTGGAGGTGACTTTTCTGATGGTGATGTGTGTGTGTTTATATGCACACAGTCATGCCATGTGGGCACCCTACACAGTAGTATTTTGGACAGCTGTGGGCCATACATGGCAGGGTGTATAGTTCACCTTCTCTGGCCATGGACATAGGAACTGGGCCTGATGGGAGTATCACCGGCACCACCAGGGCCGAATCCAGATGCAGTACTACTCTCCACTGCCTGCTGGATCTGCATCCCTGTTGGGACCGGTCAGAATTATGTGCCCATGCTCTGCTGCATCATGGCATGGACAACAAACCCCTTGCAGTAGTGCTGGTGGCACTGCCAGCATAGGAATATGATGATGCATGGCCATGTAGATCCTCAGCTGATCATGGTGTTGCCCTACAGCCACATGGCTGCTGGCCAGTGTTCACCAAACACTCAGACATAGATATTCCACAGTCGAGGAGTGCCAAGGTCTCCCCCCACCATCTATCCATGACCCCAGTACTCTCACAGATGGCTGCAGTGAGTTCATATTGCCACGGACACCAAGGATGTGCTCATCCGTGACCCTGCATATATATGCTGTATTATGTTCGTTACATGCCTGTGTCCCCATGACAGCCTGAAACATGTGTCTGGTGACTTCTGCCATGGCACTTGCAACAGGGACATGACGGGCTTCAGTCCTCCTCTGAACATCCCTGCCCATCTGCCTGTGTGGGACCTCACCAGTACTATGGCTATGGCTAGTGCACCCTCACTTGCCATAGTCACCACAGTAGCCTGTTTCATTCCACCACCCACCAACTGTCCATTATCTGTGGCTACTGGTGAGGAGGATTGTGTGAGCATTGTGACTGTGTGCAGGGATGGGGTTGACAATAGTGGGATGTCAACCGATGGCACAGTATCAGCCCCTGACAACACCACCTGTTCCTCAATATGAGTATCATTATGGTCAGAGTCTGCAGAGACACTGACATCAGTATCCGAATGGGAGGGACTGCAGCCACTGTGTCCACCTGTGAGGGGATCCAATGCCTGTCAGCCTGGGATGACATGCTCGACAAGCCACGATGCTTCGCTAGGGATGGCTTGCACCTGTCACCCCTGGGCTTTTGGATATTGGCAAAGGCTTTTGCTACCCCCAATAGTGCCTTTTTTAGGCAAGGCTCAAAAAGACAAACCCACCTCCATGGGTATCACAAGGGATAAGAAACTAAGAGTAATGCTACTCAACGCCAAAAGTCTAAACCTCAAGATGCACACATTCAAAACTCTCCTTAGCATGGAGAACATCGATATCTGTGCAGTAACAGAAACCTGGTTCAAGGCTCTAGAGAGCACCCCAGCACTACCAGGTTATACCTCATATCATGCTTTTCAGCCCCAAAACTTGGACCGAACCACAAAAGGAGGGAGAGTATCAATATTCATCAAAGATACCCACACCTCCAGGTTGGTGGCACAGCACGAAGCATCAGAGACTATCCATGTGCAACTAACAGTGGGTAAAACTGCCTTCCAGTTTATAGCCTGCTATAGACCACCCTCCCAAACTCAGGAACCCCACTCGGCCTTCCTGAGAACACTGGAAAATATGAAGGTCTCTCCAAACACCATTATATTGGGTGACTTCAACTACCCAACTATAGACTGGGAGCATTACTCTAGCTCCAACACCCTAGCCCAAAGGTTCCTGGAATTTATAAACTCAAATGCTATGGAACAACTTGTTACAACTCCCACAAGAGGGGAAAACATACTGGACCTGATCATCACCAACATGGGGACTCTATGCTCCAGACCAGAAGTGTATCCCTCACTGGTAAGATCAGACCATAAACTAATCTCACTGGATATTCACATCCCAACCCCATCCCATGCCCAGAAAACCACAGTGAAAAACTTCTCTAAAGCAAATTTTACACTCCTCAAAACCGAGGTGGAATCCTTCAAAGCCACCGGGCCTGTGGATAATACGGCCCAGACTGCAAAATCCTTTATAAACGCATTCTATGAACACCTTCAGGAATGCATGGTTCATGCAATCCCAAATAAAACCAAGACCCAATCCTCCAAAGGCAGACGTCCTGTCTGGTGGACCCCAGCCATAAACAAACTATACAATAGAAGGAGGAAGCTACTACATGATGGAGCAAAATCCCAAAACGGGAAGGCATCTCTGATCAGTATTAGCAAAAAACTATGGGCACTCATAAAATCATCTAAGGCCAGCTTCGAGAGAAAAATTGCACAGGACACTAAGGATAATCACAAGGCTTTCTTTAGTTATGTTAGGAACCTGGGTGGGAATTCCCAGATATGCTCAGAATTAGTCCAAAATGATAAAAAAATACACCGAACCCACAGACATTGCCAACATCCTAGCTGACAGGTTCAGCGCAAACTCCCCCCCCCCTCTCCACCAAAAGGGCTAATATCTATCCCAGCAGAGTGCTGCCCCCCTGACATCTCAAATGCTCAGGTAAGAGCTGCCCTCTCCAAAGCAAGAAACACAGCATCAATGGGACCAGACGGTGTCCCGGGCTGCGTCCTACATGAACTCCAAGAAGAGCTAAACCCAAACCTAAAACTACTGTTCAATCTCAGCCTTACTACAGGATATGTACCCAAAGAGTGGTGTACAGCAACAGTGGTCCCTCTCCACAAAGGTGGTGCCTCAACAGATCCTGGAAACTATCGCTCCATAAGTCTCACTAGCTTGGTCTGCATAGCTATGGAAAGGATCATCATGGACCTCATAAATAAAGATATTGGGGACCTACAGACACTGGATCCTACCCAGTTCGGCTTTGTTAAGGGCAGATCCTGCCTCTTAAACCTGGTCGATTTCTTTGAAACAGTCACCAAGGCCATTGACAAGGGGAAGGTGGTCGACACAGCCTACCTGGACCTCGCAAAAGCCTTTGATACAATACCCCACTCGGGCATTATAAATAAGCTCACCAGCTTAAATATAAACCCCTATGTCACTAGATGGGTTGCAAACTGGCTCAAGAACAGAACCCACATGGTTAGAATAGCTGGAGCCATGTCAGACTCTAAACCAGTTACAAGTGGCGTCCCACAAGGCTCAGTCCTGGGACCTCTCTTGTTCGGTATATATTTCTCGGAGGTACAGGCCAACATGGAAGGACTGTGGCTGACCAAGTTCGCAGGTGACTGCAAACTGGGCACCATAATAGACTCTCCAGCCGACACAAGCATCCTCCAAAAGGGCCTTATAGAAACAGACAACTGGTTCCAGAGCCATGGCTTCAAGCTAAATGCCAAAAAGTGTATAGTCATCCCCTTTGGCAAAAACAAAGTGCCCACAAATTGCCACATAGGTGGTAATCCATTAAGTACAGAAGAAGTAATTAGGGACCTGGGGACCCAAGTTGATAGCAATCTCTCATTTGACAACCACGTGGCCAAAGTGGTTAAAAAAACATTTTATATAGCCCACCTAATCATGAAGGGATTCACATCTAGATCAGGGGAGGTCATCGTGCCTCTTTACTCATCCCTCATCAGGCCCATAATTGAGTACAATGCCCCTTTTGGGATGTACCTTACCAGACACTTGCAGCAACTGGAAAGACCCCAAAAGTACCTCACCAAGAGGATCAAGGGGCTCAAACAGATGCCGTATGCTGCCCGGTTAAAGAAACTCCAGCTCTACTCAGTGGCATACCACCTGCTCAGAGGTGATCTGTGCCTGACGTATAAACCATGTCCAACCCGGAATTAATGGACATGCTGCACCTCAGAAAATCCAAATCCCATCGAGCTACGTGCTCAAGGGACTTTAACCTCAGCACTGAAATAAATAGGACATGCTGGAGGGACAGATTCATAACCCAGAGGCTCCCTTCACTCTAGAATAAAATCCCAGTCCAGGTTAGGCAGAGTCCCTCATTGACTCTCTTCAAGAGGAATCTTGATGAGTGGATGGGAGATCGTAGGTTTACCCTGGGTATCACTTCTGTGTCACTGTTAGAAAGAGGCACAATATACTAACCTTGAAAAAGGGCATAGCAAAATTAATTTAAAATGGGTAGCAAAAGCCATACACACTCTGGCTAGGCTTATAAATGCCCTAGGGCAGATAGCCTAGTATGAACCTATGAACCCATGAACCTATATGTAAATCACTACTGGCACTATAAGATTTGCTGGTACACACATACACACACACACACACACACACACACACACACACACACACACACACACACACACACACACACACACACACACACAGGTGAGGTGCCTCAAAGGCATTACACAGACCTCACATTAGCTGACTGGTGGCATTCACGACACACAATCAGACAATAATATACACACTCTGGATGGACCCTCAGCATCATGTAGTGCAGCCCTTTCCAATTACCATTGCTACTAATATACACCTCTGGGATACGTGAGTGGTGTTAGTAGGCAATGGCTCTTCACCTAGCACACACTGCTCACATGTAAATTATTGCTGTTCACCTGTATAGCACTGTGGCAACTCCTACAGAACATACCCCACAACTGTACAGGGTTTTGCTGAATTTCTACATGTGTGGCTCATATGTTTGGTCTGTTCCTCATAACTCTTGTGTTTGTCTGATACATTACTGGGTTGGCCTGTGGATTGATGCAACTAAGTAATGTCCTAACTGGAGGTTCAAACTGCATAACTTGCAGTACATGTATTTTAAAACAAAGCCGGTTACGCAAACAACTTCCTAAGCTTACAGTAGATATAGTAAGTGTACATACATCTGTTAACATGCCAGGTTTTCATGATATATCACATGACACCTGAGAAATCAGGTCACACCATTGCCATAATTTCATATGACATATAACCTGTGCAATCCAAATGAAGAACATACACATAATTTACAGGTAACATCTGGTAAATGAAATAGGCTGGTTGCATGAGTGTGCACACCCTTAAAGTAATACCCTGTTAAATCAACTTTTGATTTAATCACAGCATGCAGTCCTCTTGGGAAGGTGTCTATCAGCATGGCACATCTTGACTTGCCAATGTTTGCACACTCTCCCTTGCAAAACACCTCCAACTATGTCAGATTGCAAGGGCATCCCCTATACACTGCCCTCTTCAGGTTGTCCTGCATATATCCTATTGGACGTAGATGTCAGCTCTGAATCGGCCAGTGCAGAGTGTTGCATGTGTTCTGATGAAGCCATCCTTTTGTTGATATGGATGTATGGTTTGGGCCATTGTTCTGTGGAAAGGTAGAATTCCTCACCATCCATAGCTATGTGGCAGACACCAGAATGTTTTGGAGCCACAAGGGACCAGTGTTTGGAATTGTTCATAATCCCCTCTAACGTGGCTACAGACCCAGTTCTAGCTTGTGAACAGCAACCACAAAGCAGGACACTGCCATCACCATGCTTCACCACGGGGGTGGTGTTGTGGTGATGTGCAGTGGTAATATTGTGCCAAACACACCTGTCAGACTTGTGGCCAGTGAGTACAACTGTGGTCCCATATTACCATGACACATTTTCCCCACTTATTTTTTGGAGATTTGTATTGTTTCAGACTTTCACCAGGCCTGTATATTGTTTGATGTGAGGAACTTCTGCCATCTTCCAACCCTACTCTATAGGTAGGCTATATGGAGACCATGGAAGGTTGTTGTGACATGTAGTACACATCCAGTACTTGCTGGAGATTCCTGCTTACACCTTCACTGTTGCTGTAGGGGTCCTGGCAGCCTCCCTGGCCAGTTTTGGTCTTGTATTCTCATAGACGTTGGTGGGATGCCCACTCCGTCACAATGTCACTGTAGCCCTTTATTTTCACCACCTTTTGATGAGTGTCTGCACTGTGTTCCATGGTATGTGCAATACTGTTGAAATGTTTGGGTACCCTTCTCCCGGCTAATACATCTCAAACATGTGGTCCCTTAGCAGCTTTGTCAGCTCTATGTGAATCATGGCTGTTTCTGTAGCAGACAACTGGGTATATGTTAGGATAATCCTGGTAGGACAGCTGACTGTTAGTTGCTGTTAATCAAACAGTCTCTGTAATTGATGGCTGTTGTGTACCCAATAAGATGTACTGCTGTAGTTATATTGAAAACTGCCTCAACACAGTACTAGCTTCAACCTGTGCACACATATGCATCTAGGTTGTTGTACTATTGTTATGTGTCATTATTGTTCCCCTAACAGATTTATTTGCTTTACAATTGAATTGTACAGGTTATTGGTCACATGAAAGGTTGGCAGTATTCTGAACTTGTCTATTGTGCTCTCATTTTTGTATATCACACATACTTGGCATTCCAACGGGTGTGTACACCATTTATATGCACTGTATGCCACTAATTTCTACAATATGACTCTAGTTTTGGGCTTTTGCCCCCCCCCCTTTTTGTCGGTCTTTGTCCAGGTGTTCTGCAATAACAGGTTGTGAGGTATTCTACAGATATGTGACATCTCCTGCAAATAGGCCCCTGTCATGACCACCATGATGCAATGCAATAAACACCACCACAGGTGAACATGCAGATATTGCCAAATGGCTGAGTGTAACAGTTGTATGTACGGTCACATGCATTAACCTTAGCATGCCTGAGGTACTGGTGAGTCACAACAGGGACACCCCAGACTTACTGGGTTCAGGCTGCTGTCCCATGAGCAGACCAGAGGAACCTATGCAGTTGTGAGGAAGAGGTATTGTCAGCAGCTTCACATTAGGTATTGTTACAAGATGAGCACTACATTTCTCACAGGAACAGTACACACTATGATATTACATAATTTGCTGTTCTTCATCATAGATGTGCACTTGAGTGCATTACTACACCCCACTCACTTATCCATTTTGCGGTCACATATGCATCTAGAGACTCTGTAGAAGGCAGTTTAAATACTACCTCATTACATTGATCTGCACTTTGGCCTTACCTGGATGCTCCCTGCCTGTTGCCTGGGTGACATCTACCTACACAACTGCTGTTTCCCATGTTTGGGTTGGTGTGTGGGCTATCCCAAGTTGGCAAAGAGCTCCTCTGTCACCGAAAGTGGGGCCTGTGTGGCTGGCCACTCACCAGTGGCAGAACAGTCCTTCACTACAGCAGCAACCCTTTGCTGGGCACAACGTATCAGGTCAGTTGCTCTATGCCTGACCTGATCATATGTGAGTCCATGGTGGCCTAACACATTCACTCTGTGGATGATCTCATTTGACAGGCAGTCCGTTCCTTCAGATTTTGGTGGCTACAGCCAGAAAGGATGGCATAGTTTAAGATTGCAGCTTCTGTGATGGCTGCTGTCTCTGCATTGATGTAAGGCATTTGCCGCTGCATGGCACCTGGAAGACATACACAGGGAAACACATCACATGACCTCAGACATTGCCCAGAGTTCTTTACAGAGCCAGCACATGCATAGAGACTATCATTAGCCACCACTTACAAACACATCATACCCCTGTACCTGGCAGCACTGTATGAACATGCATTGTACTTCTGGTCCTGATGTGTCATGTTTCCCCCAATGAGGGCCAGTACATTTTATAAACCACCATTCATCATTCACGTTTGTGTAGAGGGATGACAGTGGCCATGTTTCTTGCAGATGGGATGTCAATGGTGCTCAGGCTTTGCTTGCATACAGTGTGTAATGGAGCTGGAAGCATATGCATGGGTTCATGTAGGATCCAGACAGGAATGTTATCAGGCCCCAAGGGGACTTGCTTTTATTAACTTTGATTAGGCAGTTTGGACCTGATCCATGATGATGAGGGGAGGGGTGTGTGTGCTGTGCATATCCACCTATACAGATGGTGATCCAGGGTAGTGATGTTTGCCCTAAACCTATCTGCAGCAGTTTGGCTGTAGCTATAGTGTGTGTGTGTATGTTCTGTGACTGACCACCATTACAGGCTGGATTGGGTTGGTGCCTCTAAGACTGCAGACATATGTGAAGATGGCTTTGTGATTGCCCTTAGTGGAGGTGTCCAATTTGTACTCATAGCTAGCCTTACAGTAATCCACCTGTGACCTATTATGCTCATTCAGATAAAGGTTGTCATACTACTCAACTGGTGTCTGATCCTACTTTGCCCTGTACAACCAATATGGCATCACATTATGTGCTTTGTGCATTGCTGCTATCCATCAAAGGGGTTTTCTCTACTTTGGTAGAGACAGGTTTTACAAGTAAGATATTGCTGAGGCCATACAGCTATGGGGGTAGTCATATATCTGTTTGTAGTAGGCATGGACACAGGGTCAGAACACAGTTGTCTACCTCTACAATCTCAATGTGATACTCATGCTTATTATACTACCCATGTCTGTGTCAGGACAATGACACCACCAGTAGCTGTAGAGGTGTAACTCTGTTGGATGCACTCAAACTAAGGTTACACACGTACAACATGTGCAGCTTAATTACCTGACTTATTGCATCCCATGTCAGTTGTTATGAGGCAGCCAGGTACATCTACCCATACATACATATGCACAGGTAATACCTGCTGTGCATTTCTGTTCTATGTCAGTATGGTGCACTGTAATGACTGTCTTGCTGCTCAGTCAGTCATGTCAACCTGTTAGGGCAGGACATCTGTAGGACAATGCACATACATGGTGGGCTATGGGCCACAATTAGTGATGCTTTTTTCATATTGCTGTAACACACATATGTCATTTGATAGTGCAGTAACCTTTGCATTCACTGACATACACTGGAGGATGTCTGATGCTTATACGGCAGGCAGAGAAGTGAAAGGCTAGGTGTGTGGTAGTGAGGGTAGGAACTGTTAATGTTGTGAGTATCACTGGTATGGGGGACAGAGCTAGCTGATATGCTGGACAGAGGAAAGGTGGATATATTGTGTGTGCCAGAGACTGGATGTAAGGGGTGTACAGCTGTGTGTATCAGAGTCGGGTACAAATAGTTCTATCATGGTATGTATGGGAGGAGAAATGGTGTAGGGGTTAACCTGAAGGAACATTATGCCAAGAGTGTTTTTGGAGGTGATAAGAGTGTCAGGTAGAGTGATGTTCAGGAGGCTGGGAACTGATGATGTAATGGTGACAGTTGTTAGTGCATATGCTCTGCTAATTGCATGTGTGATGGATGAGACAGATGTACATTGGTGTGGATGGATGAAGTGGTGATGCATAGACCCAAAGGTGAGTGAGTGGTGATTGGAACAGATTTCAATGGGCATGTTGGTGAAGGGGACAGAGGGGATGGAGAAGTGATGTGTAGGTATGGTGTTAAGAAAAGGAATGCAGAAGGTAAAATGGTGGTGGAGTTTGCAACAGAGGTTGGATTTGGATGTGGTGGATACATAGTATTACAATACCGAGAGGCATAGGGTGACATACAAGAGTGGAGGAAGATGCACACAGGTGGATTATCTTCTATGCAGATGGGCTTGTTTGAAGAGGATTTCTAACTGTAAAGTGGTGACAGGGGAAAGTGCAGTTAGGTAGCATGGAAGGTTGGTCTGTGGGACGACATTGGTGATCACCAAGAGGGGGAGAAGTGTGAGGGCAGCACCACGGATCAAATGGTGGATACTGAGAAAGGGTGATTGCAAGGCTGAGTTCAGGGAAGAGTTAAGACAGGAAGTGGGTGGCAGTGAAGAGTTAGCAAATATCTGGGTAACTACATCTGAGCTAGTACAGGAGATGACTAGAATGGGGCTTAATGTGACATCTGCACAGAGAAAGGAGTGCAAGGAGTCCTGGTGGTGGCATGAGGAAGTACAGGGGAGTATACAGGGAAAGAAGTTGGCCAAGGAGAAGTGGGATTATCAGACAGATGCAGAAAGTAGGCAGGTGTATAGGGAGATGGGGTGCATGGCAAAGAGAGTGGTGGCAAAGGCTGAGGATGGGGCATCTGAAGGATTGTATGTAAGGTTGGACAGCAGGGATGGAGAATAAGACCTGTACCAATTGGCTTGACAGAGGCATGTAGCTAGGAAGGATGTGCAGCAGATAAGGCTGTGAAAGGATAATGGTGGAAGTGAACTCACTAGTGCGGAGAGTGTGTCAAGCAGGTGGAAACAGTACTTTGATGGACTGTTGAATGAAGAGAATGAGGGACTGAGAATGCTGGATGATGTGGGTATGGTGAATCAGGATGTGCAACAGATTATCAAGGGGGAAGTAAGGATAGCTGTGAAGAGATTTAAGACTGGAAATGCTATTGGTCCAGATGAAATACCTGTGGAAGCATGGATGTGTTTAGGACAAATGGCAGTGGTCTTTTTAACTGGATTGTTTACTGTAATCTAGGAAAGTGAGAGGATACATGAGGAGTGGATGAAATGTGTTTGGGGACTGATTATGAGAATAAGGATGGTGTGCAGAGCTGTAGTAACTACAGAAGGATAACATTGATCAGTCACAGCATGAGGTAATGGTAAAGGGTGGTGGAAGACAGGCTAAGAAGGGAGGTGAGGAGTACTGATCAGCAGCATGGTTTCATGCCAGGACAGAGCAGTACAGATGAGATGTTTGCTCTGAGAGTGTTGATGGGGACATACAGAGAAGGTTGACATAGCTGCGTTGTGTCTTTGTGGACTTACAGATAGCATATGACAGGATTCTTAGAGAGGATTTGTGGTATTGTTTGAGGTGGTCAGGAGTGGTGAAGGAATCTATAAGATTACAGAACATGTACAAGGTTAGTGTGACAGCAGTGAGTTCTGCACTGGGAGTGACAGGTGTGTTTAAGATGGAGGTGGGAGTACACCAGGGATCAGCTATGAGCCCTTTCTTATTTGTAGTGGTGATGGACAGGTTGACAGACATGATCAGACAGGAGTTCCCCAAGACTGTGCTGTTTGCAGATGATATTGTGGTCTGTAGTGAGAGTAGGGAACAGGTTAAGGAGACCTTGGAGAGGTGGAGGTATTGTCTAGAGGGGGAGAAATGATGGTCAGCAGAACTAAGATGGAATATATGTGTGTGTGTGTGAATGGGAGGGAGGATGGAGGAATGGTGAGGATGCAGGGAGTACAGTTTTCAAAGGTGGATAGGTGTGAATACTTGGGAACAACAGTTCAGAGTAATGGTGAGTGTGGGGAAGAGGTGAAGACATGAGTACGGGCAGGATGTGGGTAGTGGGGAAGAGTGTCATGTGTGATTTGTGACATACAAGTACCATTAAGAGTGATAGTGAAGGTCTACAAGAGGGGAGTGAGACCATCTGTGTTATATGGGTTGGAGACATTGAAAAAAGAGGCACAAGTCAGAGCTGGACATAGCAGAGTTACTGAAGGTATGATTTGCACTGGGTGTGGCCTAGCAGTGTCACAGCCAGTATTGTGCAACACACACCCCAGTAGTGGTCATATGTGAGCCATTCTTTTCTGGGGTGACTCTGGGCCCTGAGTTGTGTTCTATGTCACTGCAGACAGACACAGTTTCTATGGCCATAGGTTCTGCTCAGCAATATATCAGTACTGCATGTGTTGTTGAGACATAATATTGTTTGAACTTCCTATTTTCCATGTTTACATGCCCCCTACTACATTCCATTACAGGCTTAATTGTTTGACATAGCTGTGTTTTTTTACTCCATCAGTCTCAGTGTGTGTGTGTGTGTGTGTGTGTGTGTGTGTGTGTGTGTGTGTGTGTGTGTGTGTGTGTGTGTGTTTGTGTGTGTCTCTCTCTCTCTCTCTCTCTCTCTGAGACAGATGTAGGATACACATCTGTTTTATATAGGCAGCATCTTGCCTTTAGTAGGTAATGAGGAGGGTGGCCTAATGGTTAAGGTGTTTGCCTTGCAAGCACAAGGGTTTGAGTCTCACAAGGGATAATTGGCTGGGCTTAAAATGGCTTGCAAGGGCAGTTAGCTTAGTACTAATCTATGAACCTATGAATGCTCATGAGCAGCTGATGGCCTGTGCACCGAGTCTCCCACTTGCTGATTGCATGTGGAAGATAACTGGCTGGGCTTAAAGTGGCTCGCAAGGGCAGTTAGCTTAGTACTAATCTATGAACCTATGAATGCTCATGAGCAGCTGATGGTCTGTGCCCTGAGTCCCTCACTTGCTGATTGCATGTGGAACAGCTGTGGTATCATTCCCATACCCAATAGCATGGGAACACACTCCTATAACTGAGTACTTCATGTAGGTGTTGCCCCTTCTCCTTACCTGGGAGGAGTACTTCATGGAGGTGTATGATGAACAGCATCACAGAGTGTAGTTGGGAATATCGCTTACAACAAACACTGTGGATACAGCCCAACAAACTGGGGGAGAATGTTCCAGACAAAGGGACAGAATGTATGTATTGCTGTTATACAGTTGAAGTAATGCTAGTTTGACAGGGTTTGTGTGGATATGGCTGTTCTGCATGAATTTAAGTCTGATAGTGTTATGTGGTTGAAATAACTCTCAACTGTATGGCTATCTGCAGACTGGTCAGAGTTTGGACTCTTATATTTGGTGTGTTACCAACACATTTTTTGGCCTTGGAAATTCAGTAGCATACTCTGAGGATTGCAATCAGTAAATAGTAACATCCATGTGTGTTTCTGACTTTATATCCCTCAGAGCAGATATGTTACAACAACCCTTTTACACCAGCAACTTTTTCAGATTATGACAGCAATATGTCAATAATGCCCCTGTGTTTGGGCGTCTGCCCCCAAGTATGTCAGGCTTTGTCCAGATGTCATGCTGTAAAAGGTGTTTAGGTATAGTATATCATTATATAGTGACTTCATTCCAGATATCATACCAGTGATGTATCAGACTGCCAGACATATTACATGTAGAAGGCCTTATATATGAGGACGAAGCCTGGATGTTCTGTGGGACTCTATACAGTTGAGAGGACTGTGTGTTTCTGGCAATTGTTGACAGACTGTTAGGATTGTATAGCAGTGTTTTGTGAATGTGTTATTTGGCCTGTGTAGGGAGGGGGTAGACGTAAGTGTTAAGGGTTCTTTTCTATCTGACTTTGCATGCTGCTCCAGCTTCTGGTGCTCTATCAGCTGTATATGTTTGTAGGGGCAGACTGAGACATGTCCCATACCACATTCAGGCGTCAGACTACACTGTGAATTGGGCCAGTATATATATATAGGGGCAGTGTGTGAGTGGCAAACATGCTGATGATTTTGTTCACACAGTCCATATACTCTACTGTTCCTGTGGCTTACCAGTATGTCACTTTGAATGTGGTGAGATTGGTTCTGTGTATGCACTTTCATGCTGGTGTCTGTTGGTCAGTGCTGTTACGTCCCTGTAGTGCCTGATATATTTGCAATTACATGTGTATTCCCACATAGCAAAATTGGGTTTGTGTTGTGCCAGTCTGCCTGTGGTTTAGACAGTACTTGGTGACATGTCTAGCAGCTCAGTGTAGTTTCCCTACTGTGATGTTATGTCTCAATATTTATCAGATGTACTGTTGCCTGGCCCCCATACGTGTTGTACATGTCTGGCACATCAGTGGGATGATGTGAAGATGGATGTCAGTGAGTAGTGGGGAGTAATTTGGTTTTAAACTTGGGCTATTCCAGTCAATATATGGTACAACAGACAGGAGGGTGTTACTGCATCAACTGTGTCACCTTATCTACTCCAGTATTTGGGATATGTTCTCAGTTTCATGGCTTTACCCCCCCCCCCCCAGTCAGGCTTGGTCCAGATTTGTTGCACTAAGGGGTTCTGAGCATACCTCTCGACTGGCCAGACTGTTTCATACTGTCCAGGATTATTGCTCATGTGTATGTTTTGTTTCACAGAATCATTATTTTAATTTCTGTGGTAAATCATTGTGATGATGTGAGGATTTCTGTCTGTAAATTATGACATACATTTCGTTTTCAGAACTCACATCCTTCTGAACATGTATGCTGACATGAGCCTTGTTACTGTAGCAACATTCTATACTTATAACTGCAGTACAGACATTATGTCCCTGTTCTTGGACCATTGTCTCCCTATTTTGACAGCCTGTGTCCAGAATTATTCCACTGGGAGGTGTAGAGGTATGGTGCTGGGTATGACTTCACTACATGTTACGGTTTTTTATATATATATATATATATATATATATATATATATTTATTTTAGATATATTTATACTGCTATATATATATATATATATATATATATATATATATATATATATATATATATATATGTATATATTCTATACATATTTGTTTTATATTTATAGCTCCATATATCTGATGTATATACTTTTTCATATTTATCTATCACCATACACATCTATATGTGTATGTTTATATATACTAAACATGACTGATTCCACAGTGTTTGTTCCCTACTATTATATACCTGTACTGAATGATATATTTTAAAATACAGCACTCATTGTGACAGCTCAGATGGTGTAGTAGTACATTGTTTTGACTATGCTGTACAGGGTCCTGGCTTCAAGACTTGGCGGCGCTGATTATTTTGTTGCTGGGCAGAAAAATGGCTGATGGCGACAGGGTGTTTAAGGCAGTTTTAAGCAGTTGTAATGGGGTTTGCATGATGGTAAGTGATGCCAGCACATGGTTAAATGGGAAACTGCTTAATCATTGTAGGCATCGCATAGCATCATGCAAACTCGCTTACTGCCGCTTACTGCTGCTTACTGACACTTACTCCTGCTTACTCCTGTGCTTTTGTGTCTTTTAGCTTTTCCCGGTTAGGGGTCGCCACAGCAGAACTCCGGTCCGCTAATAACTGGCAGTAGATTTTTACGTACTGGCTTGCCGGGCCTAACGCACAACCTTCAACGAAGGAACACCCATTCACGCATGCCGCTACACAGAAGTTGCTCTAACTGAGAATCGAATGGGCAACGTCTAACTGTGAGGCTAAAATGCTACTGCAGTACCACGACCACTTTCCCCTAATTTCTTTAAAAGAAAAGAAAAAAGTGGTGATAGGAAAATGGTGAAAAAGGGGGCACACAGAGGGAAGAACAATATGAAAGATAGCTAGGGATGTGCAGGATGGGTGTAGGGAATGTCCATAGCTGGCCATTTCTGATACAGCAACAGCCGTACATTTGTACAGAATTTAGAGGTGAATTTGGGCATTCAAACCCCTGAGAGAGGGGTGAGGACAACAGTAATGTGTTAAGCCAATTAGACCAGATTACATATGCCCAGTGGAGATGTGTGCAAAATGAACAGCTATGTATGGGGCGACATTTTTTGTGGGAACAGATTGCCTTTTTTTTTTTTTTTTTAATAAGGTGAGAGTGGGATGTTGGGGAAGGATAGTAGGTATATTTGGGGAGGTAGGTTGGGTAGGAAGAGAGACAAGACAGAAATGACAGCAGCCAGGGGTGGTATATGACCCATGTGGGAGGGGTAAGCACCTTGGATGGAGAGGGTGTTTGTGAATCAAATGCCCATAAGCCCCCAAATGGATACAGTGGGACTGAGATCCTCACCCATGGGCAGTCACCACTGCACCTTCGCGGCCCCGAAGGTGGCTATCCTGCAGGCTGAGCAGGAAGGGCAGACTGACCCTCAATATGCACCACACAGCCCTCAAGCTGGTGTAGCTGATCTCCAAACTCCTTTCAAAGCTTGCTACACACCAATCCCTGGACCTGACATCAGGTGACAGTGTCCTGTCTGTGCCCAGTCCCGGGGGGGGCCCATCCCCTTAGGCAGTTCCACCCGAAGGTGGTGCAGGACGAGCAGACAAGGAGGCCCTGGGTTAGGTCCCAGATGTGCTGGGGCTCAGTGCCATGACCAGTTGAGGTGGGACAGGCGGATCTGCTGGGATCGGCCTTCCCAGACGTGCTATGGTGTTGAGGTTTTACAACATATGTTGGTTAGTCATGAACAACACATTCCAGGATTAGTTATAACAGCATGAGTGGGTATTCCCCATTAACCCAAAACAACAGATTTGAAACAGTTGCATAGCAAACAGAACACATGCATATATGGAACCACAGTGGACATTATAACAGCATGCAGGTTACATTGAAAGCAACAGGCCACCCATAATAGTATTTGAACAGGGAACATTAATAATCAAATGTTTAAATATTTGTACAACAATAGGACACATGTCTTAACAGTAGGTTTGGTGAAAAACATACCTGTTGATTTATGTGTTTAGATTATTGGTGCAGATAGGGTGAGAGAGAGAGAGATAGAGATGTCAGTTAACTGTATAGTCTTAAATTGCTCACAACTTTATTGATCATTGCTCTAATCATAACTCTCCAGGTATTACTTCACTTTACATTGATCTATGGCCTTGGGTTGGGTAGTGGTATGTTTGTACACAGTGTATAATTACAGCCTTCTTACAGCTCATTTATACCTTTTCTTACCTGGCAGACCTGTGGAGGAAATTACTTTTAACACTACTTGACTGTTTCTACCCATATTCACATAGTCAAGGTTACATACATGCACTCATACTGTGTGTGTGTGTGTGTGTGTGTGTGTGTGTGTGTGTGTGTGTGTGTGTGTGTGTGTGTGTGTGTGTGTGTGTGTGTGTGTGTGTGTGTGCTACTGCCATACTGCACCTTGATTTCTATCAGTCACCCTGGGTGTTGGCAGCAGTGCCCACTAGATGTAACAGCTTACTTGGTGTATGTACTTATTTTGCTGTCATTTGCAGCCTTGGGGTTGGACAGTGGGTGTTATACACAGTATATAATTACAGCCTTCTTACAGCTCCTGTATACTTTTTCTTATCTGGCGGTCTTGTGGAAGAAATTTCTGTTAACAATACCTGACTGTTTCTACACATATTCCCATATTCTTGGGTGAGATTATGCACACAGCTTTATACCAGTCCCGGGATTCAAACCATGCCTGTTTGTGCAAAAAGGTATAAGAAGGCTGTGTTTCATCACAATGAGCTATTGGGGACTGTTGCATTTTTCTTGACTGTTTTCTTCATAATACTCTCTTGTTTGGAGAATATGCTTTGTAATTCTGGCATTCATGCATGGCAGATATTTCTTAAATTGTGTATTCATACCTTCACATATTACAGTATGGAAAACAATGGTTAACACAACATTATTATTCAGGGATCAGATCTTGGTGCATGGAACATTTCTTATAGTTAATCTGTTTTACAACTCCACAATCTTTGTCAGATGAGCCTCAATTAATGAATGCTGTCAGAGCCATAGTTTCTGTGCAGAACCGGTACACATTCAGATTCATACTACCACATAAAGTAAACACAACAGTCTGGGGTTTTGATTTTTATTGACAGGTACTGACACTTTCAATGATATATATCCTGTACATCAGTATTAGTCTGCTAATGTCTCATTTATTCAGTATAAACAATACACATTTCTAACTACTGGCAGCATTTCTATTTGTTTTCCCTGACTGCTTCAAGCTAGATTTGTGCTCACCAGCCTCAAGACGCAGCCTTAGCAGCCTGCTGGTGTGGGCGTCCACATTCTCAGCCTTCTCATCTGCAGCTGTACAAGAGATAGAGAAAAATGTATGCATACCTATCCATCTCATACGTATGCTGGACATTGTTACACAATAATTGATAGTGATACTTACACACTGCTGGGACATTCTGTTTCTGAGTATCTTAGATCCACTGGTCCAAGAGGTCCCTCTTTCTATGCTTCAGGTCAGCATAATGGTGCTGGGCCTGCTCACCAGTCCAAGGGATACCAGTGGTACTGTCACATGTGAGACGGTCCCGGGCCTCTGCTTTGTACTGAGATCCCTGGTACTGGTCCTGCAGCAGTCTCCCTTCATGGTGTTTTACAAGGAGTCCAACCATGACCCTGTATTCCTGAATGCCCCAGTGCTGCGCCCAAAAGTGCACACCTTCACCAACACCAGCCATAGTGCCTACAGTGATCAGCTACAACTGGTTATGGTTGTATTCCCACCTGTGTGGTTTAAATAGGGCTGGATTCCCACCCTTTGGCCCGATTGGCTGATTTTGAATATGCTGAGTTAAGCTAAGCTAAGCAACAGGCAAACCCGCTTAGCACAGATAAGCATTGCTTAAATGGGTAGATTCTAAGCACTGTTTACCATTGTGAAAATCCACTTAGCTATGCTAATTATTGCTAAGCATACACATTTAAGCACTGCTTACTCGAGCTAAGCATTGCTGAGCACAATTTAGTGTTGTTCAGCTTTCATTTTAAGGACTATCAGGATTGTGTGGTTGATTACTTCTTAATGACTTCTTATGATATGTATGTTTCCCTTCCATAACATCCCTCTATGTGCTTTCATTACATTATATTGTTTTGTGGCTATACTGTATGGGACACTTGTATTTATATAGGGGATTCACATCTGTACTACACTGACACCTCACATTTGGACCTGCTACACTACCCTCGTTAACAAATATATATTATTCACTACCTATTTATAAAAAATATACTTTTAGTGGTGTTTTCCTATATAAAAATGTATGGATTGTATTCAAACTCAAACTGTGAATGACTGCATGCTAAGCAAAATCTCTAATCACTACACTATTTCACTTTGACACTTTTGGCTGGATATTTCTATTTAGCTCCTTCGGATGTTTAAGCTATGCTATACACAGATGCACAATGCACACACCTGATCAACTATGCTTAAAGTTTATTGGGAACAGAAAAAAAAATAAACGTTTTTTATTTTTATTTACTTTAGGGGTATGCACATTCCTTTCTGTCTCTTAGGGCAGGACATCTGGACAACTACATCATACAGGGGGTATTATTTTACATATTCCTCTCAGGAACATGCTTACTTATTTGGTATGCCAGCATGTACACTGGCATACCATTGTGGACATTACTTGTGCTGGACCATTGTGGGGGGCTGTGCTCCTGTGTGTATTCTAATGTATTTTGTCCACAGACACTGATATGTTGCTTTAGAATTGCTGTACGGCAATTCTAGAGTGCAGAGGGTGTGTGTACTGTGTGAGCAATGCTTGGACATGCCCCCTGCACTCGTTCATGGATCGTGCATGTGCAGCTTATACAGCAATGTGCCTTCATGAATATGCAAGGCGTGCTGCTATGCTGCACTGGCATGATCAGCTCCATGCAGGAACAGCACTATTCCTGCACGAAGTTTAATGAATCCCAGGGAATAACTTGCACTTAAACATCATAGATGTAATTCAGACATTTCATCTCATGAAAAGTGACTTTGATTTTTTTTTTTTTTAGAAACCCTAACTCACTATCCCTGTTCATATTTTGTCTATACGCTATGCATCAGTTAGTTAAAGACGATATAACGTAATGCAACTTGTGTGTTTAGATGCACTGTGGGATAAACATATCACACAACTGGCTGTTTGAGATGTGTAAAATGATGTTTATTCATTTAGTTTTTTTTTTTTTCTGGTTGTGACCATTTGTGGGACTTGACAGATGTCTGACAAGGCCTGTTGGGGTCCATATTGTATTGTCGCAAGCTGGCAATATCGAATCTGATATTGTTGGCATGACAATATTGAAAGTAAAGAATATCAGGACGGCCAGGTAAATGGAAATCTCCGTAGGGGAGATTTCCCTTTACCTCAATGTAGTGCGGTCTCGGAGTTGGTATATTTAAGTAGCAGGGGTGTAGGGAGTGCAGGGGGGCTTGCCGATATTTTACTGCATCGATCAATTGTGTTCGACATTTATTGCTTCGATGCAATAAAATTTCGGTGAGGTAATATAAACATGGCCTGTTGTTTAGTAACAGTGAAAGGGAGGCATAGATCAATGTGTAATAAACGGTGTCCACCACAATATGGCAACAGGCCATTAAATCTGCAGGCATAGGTCAGAGAGCTACTGTTGTTAATATGTATAATCATGAATGCTGGATTTATCTGCCTGAGAAAGGGTGTTTACAATTCAAAGTATGCTTTGTAGTTGCTAGTGTTCCAAATTGGGGAAGGCTTGGAGGGGCACTGCAAACTGTATAGAAATGTAGAGAATGCACTCAACAGTTTTATGCAACTGCAAAAATTACACCCCTTCACCACAAATCCTCAGTCCCTGGGTTCTCCTTGAGAGAGACATTTAAGCTTTCCATATAAAAATTAAATAAGACTGGGCAAAGAGAATCCCTTTCTACTTCCATATTTTCATAGATTTAGCAGGGGATTAAAAAAAAAGCATTAGCAGGGATTTTAGATGATGGTATCTTGTAAAAGTTCATATTGATTCATCACATTTAGAAATGTTTACAGAAAAGGATTCCTCTGTCAAAAAAGAAAGGAAAAATAATTATGTCACATGCTTTCTGTTTCCATAGAAAAACAATCTTAGGAATTCCAGAATCCCCCATTGCACCAATAATGTTCTGCGACTTCCTGAAATAGTCAGAAATCAAACTTCCCTATATGAATCCAATTTGCTTCTCTAATGTTAAAGTAGATGTTACACTTCCTTCCAGAGAATCTAACATGTTATTAATATCCTAATGCCTATGTTATGTGGTATTTTGTAATTTTTTAAGGATATAACTATAAGGCTTACATGGTCTCAAACAGTAGGGCGTTACAATCATTTCCCTAAATGATATATCTGAAATACTGACAACTGACCTAGAATTCCTAATAACTTGCCTTTATGGATTTGGTAAATCCTGCCAGGCATCTCTTTAATTTATTGTGTTGTATACTTCTGCAATGAGTGAATTACCTTTGAAATCTCACAAGCTTTAATTAGACCCTCAAGAAAAGCCACATTATTAGGTCTCAAGTTACCTAACAAACAATCCTATAGAAAAGACACAATCTCATCCCAGGCACTGTGATTGTGAGTATACCCCAGTATAGCATTATGTACAATATTATATTTACTATTTCTATGACACTAAAACATCTTCGTTTGTATGATAACTTAGACATATCTCATCAACCCCTCTCATTGTTTAAGCCAATAAGCTAACAATGTTGGATTATCACCCTCAAGCAAATATTTGGTCAGTTCAGTTCAGCACAAAAATTAACCCTTTTATGCCTAGCTACTCCAGATACTCTTTATACAATTATTTTGACTAACTGATTTATGCCACTTATATTACATAGATGTGACTACCTCTTTGATGTACTCTTCCATAGCCTAACTCACTTTATTAAGTCAACCTTGTTTAATTTCATCATCTGTAGCACCCTTCTCAGTCTCTAAGTTTAAGACAGATAGCACAGCATTACTCAGTGTCATTCATCCAGTCAGGATGTAACAGATGAACATTTGTGGATTCTGTTCAAGCAGCTTTACCATGTACAAACACATCAGAAATGAGGCAATAACTTTAACTTAGATAAACTTATAAACAAACTGACTCTTTCAAACATGCTCAATCTCTGGCTGCACTCTCAAAATGGCACTGAAGCTAGCACGTGCTTGCTATTTATATGCACATGCCAACCTTGGAAATGCTTCTTAAAGGTACAACACATACATATTCTGTATCCTCCCTCTTTGAGAAATGAATCCTACTTCATTGATGACATTAATTTACATGCAATAAATACAAGATAGTTCTTAGACATGCAATTAAACAGAACTAAATACATATTTACAATTACGTCCAGGTTGCTGTGTATTTCACACTATGTCTAGAGATGTGGCCAAATCATGTGACATAGAATTTAGAGTTAGGTTTAGCAACTGGGACTGTCTCTGCTGAATGTAAAACCTTGGGGACATCAGGAACATCATCAGAAGTAGTAATGGAAGTTGAGACACGTTCTGGAACAGGAACATTGTCTGGATTGCTCTGAGATCTAGAGTCTGTTTCACAGGAACAATGCTGCAATATCGGTTCTGATACAGGAAGAGGATGTCTGTGATTTCTCCTGTAGTCTACACCCTCAGATTCTACAAAATAGGATCTCAGTTCGGTATATAAACCTGTTACTTGACCAATGCGGTCAAAACCTTTTGCCGTTTGTATCCTCACTGTCTCTCCTTTTATCAATGGACGAAAAGATCTGCTCATTTTATCATAACTGGACTTCTGAAAAGAATGTTTTCTGAGTAGTTGGGCTTTGACTGCTCTGCTGTCTTTCACTTTAGGCCTCAACAAACTGGAACTGATAGGCAAGGTTGTTCTGGTTTGTTTAGATAAAAAGTCTTTGAGCAGGTGAGCCACGTATATCGTCACGGGGTATGTTTCTGAGATTAAGTAAATTCAAAAAGACATTAGTATTGTCACGCTTTGACTTCTCTAGTAATTGTTTTGCATTCTGAACTGCACGTTCAGCTAGACCATTTGACTGTGGATATTCAGGACTACTAGTAACATGTATAAAGTCCTATTCTCATGCAAATTTCTGAAACAATTGACTGATAAATTGTGTGCCATTGTTTGAGATAAGCTTATGTGGACTACCATGAACTGATAAATTACATTTCAACTTGGTAATAACAGTAGTGGATGTTAGGTCAGTGGGAGGATGACATAATGGTTAAGGTGTTTACCTTAAAGAGACAAGGTGCAGGGTTTGATTCTCACATGGAGTAACTCGCTAGGCTTCAAATGGCCCAAAAGAGCAGCTAGCCTAGTACTAATCTATGAATACAGTCTATGAACAAATCAATCTCAAACCAGTTAGAATAAGAGTTTACCAACACTAAGTAATGCTGATTGTTCCATTTAAATATGTCAGTGGCTACTGTTGACCAAGGTAGTTCAGGAACATGACTTAGCTGAAGTGGCTGTTTTTGCAGATGCAGTTTAGTACTACTGCATACTGAACAAGATGAAAGTACTTTGTCAATATCTTTTGCTAGAGAAGGCCAAAATACTAGTCCTCTCACCCTTCTTTTGGTAGACTTGAAACCTGGGTGGCCACAATGCAAAATCTGAATATATTCATGGTGTAAGGAAGCAGGAACAACAACTTTAGGATGTTTGAAAATAATGTCATTGCCCATCAACATCTCATCTCTGTAAGGAAAATAAGGTTGTACTTCATGCAGTACACTGGATTGCTTTGACGGCCATCCTACCTAGATGTAATGGTTGAGCATTTGCAAAATAGGATCAGTCTTTGTATGACCTCTCAGCTCATCAAGTCTCGTGGTCAAAAAATTACGCACTTCCATGACATCAAAGTCAAAATTCTCTGCATCAAACTGTTTCATTGTATTTCTGGGCAGTCTTAATAAGTTATCAGCCAGATAAAGAAGTTTGTCTTTCGTATAGACCATTTTGAAGTTATAATTTTGTAATTTGAGCATCATTCTTTGCAATCTTGCTGGAGTGGAATGCATAGGCTTCTTTAAGATAGTAATTAGAGTTTGTTGATCAGTTTCAATCTGGACATCTGAACCATAAATATAATCATGAAACTTTGAACATGCAAACACGGTTGCCAAAAGTTCTTTCTCAACCTGAGCATATTGTATTTAAGTTTGGGTAAAAGTTCTAGATGCATAGGCTACTGGTCTGCCAACTTGAATAAATGCACCAAAACCAAACTTTGAAGCATCACAGGAAAGAGTAACTGGTCTATTGACATCATAGTATCTTAGTATGGGTGGAGTGGCAATTTTCTGCTTAAGATCATCAAAATCTCTCTGGTGCTCTTCTAGTCAAGACCTTACAACATTTTTGTAAATTAGCTCTGTTAAAGGTGCTGTCAGTTCACTGACATCTGGTATGAACTTGCCCAAATAGTTAATCATATCAACAAAATGCTGTAAATCTTGAACATTATCTGGTGCTGGCACCTCAAGAATATCTGTTTGCTTAGACAGGTCTGGTTGTAAACCTGTACTGGTAAATAAATGGGGTTCCTATTAGCTGACTGAAGATGCAGGTTAGCTAATGCATCTTGGTCGAGCTGTAAATGCCGAAATGACAAAATATCGAAGCGGCATGTAAGCGAATTCTTTCCCTGGGAAAGAATTTGCTTGGCCTCTTTGGTAGTTTGCCATTTTTGGCACTGTAGTGTGGTCTCAGAGTTGGTATATTTAAGAAGGGTGTGTGTGGGAGGGGATAGCCCCCTACATCGGGGGTGTGGGGGGCGAAGCCCCCCACTTAATTTCATGTTTTTAGTTTTTTTTTTTTTTTGTTGGAACAGCGATTTTTCCCTTGGAAAAAAAATCTCTGTTCTGACAGTTCGGTTTTGTAAGCTTTCGCTTACATGGGGTCGATTAATCACCATTCGCTAACCTAAGCATTCGGTGATCTAATATAGACCCGATAAGTTACCTATATATGTGACTTCTGGTAATCTGACTTTGCACTTCAGAGGATTGAGCTTTAACTTTACTTCACATACTCTGTCAAAAACTTCCTTGAGGTTTCTGTCATGCTCTACTTTACCATCGCCTCCAACCAGCAAATCATCTACTATTATGGCACAAGGATATCCTGTAAAGATCTGTTCCACTGCACGCTAGAAGACTTCACTTGTAGAATTTATTCCAAATGGCATACTGAGAAATCTATATCATCCAAACTTGGTACTGAAGTAGTCAGTAGTGAAGATATGCGATCAAGCGTTACTTGCCAAAATGAACTCTTTGCATCCAAGACAGAAAATACAGTGTCATTTGGTATAAGAGCTGCGACTTCTTTGACTGTTCAGATAGGATGCTGAGGTCTCTTTAACACCTTATTCAAATCTCTTGGGTTGATGCATTTTCTGATTTTGTCTGAGCCTTTTTTATGAGTTGCTACCATAGACAGTACCCATTCAGTTGGTTCTGTAACTGGACAAATTGCACCTTGTTGCACCATTTTATCCAATTGAGCTTTAACTCTGCTCTGCATGGCTATTGGAATTTTTCTTGTTGGCCTGACCACTGGACTGACCTCTGGGTCTAACTTCATAGAATACACAACTGGAAGCTTGCCTAGCTTGTCATCGAAAACATCAACATATTCTGAGAAAATAACTTCAATAATGCTAGAACTGGAACTGGGGCATGTACTTATATGATGAACTTCTTTAGTAAAAGAAAACAAGTTCATTCTCAAACTGTCTCTGAGACCCAGTAATGACTGCACAGGTCTTCAGACTATGTAAAACAACAACTTGTAACTGTTCCCAGCCAAATAACATGAAAGCACTACTGAGCCTTCGGCTTGAACTTCTTCACCTCCATAGGTAACAGGTTTCACACAACTAGCCACTTTAAGTTGATTACCAGCCTTTACTTTGGCAAATGCTTCTGCTGACATGACATTACATTTTAAACCAGTGTTTGTCTTGAGCTCAATGGGTTTACCATGGATCAGGACAGTACAAAACACTTCACCCTTTGCTAATAAATCTATTGCATTAACCTTTTCACCAATCACTGATACACCATCTACGTAGAAAGTAGACTGCACACCTACATTATTATTCATTTATTATTTTTCATTTGTTAACTGGGAAAGTCCAACTGGACACATGTCCTTTTTCAGCAGAGGCCCGCAGAGAAAAGCTCCATGTACACAGTAAAATACTACATTAGACAGCTGATATACAGTTCGATTACATGCAATCATATATAGTCTCCATACACTTTTCTACTAATAATGCTGTTGAAAAATAATACCTTAAAATGGAGTTTAGACATAAAATACTTCAGAGTATTTGGGATATATATATATATATATATATATATATATATATATATATATATATATATATATATATATACATTATAAAATAGCTGGTAGAATGAAATATGTATAAATGATAGACTTGCTATCTAAAATGACCCTTCGTTGCAACTGAGTGAGGTTTGCTTGACTTGCAAAAGTTTGAAAATTATTCTATTTTTTACACTTGTGACATTGCTGATCAAATGCTAAACACTTTTCTCTTTTGGACTCATGGTTGGCACCATGATTACAACAGTTAACAATGAAGCTTGAGTGGTTTTCCTGATTCACCCTTGTGCTGTACTGAACGTTTGCACTGTACTAATCATGCTCCCTTAACTGAACTAGTCTTGGAACTTGCTGGAAATCTACTGGGTTTCCCTACCACACTCACAGGGGCTACAGCTGACATGTGCTTCTGTCTCCTTCTGCTTGCCACATGTTGCATGCTGTCTACATTTGTTCTGGAGCCTGCTGAAACTATACTGTTATCACTAGCCAGCATACTTGTGTGCCTTTCTGTAACTTCATGGATTTGACAAATCTCAATGGCTTTGCTCAATGTTAAGTCTCTGTCACAAAGCAAAATCTTTCTCACAGCAGCACTATTTATACCAAACACAAGCCTGTCCTTTATTAACTCATCTTTTAAATCACCAAGCATGCAAGTTTTAGCTTTGTTTCTCAAGTCAGTAATGTAAGCTGCGAATGCTTCTCCTTTGCTTTTTGTCTCTTGTGTAAAACAAATAACTCTCTAATGTAATATTAGTCTGGGAGTTGTACATTTCTCTGAATTTACGCTTCAAACACTCAGGGTCTTCCCTGATTCAGCCTGAACAACAATATGATGGTTTTCTCCTTCTCCTTCATACACTGCTGGTGCATACACAAATGAATGCTCTCTCAATGGCCTCTGACCTAGCTAGGTTTAGCAAAATGAATTCCCTGGTTCATGCATCCT
>NC_056744.1:1375154339-1375174339 GCF_019279795.1 Protopterus annectens | reverse complement strand
CCAAGATCGCACTACAGTAGGGAAAATGGTACATCTCCTTATCCTCACTGTACCACGACCTATACATAAAAGCCCCAACTGCCTTAAACCTCACACTCCTGTTACAACTGTAAAAAAACGAGAAAAAACACCTCACCTCTACTTCCAAAAGATCCCAAAATGACCAAATGGAATTTGCTTATCTGTATTTCACAAAAGAGCAGATATTTGGGCACATTCTTACTTTGCATTCTTTCATCTTTACCCTTCCCTATACCCTCTCTGTGCGTGTATAGGTTCTGAGTACCTTTACTTACCTGAACTTGTATTAGCTAGTAAAAGATGCAAGGATATTTGGTTGATGAAAAAAATGGGACCCTCATCTTGACTGGTTTTCTAGTTCCCCTGCACCTTCACCTATCTAACTTTCACCTGATCTGCCATAGTCTGATGCTTTTAAGGGGGAACGCTTTCCAAGTCATAATTATTGCACTTCAGTTTTCCCTTCAAACTGTTTGTCAATACATTTGTATGTATGCCTTTAAGAAACATTCCAGGGGCTTGCACAAGTGTATAAATACTGAGCACATGTGAACCTGACTGCCATTTTGTAGTAAGCTGTTGGGATGTGAGCATGCATGTCTGTGTAATCTGTCAGTTAATCATTTTGTTTATATTTTGGAATGCTTCTATCTATCCTGATGTGTTTTTATGTAATAAAGTATATAAATGAACTGCCCCACCTGTTCGTCATCTATATTTGAGAGAGACGAGTGAGATGGTGCTAGAATGGAATCCAGTTTATCCCGATTAAAGACAGAAAGGCATTCAGTCAAGATTAGAGGAATATAGAGGAGTGGATCATCCCTACTGCACATATAACTTGCAAAACAGGTCAGAAACGAATTTCAGATATTAAAACTTGCTCAAATTATTTCTTATTCACAAAATATTAGATGAAGCATACTGAACACTCTAAATGATATTTTAAATAAATGAAATGCCTGAAACTGTGACATATTCATAGAAATATTTGAATTACTATGGAAATGTTTGAAATAAAGTCTGAATCACATAAATCAAATGAAATAAAGAAAACAACCACATTTTTTCGCTCAGCACGTACCTTTTCATATTAATTAAAGCTGTTTGAGATTTCAGAAGTGTATGAAGGGTTTGCATGTTTGTGCAGTATTACAGTACAGTTATTTCACAAAATACAGCCATTTCAAAGCATATTTCGCAAAGTACAGTATTTTAGTGTGCATTTCAATGTTATTACAAGCTGACATAGCAGTTTGTCCATATATAATTATAAGGGCCATATTTTACAGTGTATTTAGACATAATTTGTTGGCATGGCAGATGGATTTCAAAAACCAGGACCACTTGTGTTTGATACTAATATTATAGAGAACTGGAGAGTGTTTGAGCAAGAGTACGATACTTTCATACAGGCTGTATTTTCTGATAAAGATTACCATATAAAGGCATTTATTCTGCTTAATTTAGCTGGGTCAGAAGCCATTGAAAGGGACCATTCATTTGTTTATGCACCTGGTTATTTGTAGATAATTCTGTCATTTGTAAATATTAATGTAAGCCACAGGCTTGTTGTCTTAAATGAAAAAAATACTCTTACAGGTGGAACTGCAAAAATGTAACAACAACGCACTCTGCTGACCAAGAAAAGAGTGTTGTGATTCTTTGATTTAAGCATGGCTCTAACTTTTCTAGATGAAGGAATTCTTCCTATTGTTTTAAGGCCAGAGTTAATGGCAAGAATTTGCATGCATAAATGCCCTTTATGGCTTTGCTTCCTGACCATGTGTAAACTTACTAAAGAATGTAGCCTGTTAGCCTGGGAACCCCAGGAAAGTGTGAAGAATGAGGTAATGTGAATCAGGACTATGATATCAATTTAAACAGAGAGAATCAGAGATCATTAAATATTTTTGTCTTGACCATCCAACTCATCAGAACTCTGCCTGTATTCTATATGTAAGTTATTTTAGAAATGTATTTTCTCTTAGAAATAGCTAGGAACTAGGAAGACTAGACTAAGTGTTTTTCTGTGATGTCAGAACTTTAGTACTGTATTATTTTAAGTATTTCTCTGTGATTTCTGAACTCTTGACTAGCACTGTGTAGTAAGAAGTATTGTCTAGTGTTTTTATTATTTATTATTAAATATTTCTAAACACTTTCAACTGTGGCTGTTTTGTGTAGAGATAATTTAAGCGCTAAAGAGTACTTGCATGCCTTTGGTAAAACTGTACAAGGCTACTCCAATAGCTTTAGCTCTGGGCTACACTACTTATTTAGATAATAATATTGCACAGTAATAATTGGACACCTTTTTGAGGGCCTTTGGGTAGCTAATAAATATTAGCTGGTGGTTGCAGTGATTTCTACCATATAGTCTGGGTAAAAGGGCACAGCTGGAGAACCTGTGCCAGCCTTCCCCAGGAGTGTCTGTGTGGTTGTATAAAACTCTTATCTCAAAGTGTGTGTGTGTCAGCTACTTGGGCAGGGACACAAAGCACTGGCTGGACAGAGAGGGTGCTGGAGGTTTTAGCTTGCCCAACTGGCTGAGATCTGGACTGTATAGCTGTGACAGTGGGGAGTCTGATTCAGGACCTGGAGAGAAAGGAAGAAACCATCCCCAGACTGACTGTGATCTCTGTGTGCTCTAAAGGGAAATTGTACTTTACTGTGTGTGTGTGTATTTATTACCCTTTCCCTATATGGACAGCCCTCACTGGTATTAGTGGTGAGGACTGAGGGTCCTTGATTGGAGGACCAGTGCACGGGTGTCACAGTCTGTGTAGTCTGCCAGTCAGTTCATTTATATTTTGTAATGCTGCTATCTATCCTGATGTGTTTTTATGTAATAAAGCATATAAACGAACTACACAGCCTGTTCTTCATATATATTAGAGAGACGAGCGACACTATTATGCTTTCATGTATTCAGTAATAATGTTTGATGCACCTGTGTTTTATTCTATTAATCCTTTGCTGTGAGCCCCACCACCTGCAAATATTTTCATTTACATGGTTAACTTTAAACCTAAATGTTTATTGCTGGTTTTCCTAACTCTGATGGTATTTTACATTTTTAGTAATGATATTTATTAATGGAGAATCATTGCAGATGTTTTTTCAGTTAATATTGTCATCTTCAAGTTATGATTCCATGTTATTTTATTCCCATTTGAAGTATATTGAATTAACCTTTCAATGATATTTGAGTTTGTTGTAAAAGATTATATAGATAGATATGATTTATCTCTCTCTCTCTCTCTCTCTCTCTATATATATATATATATATAAATAAGCTGGGAGGACTGCAGTGCTGTAAATAATGTAAACAGTCATGTTAGTCAATATTACAATATGACAATAACAAGTGTATCCACATTTTTGGATTTTTGAAGTAGTAATAAATATATACAATTAAAAAATGAATAGACTGAAAGACCAAGTTCTCAAAATCTGTTGTCAAAGTCCATATAGCTTTTCCATCAGTTAACCAAAAATAGTAGTGAATATTATCACCTTCCAGCTATTCCTGCTTCCAAATATTTGATATGTATAATTAGACAGGAGACTGAAAAATGTGCCCTCTTTCTATACCTGGATCCTGTAAGACTTTTTAGGCTGGTAACAAACAGACCTCTCCACTAGTGGCATAAATAAGAAATGGCAGTGAAATATTAAGGCAAGCTTCACAGTCACCTTTTCTAGCTAACATACATACATGGTTACATCTTTTGATTTCTATTTTGTCAACCAACGTTGTCTCACTAGGCCAGTAGTCTGTTTTCAGGGTTGACCCAAAGTGGTATTTACAGTGACTAAGGGAAATTTGGCCAGGATACTGGGGAAATTTCTCTGTATGTGTATTGTTTACTTTGCCTGTAGTTTAACTTTTTTGGACACTATTTGTGATATGTTTGATCCCCTTCTTAAAAAGATGCTTAGATTTATTGAGATTAAGCTGTATGATTTAAGTTTATGAAGCAATTACAGGATAAAATGTTGTTATAAATTGTAGTTATTCCACAGAAGCAATGAAAATGCCATCGAGGGTATATTACAGCAAAATTAAAACTTGAAGTTCATTGTTTAGAAGCATATGGCATTTGACAGATTTGAATTAAGTAACTACATTTAGAATATAAAAAGGCTTTCTTCTACTCAGGTTTAGTGTTTTATTTCTGTAGATGAAGTGAACTATTACTAGATATTTAGCATTTTATTTAAATATAGGTTTACAAGTTTAAATGTAACTTGCTTGCAAAGAAAAAATTATATTTGATTTTCGGAATTCAATGTTTGCTTTTCATAGGTTCATAGATATGTACTAGACTAATGGCCCTGGAGCCTTTACAAGCCTAGGCCATAGGATTATCCTGGCATCATGCCACCATGACCTTAGTTCCTAGTGCCTCTGTCGAGTACAGCCACTGGAGTTATCCCTGGGGTGAATTTTCTATTTCCCATCCACTCATCAAGATTTTTCTTAAAGAGGGCCAGTGAGGTGCTCTGCTTGACATGTATGGGAAGTCTATTCCATAGCATGGTCAGTGTCTGGGTTATGAACCTGTCCCTCCAGCATGTTATGTTGATTGTGGTAATAAGGTTGAGGTCTCTGGAGCATGTGGTGTGGAGGGATAGGGATTTCTTTAGATGTAGCATTTCTAACTGAGCTGGATCAGACATGACTTTGTAACTCAAGCAGAGATCGCCTCTAAGTAGGCAATATGAGACAGAGAATAGTTGGAGTTTTTTTAGTCTGTCCATATAGGACAAGTATTTAAGGCCAAGGATCCTCTTTGTGACATACTTTTGCGGCCTCTCCAGTTGTTGCAGGTGTCTAGTGAGGTACATGCCAAATGGGGCATCATACTCAATGACTGGCTTAATGAGGGAAGAGTAGAGGGAGACAATGACCTCTTTCTTCCTGGATGCAAAACCCTTAGTAATGAGATGTGCCACATAGAAGGACTTTCTGACCACAGTGGCAATGTGGTGGTCAAAAGAGAGGTTGCTGTCAACCTGCGTTCTCAGATTTCTTATAACGCCTTCTGTGTTCAGTGGACTACCATCAATGTGGTAATTCAAGGGAACTGGGTTTTTCCCAAGGGGGATGACAACACATTTTTTGTCACTGAGCTTAAGGCCATGGTTCTGACACCAGTCGTTGATCTCATCGCGGCCTTTCTCTAGGATGTCAACATCATTTGGGGAGTTAATAATAGCTCCCAACTTGCAATCATCTGTGAACTTTGTCAGCCAGAGTCCCTTCATGCTAGCCTGGACTTCAAAGAAGTAGATATCAAACAGAAGAGGATCCAGGACCGAACCCCGTGGGGCACCACTCATGACTGGTTGGCAGTCTGACTTGGAGTCAGCTACTTTCACACTGTGGGTTCTATCTGTGAGCCAGTTTGCAACTCACCTAGTGATATAGGGGTTGATGCCTAGCTTAGTAAGTTTTTCTATTATACCTGCGTGGGGAATGGTATCAAAGGCCTTGACCAGATCAAAATAGGCTGTATGAACCACCTTACCTTCATCCACAGCTCTGGTGACTGACTCAAAGAAGTTGACCAAGTTGAGCAGGCATGAACTACCCTTCACAAAATCAAACTGTGTAGGATCCAGAGTTTGGAGATTCCCTATATCCTTGTTTGTTAAGTCCACAATGATGCGTTACATAGCTTTGCAAATCAGACTCGTCAGGCTAATAGGGCGATAGTTCCCAGGTTCTGTAGTCACTCCTCCTTTGTGGAGAGGGATGACTGTAGCAGTGCGCCATTTGGTAGGGACAAAGCCTGAGGTGAGGCTGTGATTGAACAGGCCACACAGGTGAGTTGCTAGTTCACTCTGCAGTTCATGTAGAACACAGCCAGGGATACAATTAGGTCTCATAGAACCTGTATTATTAGCCTTGGATAGTGCTGTTTTAACCTGTGCAGCAGTAATACTGGGTGCCTGACAATCTAATGGTATTGTGATTGGTCATTTGGGGGGGGGGTAAAGTTAGCACTGAATCTGTCTGCCAGTATATTGGCAATATACTGTTGGCTTGGTGTAGGAGGTATCATTGTGCAGTAGCTCAAAGCAAATCTGGGTATTGCCATGGAGATTCTTTACATAACTATAGAAGGTCATGTGGTCACCTTTACTATCTGCTGCAATTCTGTTTTCATAGCTAGCTTTAGAGTAGTTGATGAGGGATCTCAACCTTTTGTTGAGGCTGATAAGAGAGTTTTTCCAGTCTTTGGACTTCACCTTATACCGCATCAGTTTCCTCCTTCTGTTGTAGAGCTTGTTTATGGCAGGGGACCACCAGATTGGCTTCCTTTTTTTTTGAAGAGAGCATCTTAGTTCTATTGGGTATGGTGAGATCCATGCATTTGTGTACGTGTTCGTACAGTGCATTTGGTGTATGATTCGGCGGTCATGCAACTATTCTCTTTTTGCATGAGTGCTGTGAAGTTAGCCACCTCTGTTTTTAGGAGCCCAAAGTGGAGAGGTTTTTCATGGTGGTTACCTTTGTTGGGGGGTTGGGAGGGATGTGGATTTCCAAGGTGATTAGTTTGCGATCAGATCTAACCAGGGAGGAGTTGACTATTGGAATAGAACAACGGTCACCCATGTTAGTAATGGCCAGGACAAGGATGTTGCTACCTCTAGTGGAGGTAAAAATGAGCTGGTCCAGCGCATTGGAATTAATGAATTCTAGAAAGAGTTGGGCAAGTGTATTGGTACATGAGTAGTTTTCTCGGTTGAAGTTGCCCAGTATGAGTGTGTTAGGTTGGACCCTAATATTCTCCAGGGTGCTTAGGAACATGGAGTGTGAGTCTTGGGACATGGCTGGGGACCTATAGCAGGCTATGACCTGAATCACTGTCTTACCCAATGTTAGGTACACCTGAAGTCTCAGATGCGTTGTGTTGGGCTACCAGTTTGGAATTGTATGCACCCTTTATGAATATGGAAACACCACCACCTTTGGAGCTTCGGTCCAAGTTCTGGGGCCAAAAGGTGTGGAATGAGTTATAGCCTGGTAGTGCAGGGGTGCTTTCTGCTGCCTTGAGCCAGGTCTCTGTTACAGCACAAATGTTAATGTTCTCCACTTTAAGGAGTGTTTTGAGCGAGTGCATTTTGAGATTTAGACTTCTAGCATTGAGCAGCATGACCCTCCGATTGCATTTGTTTGTAGCTGTTATGGTGGTAATTTGGTCTTTGGAACACTGCCTAAAAAAGGCACTATAGGGGAGGCAAGAGCCCTGGCCAGTATTCGGATGCCCAGGGGTGACAGATGCAGGCCATCTTTGGCAAAGCATAGAGGTCTGTCAATCATGTTATCCCAGGCAGACAGATACTAGATCCCCTTAGAATGATTTTTCAGCAAAATGTTATGCATGGCTGTCATTAACCTTAAGTACTGACTAATCCAGTATTATTCTTGAAAAGTCTCAGAAGGAGAGATATGCAGCATTACTGACAAATGCAAGATGAGGGCTTCATTTTCAAACATGCAGTTTAGCTGTTCTTAATGGAGTGGCATTGTTAAATGCAATGATTATTATGTTTTATCTTGCTAAATCCTGCTGCAGCATTCTTATTTGTGACTGTTAAGTGAAAACTAGCCTTGAAACCTTTCTTTATAGTCCCTGCACTTTAAAGAAGGCCAAGCATTTGCTATATTCAAGAAAGTGAATTCAATTATTTATGTTCTAAACGAAAAAAAATAATTTTTGTAAGATTGAGTTTTTCTTGCAAATTAAAGAAATGTTATAAGTGCTGCCCTATGCTTAGGTGTCTCTTCCATATGAAAAGAAAGAACAACAGATTTCTTATATCCTGGAAGAAGTATATGATGGCATTCCTTGCCTTTTATTTAATCCTCTTACAAAACACACATTTCTTGGAGTATTTCTTCTTAATATTACCTACCATACTGCTATATGACATTTCCACCAACTTTTTCTTACCCCATTCCTTCTAAACTGAGATACTTACTAGCCTCATTTCATAACTCTTGTTCATTCTAGTCATCGCTATCCTTCCCATGTCTACCTATATAACGCCAGTTTGCCAGTTAACTACTGATTGTGTCTACTTATCTACTGCCATGTCTCTAAGAAGCATCCTGCACACCAATGAGCTAAAGAATGTATTATTCATGCTTGTATTTACCCATATAGCTAAAAGTAAGACTTATAATAATTGTTTTTACTTTTTTCTTTTTCGATTTTTCCTAATTGTAATTTCTGAATGCTTGCATTTATGTAGTATAGGTTTCATACACTATTACTATTGTGGAGCTTTTCTCCCTGGAACTCTGCCAAAAATGGGTTTATATCCAGTCAGACTTTCACGGTAAACAAATGTAAATAAAACAAACAAACAAATACATAAATAAATAAATACATAAATAAATAAACAAATAAAATGTTCTTAGCATCTTTCTTTGACATGTAAGGAATGAAATTTAAGAGCCACATTTAATTTTTGCACAGCTGTTCATTCTTAGGAAATATAATTTATATTTGTGAATGAAATCAGCATTACAACTGATTCTTAATGATTGTCTACGGCAAAGGTGTTTAAAGAAAAATATACAATAATTTCAACACAGTTGCTTGAAAATTAACATCCTCAGTAATGGATTTAGTTTTTATCATAGATCAAGATTTTAGTATAAAATTTAATTTCAATCCTGACAACAATTTTTTGGATTAGAGTTCATTTACAAAAGCAGAATTTGCTGAACTGTGCCCCAACAAAGTGATGACATTTTTCCATATAAACTATGCCTGGGAAAAAATAGCTAAAAACAAGAATCAATGTTTTTCTGAAGATGGTCTAATGAAAGAGCACTCATCTGGGTTACTTTTATTTTCTCAGAATTGTAGGGGTTGCAAATACCACCACATGGCTAACTGATATAAACAATGGAAACCTTTGACTCTTGAAGTTACAAGAGACATCTGAGTGGTTTCACAATAAGGAGGGGGTTAAGTACAAATTGTTTCCCCCTATAAGTGATGCTCAGGTAACTGTGTGGAATGCATGAGTGCTCACATTTCTTTGTAATTAGAGTATTTTAGGAGTGCTTCACCTCATTGAAAGAGTACCTTAATTCTCTAATTCCCTTCAGAAGTTCTATACCCTGCCATACCAAAAATAATAATAAATAATAATAATAGTAATAATAATAATAATAATAATAATGGTGATGATGATAATAATGATAATGATAATAATAATAATAATAATAATAATAATAATAATAATAATAATAATAATGGTGATGATGATAATAATGATAATAATAATAATAATAATTTCCTGCCTGAGGCACTACTGATACATGATTCCAAGCAATGGCAGGTCTAACTCTGAGGTATTAGATAAAGACTTAAATAGCTGCACCTGTGACCTTGATTTGATTGTAATCTGGGCATCCAAGAGCTCTCCAAAGGGAGAAGGAGTGAAATGACTACCCAGAGGGGCAGCTGCCTTTAATGGGGGATCTGGACTGGGGTGTTGAATTAGGAAACCTAACATGGAAACAGAAGGAACATTTTTTAAAGGTCTCTGGCTGTGTACTAGAGGTATCCACAACTGTCTATTATGTAATAATAATAGGCTTAGTATTGGCTCTGTTGTATATCTATGCCCAAGAGTCAGAAGGTCACATATAAAAATATTATTCTGCCCACAGTCGAGGGGTATTACTGTTTTTTCCTCTAACCCTTTGCAGCAGATCACTCCAGCTCACATGCTAACAGGCAGTCCCCATTCCTCCATATACAAGAGGAACGCAATCAGAAATTGTATCCCTCACCTGTATTTTCTGATATTCATTAGCATGTCAGAGGGGAATTATCTCATAAAAAATGTATCATTTTGCATTCATCCCAATTTGTGTTGAAAGCAGTACAAACTGCAGCTGTTTTATCAAAACAACGCCCTTTTATTCGGCCCATAAAAAGAAAATTCTTACCATATTCATTTCTGACAACATGAAACAAGGCAGTTGCTGTTTTATAGTGTAGATTGTTTTACATGCTTCAGAAATTAAAACAGCTAGTGTTAATGTTATCATATTTATAGCTTCTGTTCTCTTTCTGTTTCCTTTCTAGTCAGCATAGCATATAATTTTCTTACCATAAGTGCAACTATATTCCATTGTACTTCCCTTAAAGCAAACATTCTGCACTACACATGCAATTTTACAATCAGCCATTTCCTATTTGGCATTCAGGTACTTCCCATTGTGTGCTTCCTCAGAAAGGATTTCCTTGATCACGTCAGTGGATATTTTCTTTACCTAGAAATATTCTCTTTATCAGAGCAATGCAGAGACTGTATTTATTTACTCTCTCTCAATAATTAGCAGGGTCTCCCAGTCTCCTACAGAATTCAGAACCCCAACTTTATGTGGCAGTTTTCTACCAAACCCCTCTTATTTTCCTTCTTTAGCTTTCCAGAGAGTGTGATGCTACTTTCATGAAATTACCCTCTCTTGACTTTGTTTCCCCTCATTTCTTATTCTGAACATCTTTTAACTTTTGTAAACTTTTCCAAATGGGTGTGTCAAGGTCATGCTTTGTAACTAAGCTAATTTCCTAGGAACTTCCTATAGACAGATTTCTAAATTCAACCCGTTCAATCTGTTCAGCTCAGACATTAATTGCCTTACAATGTCTCACTACATTACAATGTCTATCAGTGCTCCTAACTTTTAAGTAACCTTTCTGTGTATTATCACATTTCCATGTACAAAGTTAGCTGTCTGTCCTCATCCATCCTGCTGCTACCTGCCAGGTCATTGGTACTGAAACAGGTTTCCACCTTTTACCATGTAGATGTTGATCTGTTTTTGCAGTCGTGGTCTTTCTGACCAGGTTCACATATAATTTGGAAATGCTGCAATTTTTCCTCTCACAGATTAGCTCTCAGTATCAAACCGCCCACCACTACACCTTCTGTGTGATAGCTATTAATCTCAGTCATCCAGCAGGCCCATTTTTTAAAATACTGTTTAGGTTGCAGCAATCCCCTTTCCCATTCCATGCATGGTATGCTCGCGACATAAGTTAGACCTGCTATATTCGCTACAATATGGCAATTAATATGTGGTCTTTGCATGTTCAAATTTAATAACTTTTATTAACTGTAGAAGAAGGCAGGTATTTTGTTTTACTGTACATCAAACAAGTTTTACTAGCAAGACATTGAAGAGCATTGGATTCACACTCCTTTCTGTCCATGCTCTAAGCACTGTCAGTGGGATAACAGGTTAAATTAATGTGCCGATGTTGCTATAAATCTAATTTTTGTACCAGATAACTGATACTGTCATGCAATTACAAGTGGCATTCCCCAGATCTCAGTCCTAGGACCCCTCCTGTTTGGCATATACTTCTCAGAGGTACAGGCAAGCACAGGAGGACTATGGCTGACCAAATTCGCAGACAACTCCAAACTAGGGGCTATAATTGACTCTCTGGCTAACACAGACATCCTCCAAAAGGGTCTCACTGAGATGGATACCTGGTGTCAAAATCATGGCCTCAATCTAAATGCAAAAAAGTGCCTAGTCATCCCATTTGGAAAAAACAAAGTACCCACAAGCTACCACATAGGTGGTAGTCCCCTAAATACAGAAGGCATATTAAGGGATCTGGGGACCCAAGTAGATAGTAATCTCACCTTTGATAATCACAGTGCCAAAGTGGTTTGAAAATCCTTCTACATGGCCCACCTAATCACAAAAGGGTTTGCATCCAGATCAAAAGAGGTCATTGTGCCCATCTACTCATCACTCATCAGACCCATCATAGAGTACAATGCCCCATTTGGGATGTACCTTACAAGACACCTGCAACAGCTGGAAAGACCACAGAAGTACCTCACCAAGAGGATCACTGGCCTCAAACAGATGCCCTATGCAGCTCGACTGAAGAAACTCCAGCTGTACTCGGATGCATACTGCCTAAACAGAGGTGATCTCTATCTTACATACAAGACCATGTCCAACCCAGAATTGATGGACATGCTCCACCTAAAGAAAACCTTATCCCCTTGAGCCACATGCTCTAAGGATCTAAACCTCACCACAACATAAATAGGATGTGCTGGAGGGATAGATTCCTGTCCCAGAGACTTCCCGTGCTTTGAAACAAAATTCCAATCTACATTAGGCAGAGCTCCTTGCTAACACTCTTCAAAAGAAACCTTGATGAGTGGATGGGAAATAGAAAGTTTACCCCAGGGATCACTTCAGTGACTCTGCTGGACAGAGGCACAGGGAACTAATCTAAGGGGGCGGCGAAAGCCAATACATTCTGGCTGGTCTTATAAATGCCTTAGGGCAGATAGCCTAGTAACTACCTATGAAGCTATGAACCTATGAACCTGATTTTAATATTTATGTATTTATTTTATTTTTACTTTTGTTAACTGGGTTAGTCCGACTGGGCCCAAAGAGCTCTTTTTCAGCAGAGACCCGAAGACAAAAGCTCCAGGAAAGTATTTAGAAAATAAGAAAAAAAAAAATTCAAATTGTAAGATACGTAACAGTACAGAAACAGTGAAAGAGAAACATACAATATGAATGTCTACAAGGCAAAAGTACAGTATTTTGAAAATGCAGTAGCAATATGTTTGAGAAATTTAGTTAGCATTAAATTATATACAAGGAATACAGCAATGCCTAAAATAAAAAATATGTAATATATAATTCAGAGTAACATCATGACATAGTGCAACAAAGATGCATTTAATGTTTGCTAACTCATTTAAAGTTTTATAATGATGAACAATCTGTCTCAGTACTAAGGGCAGTGATACTCAGATGATTAAGGGCTACTGGCTAGTGTAATTTGATATTGAAGTGTGTTTGGCTAAGTTACCCCACTGTTAATTGGAAGCACATTGCCTTCTGTTACAATTTGCTACGCTGTAACTGCTAAAGTACATAACTGCTATATTAAGCTTATTGCAATTAACCTGTATTTCACTGATACTACCTGAAACATATTTTTGTTACAATATTAGTGACTTAGATAAGGTATTTCTTCATTAAGCACTTGAATTTTCCTCTTATTTTTCTTCAGTCTGTTTAAATACTCCTTCAACTTTCTACGGGCTGTCCCACTCACCTCTTCTATGCTGCTGTGTTAAATCCCAACTTTTAAAGCACAAATTGTCACCCTAAGACTGAAAAGTGCATCTTATCAGAAAGCACGCCCTTGCCCTCGAATTCAACTAAGAAGTTATATCTTAAGTTTCGTAGTCTTCAGTGGCATAAACTTAAGTGTTAAGTGGCATGCACACTAAGCATTGTAGATATTCCTGAGTTCCCTTCCCCTTCTACCACCAAACCCTAGATGACTTTATTAAAATTTCCAACCTTCCATTGATGGTAACAAACACAAGCTAGCCAGTAGACTTCCCTCCCAAACTCTTACCTAGTTTTATCCATTTAGGACACAAACGTATAAGCTTGTTTTTACATAGTTTTTCCATTTAGGACATAAGAGTAGACAATGCTTGATTTTACCTAGTCTTTTCTCTTTAGGACATAAGGGAGTAGGCTTGCTTTTTACTTACAGTTTTTCCTGCTGGCAACTTTTCTACAAGAAACTTCATATAGTGTGAACCACAACTGAACTGAAGTATACTGTTTAACACTTTCTGCTGAAAGTAAGGATTCTGATTGTTTTTGTATTCACAGTCTTTCTGGCCAGGTTCAACCCACTCCATTCACCCTCACTCCACTCGGGCTCACTCCACTCCCCTACCCAACCTTCAATTCCTACTTACTCCCACTGGATCTAAACTTGCATCTAGCCAGCCTCTCCCCCACCAACTTTCAGCCAATCACATGACAACACATCTTTTCTCCACACCCGTACTGCACATACTATCATCTACACATCCTAGGACAATTTCCTAGTCCCTTCCTTCATACCTTCTTTAGCCAATTAATCTGCAACTACTGTCTGCATCACACCTTACTTCTCTTTTATAACTTAGTAAACAGCCAAACCCTCTAACCTCCTCATTACGCTTATCCAATTGTCCTCTTCCCCTATTTTACCTCCTACTCTGTTACCACACCCTTGAAACTTACATGCACCAATTACCAAACCCATAACTTCTTACTTCTTATACCTCAGTCACTTCTTACAACACACTATATCCTCTGAGTTCTACTTCAGTCATTCTAAACCTGTCCACAACCCTCTTCAATATAACACATCACATTAATTTCCCCCTTTCTAAATTGCCTACTTCCTCTCCTATACAATGTCACATTCTCTCTTTTCCAAACACCTATGGATGTTATCCTTACACGCTATCATCGGCACTCTTCTAATACTCACCTATTACCTAACTTTCTATCAGTTTCAGCTACATAACACTTTCTCCTCTCTTGCCAATACAAATCTTCATCCCCACCACCCATTACCTCTCAACCTTTGATTGCTTCCAATCTATACAACACTACTTACATAGGATACCTTCCAAATAAATATCTTCAACATTTTCCAAAATCTCAAACGTCTCCCAAATATACCAAACTCTTAACTAAGCTGTCTGAACTTCTTTTACACTTCTCTACACAACCAAAGCTCTCTGGGGATGTACAGCCAAACCCAGGTCCTGAATGTGATCAACTACAGTCCACCAGCTCCCCAACTCTACCACCCAACACATGTATTTTAACTTCTCTTAGTGGCTCTAACCTCCTGCTCCTTAACATGAATGTCAGAAGCATACTCGATAAAATACATGAACTCCATGACAGCCTACCACTTTACTACCCTGATATTACGGAAACCCGGTTGGAACCTGAAGTTACCAACAAAGAAATTCTTCCTCCATGCTATAACATACACAGATGTAACAGAAAAAAAAAGCACAGACATGGTATAGCATTACTGTATAAACAAAACTTGATAGTAAAACTTATAGAACCAAGCTTGCCTGAATTTAATAACACTGAGGTACCATTTAGAAGACTTGAAATACACTGCAACAAATATCTAACCATAATAAGTACTTATATTCCTCCTGGCCATAATCCCAACATAATCAAGGATTTTTTACACTAGATATCAGTAATGTTCCCCAAGAAACCATCATAATGGGAAACTTTAATACTGACTGGTACTTTCATAACTCTGATAACCTTACTAACTTTACTAACCTTCATGACTTCACCCAGGTCATACAATCTGCAAGTAGAATAGACAAGGCAACCAAAAGCAATCTATTCTAAACTGGATCCTAACTAACAAACCTGCTTTAGCCTTTCAGTTAGGCTGCCTCCCTGCTAGCATTAGTGATTACCTCCCAACCTACTTAATTAGACACCTTCTTCATCCCCACAGAAATAATACCTACCGTCAAATTCACTAAACAAAAAAAAAAACCCTTTAATGCTCAAACCTTTAACTCCATCTTACAAAACTGTGACTAGAACTCACTCAGGACACTACCTCTATAAACTGCTGTGGATTTTTCAGTACTACCTTCCTTGCCATAGCTAACAAAATACTAAAAATTTACTCAAACTAAGAGATAAAGCTTGGAAACTGTGGCACACCAACATAAATCAAGTTATCCTATAACACTACAGACGACTTTGAAATAAAGCCAAAACCCAGGTAAAACTAGACAATAAAAATACTTCACTGCTATACAGCAAAAGCACCACAATAATCCTAAAAATATGTTGGTCTGCTATAAATAAACTCCTTCAACCAGGCCAGTCTTCTACTCCTACTCCATAAACCACTAACAATAATGACAGCATAGCCGCACAATTTAACTCTTTCTTCACAAATACTATATGCTCACTAACTATCCCAACTATATCCACAGATGCAACTGAATCCTTCTCTTTTAAACTTGTTAAAACTCATACCATAAAAAGGTTACTGTCTAAACTAAAGCCCACAACCCCTGCAGCTAATAAGCTGTCCATAAAATTCCTAAAACTAGCAACAGATGCCATCTCCTATCCTGTCTCTGTTTTCATTAGCCATTCTATATCTGAACAATACATTCCTGTAATCTCAAAAATATCTTACATAATCCCTCTGCACAAAGGCTGCAGCTCTACTGAGTTCTCCAGTTACAGACCCTTAGCAATCTTATCTTCCTTATCCAAAGTCTTAGAAAAATGCATTCATATGCAGCTCTTAAACTACCTTTTATCTAATAATCTCCTTTCTAGCACACAGCACGGTTTCTGCCCTAATCATAGTACCACAACTGCCCTTTTCAGTTTTACCAATACTACCAACAACATAGAAATTATGAGAATCTTTTATCCTCCATCTTCTTGGACCTATCCAAAGCTTTTGATACTGTTTGTTAACAGAAACTACTTAACAAATTCTGCACTCTACAACTCAGCCTCTCTTCACTTGCATGGTTCCATAGTTATTTAACTAACCTACAACAAGCTGTCAAATGGCAACAAGATCTCTTCCTTCTTACCTGTTACCATGGGGGTCCCCCAAGGATCAAGTCTAGGTCCTCTACTTTTCAGTTTCTTTACCAACAGGCTCCATACAGCTACTTCTCTATCCTTCATTGTCCAATATGCTGATGACTCTACTGTCATCTGTGCTGCACCTATCCTAAAAGAACTCGAAGCGAGAACAAAACAGTTCTTCCTGGCTGTCGAAGCTTGGTTATCAGACTCAGACCTAATTCTGACTCCATCTAAAACTAAACTCATGCTCTTTCACTCCACTGAATCACATGACCCCACAACTTCATTCCAACTATATTCTTCTAATAATACCATAATATTGACTGTAGTCCAAGCAAAATGATTAGGTGTGCTAACAGACAATAATTTGAAATTCGATATATACTTATCCCAGTCTATCAAAAAGACACACATAAAACTAGGTGCTCTGTACAGACTCATGCCTTTTCTCACTAGCATCACAAGACAGACACTTCCCAGAACTCACCTGCTCTCCACCCAGCCTCCCCTATCTTCACCAATCTAAAGAAAACTGATTTGGCCAAACTGTAAACCTGCTGCAATAAAATTGCTAAATTCACTACCTAGTCCCCTGACAGGTCTCACCACTGCTCTGCCTTATAACAACTATTATCTAACCCACATTCAACTCCTTACTGCCCACAGACTGGTACACTAATCTGAAAAAAACTCCTGCTCTTTAACAATTGCTCCAACCCTACACCAACACTTGAGTCCTCCATTCCTCAAATAAATCCCTACTGCAGGTATCCAAATCCAGCAATACCACTGGCAACTCTCCCTACTCTAACTATGTCTCCAAAATTTGGAATACTATTCCACAGCCTATCATAGCTACTGCTTACCCAAGCCAACTTAAAAACCTACTTAGAATCTTTCTCAATAAGAAATGGATTTGCCCATGCACTAGTCCTGACTAAATCTTATTCCATAACCAGCAGTTAATAAGACTACTCTTCTACCATACTTTATCCATCATATGTAACTAAACTTACTGACTTAATACTTTCCCTCCTTACCAATACCTCACCCCTCCTTTGCATCTAATATAGCCATTCAAGTTCTCTTCCCTTACTATCCTCATATCTGTACATAGTAACTCTCTCTTTTCCTCTCAGCTATCACCATACCTTTACCTTAACTTCTCGCCCTCTTTCCTATAACTCTTTCTCTTACTAGTACATATTAACTGTCTATTTTCCTTTCAACTATTTCCATATCTTTAATTTTTCTCTCACTCTACCTTATCTGCCTTTCCCTTCTGTCCACACTCTTCAGAATTTTCCTTTCCCTTCCCTAACTTCCACTTTCAATCTACACTATCACTATATAGGAGATCTACCTCACATAGTCAAAACCCCACATCACTGAAGAGATTGTTGAGATAAGAATATCAAAATCCCATTTCAGCAAAACAGTGGAAAAATGCAAATCTTCCCAGGGTAAGTAGTCACTTATCCAAAAAGAAACAAAACCTAAACACACCATCCCTAACCCACCCAGGTGGGGGGGCTATGTCCCCCCACACCCTCAAATGTGAGGGGTGTGCCCCCCACACCCCACACTAATTAAATATACCAACTCCAAGATCTTACTACAGCTGGGAAAAGAGCAAAGTTCATTGTCTTGCACAACAGGTTACTTACCCTGGGAAGATCTTCATTGTTCCTCTGGTTTGCTGAAATGAGATTTCAATATTCCCATCCTGACAAGCTTGTCTTCGATGATGTGGGGTTTCAACAATCTCAGGTAAACTCATATAAGATATGTTCATTGGTAAAATGTACTTACTAATCTGATATCTGTATTTAAATCTGCTGCACAGTTCAATTATTGCTTGTTAGTGTATGCAATAATGTAGTAACATTTAAACTTTTGTTTATTACTCTTCTGTATCAAATACTGTTTATATATATATATATATATATATATATATATATATATACACACACACACACACACACACACACACACATATATATATATATATATATATATATATATATATATATCTATGGATCAGTGTCATTTCACCGAAAATCCATTTCACTGAAAATTCTTGACATAGGGTCCAAATCGCCAAAAATCCATTTCGCCGAAAATAGTACTGGCAGTGTATATGCCCTTTTTCCCCAATGAGTGCGATCTCAAAGTGAGAATACTAATGTGGTGGGGTATGGGGGCGTAGCCCCCACCCAGTGCAGTTTAATATTGTCTAGTATTGTTTTATATTGTCCAGTCCCTATTAAAAGAGTAAGTAAGTAGTTTATAACCTGAGTAAAATTACTTACTAATCTGATGTCTGTATGTAAATCTGCTGCACAGTTCAATTATTGCTTGTTAGTGTATGCAATCCTGTAGTAACGAGGCTGGTTGCAGGACAGCATTGTTAGCTCTATCCCCCCAGGGCAAGGAAGTTCCATTTCCACCTCTGTTGCATCAATGACAATTGGTATTGGATGAGCAGAGGCAGTGGGCGGTTCTAACATTGTGGCTGATGTCGTAAATGGTTTGGCATCCTTTTCTCTCTTGGAGTGGATGAATGCTGGATTATCCAGCGAATTTAAGGACTATGGTGGCAACAGGAATGCCAATAATTATGTAGGAACTGTGGATGAACAACTTGAACACCTTGAAAAAGAAATTACCAAATTTCGAAAACTTCAGGTTGAAAATAATTATTTACACGAATGCTTGCAGAGGGAACAAGTACCTAAAGGGTTAAGGACATGGCGATTTCCCTCAGGTACTGTTCAAGGCACTGACTCTTATAAAGAACTTATTACAATGTCTAACAGTAATGATTGTGAACTAGTTGAGAATGTTTATTGAAGGAAAATGACAGGAAAATGGTTTCAATTAAAAAAATGGTCGATGAGTGTGATGCAACACTTAAAAATGATTTAGAATTTCTACAAAAAACAGAGAAATACAGGGCTATGTTTGTTAACATTGACAAATATGTGGAGGATTTGGTTAATAAAAAAAGTAAAAAGTTATTAAGGGATAAAAAAGACTATGAGGCTGGGAAGGCTTACCCCACACCTAATGGATTTAGTAGAGGTCAACAAGTTAATGGCAGAGAAAATATGTACCAAAAGAATATGCTGAACAAGATTTGAGGGATGAAGCTGAAAATGATAACCTTGATGATGTAGCCCCTTTAGACATGCCCCCTCAGGAGGTCAGAACGCCTCCAGAATCGAATGAGGCAATTTGCCCAGGCAGGGATGTCGAGAGCAATGGGAACTTCAGGAATCCATTTTCCAACAGGGGCTGCCCTTACAGGGGACGAGGGAAGGTCAACAACAGGTGGTAATAGATTCTGCCACTCAAATGGAAACACATATAGTTATGAACAATGAGGATGACTTCAAAATATTTAACTTAAGTAATGTTACTGTTGATAAAAAGTGGGCTGAACTGTTTTAAAAAGGGCTTAACTCTGTCCCTGCTT
>NC_056744.1:1375039339-1375149339 GCF_019279795.1 Protopterus annectens | reverse complement strand
CAAAATAGCAAGTATGGCCATTTGGGTCTATATCAGAAGTGCGAATTCTTAAAATAGCGAGAGCTCTTCTATTGAACTTACAGCTGCAAAACCTGAAAACATCAAAGGAACAGATTAGCAAATTTTTTCCCAGGGAAAAAATTCTCTGATCCAAAAAAAAAGAGTGTACAGGCAAAATAAAGTGTAGAGGGGGGCTTTGCCCCCCACCCCATCCCCAACTTAAATATACCAACTCTGAGATCGCACCACAGTGGAGAAAACAGCAAAGTCTGGAAAAGCAAGCAGTTACCCCTTAGCTACCCCAACAGGTGGCAATCCACTGGAGTACATGGGAAGAAGATTATCAGGGACCTGGGGACCCAGGTTGATGATAGTCTGTCATTCTGACACCCATGTAGCTTCAGTAGTTAGGAAGACCTTCTACATTGCCCAATCTTTGTATCATGAAGGATTCTCATTCTAGATCAAGGGAGGTCATAGTCTCCTATACTCATCACCTCATCGTGACCAATGATTGAGTACAATGCCCCATCTCGGGAACAAATCATATTCTGACCCGACATCTCCTGCAAGCAGCTGGAGAGGCCACAAAGTTCCTCACCTAAAAGCGATAAAAGGGTCTCAAACATTCAAGTCACTATGCTGCCCTCACTGAAAGAACTCCAGCCTCTATTCAGGTAAGCCATCGGCAACTTTTTTTGCTCAGAGAGTGACTCGTTACCTGAATATGCTGCTACACATGTCAAAACCCAGATTTGCATGAATATGCTCTTCACCTCAAAAATCTAGATCCGTTTCAGAGAGCTTCGGCTTTGGCAAGGCGGGAGACTTTAAACCCTTTGACACGGCTATTAATAGGGCGCATGCTGGAGGGATACAGATTCATCACCAAAGACTCCTAACAGCAGTGAATAAAAATCCCGGTATATGGTGAGGCAAGGAAAGGCACCTCGCTGGCGCTTTGTTCAAGGAAATCTTGACTCAATGGATGGGAGATCGCAGATATGGCGGCCCCAGGGATTACCTCAGTGTCACTGCACTCAACAGAGGCACAGCAAAATGGGCCGAATGCGTAGTAGTTCCCCATACTAAAGGGGTGGCGTAAGCCACAAAACTATGGGCTAGGGTTTTGCCATGGGGCCTCGGGCAGATAGCCTAGTATGAACCTATGAACCTATGAACCTAAACTCAAATGCATATTATTATTTATTGACTTTAATCCATAGATCAGCCCAATGATTTGTCAGGAAAAATCACAGTTTTATGAGGAACAGACCAAAAGTATGAGGCAAAAATCTGGACATTCTGTGAAAATCTGGCTATATATATATATATATATATATATATATATATATATATATATATATATATATATATATATATATATAGATACACACACACACACACACACACACACACACACTGAAGGGTCAAAATGTATATTTTAACTTCTCCATTGGGTCATGATTTTTTTGCTGAATCCTGCTTTATTTTTAATATCTGTATGGTTTCCTTAAATTGCTAAGGCTGTGTTATGTTGTGTTTGGTTATACATCACATAACAGTTAAACTATTAACTCTAAAAATGTGTTAAACTTTCAATAAAACTTCCTGCTTGGACTTGCTTTTGAGCTTTTTGATCTGTTATATTTTTGTGAAAAGTTATCAAAAGGCATTTTTCCTACCTCTGTTCAAAAAAACGTTTTTCTGTTGGGGAGTGGGGAGGACCTAGGCTCCAAATGACCTAGCTACTCCTCTGATTCTGGTATTTGCAAATCAAGTACTTGTAGTTGTTAAATTACTGTGGCCTCTATGGCATTTATCATTTTAAGTACTACAAATGTAGTAAAAGGCATTTTATTTTCTAAAATAGGAACATACATTCAACATATGTTCACTAACACCTTTGCCTGCTGGGTCATTGAAATAATGAAGAATTCAGGATCCATTTGAATGCAAATTGATTATTTTTAACAGTGAAACGGTGAGACTAAAAGTGTGAAAAAAGTTGCTCTTTATGTCCAAGATCTGTGTATTCTAATTACTCTGAGGTACAGTGATCTCTGAATTACTACATACAAGATTCCAACATCTCTGAGTATTCCACTTCTGAGGTACAGTGATCTTCAAGTTAGTATATACAAGATACCAGAACTTCAAAGTATTCCCATTACTCTGAGGTACAGTGATATCTGAGTTAGTATGTACAAGTAGCAGAGGTGTGGGGTGCAAATAACATTTTAAAAGGAACACTACACGTTTTGATATTTGCTGTAGCAACTTTGATCAGTGCTAAAATTTCATAGTTTTTGGACTCGCAATTATAGTAGGGAATTAAAGAATTCTTTTAGCTTAACAAAATAGCAAGTATGGCCATTTGGGTCTATATCAGAAGAGCGAACGCTTAAAATAGCGAGCGCTCTTCTATCGAACTTAGAACTGAAAAACCTGAAAACATTGAAGGAACAGCTTAGCGAATTTTTTCCCAGGGAAAAAAATTCTCTGATCCAAAAACAAAGAATGTACAGGCAAAATAAAGTGGGGGGGGAGTTTTGCTCCCCACCCCACCTCCAACTTAAACATACCAACTCTGAGATTGCACCAGAGTGGAGAAAACAGCAAAGTCTGGAGGACTGCCCAGCAATTTTTTCCCTGGGAAAAAAATCACTGTTCCGTGCCTTCGACATTTTCAGGTTTCTCAGTTTAAGGTTCGATAGAAGAGCATTTGCTATTTTAAGCTTTCGCTCTTCTGATAGAAACCCTGGCCATTCAGAGTATCTCTGTAAATTCTTCGTCTTCTTCTTTCGGCTTTTTCCCGGTCAGGGGTCGCCACAGCGGATCACCTTGTCCACACATTGAATGGCAGTGGAGTTTTACGGTGTCGAGTTGCCAGCCCGGCGCCCAGCCTTCCACAGAAAGCACCCTCACATGCACACCTAGGGCCAGTTTAGAGTGTCCAATCCACCTGCAGCATGTCTTTGGGATGTGGGAGTAAACCGGAGCACCCGGAGGAAACCCACGCGACCACAGGGAGGACATGCAGACTCCGCACAGAAGGCACCCCAGCCAGGGATCGAACCAGAAAACCTCTTGCTGTGAGGCGGCAATGCTAACCACTGCACCACCGTGGCTGCCCAGAGTATCTCTGTAAATAAACTTTGTAAATATTTGTGCTATTTTCTTATTACAGACGGTTTAACTCAGCATTACCTAATACCCTAATCGAGCTCATTAACTTTATCTCATCTCTGATGTCAGTAAGATAATATGCCTTTTTAGAATAACAGAAAATTATTCCATGGACATTTGTTCATATTCGTTTGTTGCATTTTTTTTTCTTTTGTACAATTGGTAGCTCAGTTCTGCAACAGTCATATAGGAAGCAATAATGCACTTTTAGGAGCATTATATATTTCTGATGTCTCATGAAATTCTTCATTTAGTCTCCTAAAAGAACACCAGTCTTTAAAAGATGTGGGTGATGGTCTTGCATTTCACCCAGTTTTCACCCTTGCACCATTCTCATTTCGTTATGTTCATCAGTGTTATAGTATCTGTAACATTAACAATTCTGATTAAAAGAATCAACCAATCATTTTAAAGTGTGATTGTTCTTCATGAATGACCTGAGGAGGTTTGGGAAATAAAGACAGTAAAGATAATAGCAGTCAGACATCCATAAAGGGTTTAATAAAAGTAAGTAGGAAGAGTTATTTGTAGAATGGTTGATTCTGCATCAGATTCTGATGAAGTCTCGCGATACGAGATGAAAGTGTGCTCAATCTGTGTGTTTTATGTGGAAATAAAGAGCTTTGGTTCTACTTTGTAAGAGTTCGCCTTTCTATAGTACTGTGGTATTGGAGGACAACCTTTATTGTGCCAAACAGTGGACTTGCATTTTCATGTTGGTATAAGTGCTTTGCTGCTACGTGTTCATGTAAGTAGGAAGATTGCTGACTTGGACTCTTACTAAGACAACATGGCAGCTACTGCTTGTACTCTGCCTGTGCTACTGGCTGTGGAGTGTGCTTTTCATGATGGTAACTTGGCAGTTAACCCTGATGATTAGTGGGCAATAGGTGTAAACATGAATGACATTTTTTGCTCCTTACTATTTTTAAGACTTTCACTGCTTTACCAGATGGTTGTTTATTATATTATATGCATTGTTTAGCTTAATAAAAATTATATTTGAAAATTGTTATGATTTGTTTTGGATGAGCAACTTTCCTTTGTACAGGTATAAAACTAATTTATTCTGTCAGCTACTGCTGAGTTAGTAACTTGGAATGCTGATGGCAAATTCACTGTATGGGCTAAAAGAATGATAAAACTTTCTAGTCATGTACATGGCTGGCTATACAGCTAGTCTTGTGCCAGGACTAAACACAACTAGTTAGTATTACAAAATTAATACAGAATGTAAACTGATTACCCTGCAAAGTATATAGAAGTCACTGTACATGTCTGAATGTTCTAGATAATTAGGCTTATACGGTCTGTCTTTTTGGCTTTTTTAAATCTACTATCAGAAAGTAGATATAAAAATTATGCAGCAAGCAAAGTGCTCCATACATTTTTGTAGATTTTACCAGTGTCTTTGCACTTTGAGTCCAGTATTACATTATAAATGCAGAAATTGTAGTAAAATAGTAAATATCAACTCCACAGCACAGAAAAATAGAGCTCAGACTATGACCAAGCCATCTCAGGTTCAAGTCGCTGGTCTGGCACTGGAGAATCCAGCTGGGTAGGGACAACAGTTAAGAGGTGCTACTTGCTGATCACATTCAGTGGAGGTTGAGGGCCATATTGTGAGTTTCATCATCTGCTAATGAATCTTTGGTGCAGACCACAAACCTAGCAGAAGACATCTGTTTGGAGCAGGGAGGGCAGGTTTATAAATGAGCTGTGTCACTCACAAAAGTGAGTGATAATCCCACACTTCATCCATTGCAAACCCTCTTCTAACTACTTCTGAGGCATGCCATGTTATGGTTGCATTTACAATATCTTTTGATAGATTCCTGTCTGACAGCTGTGTCATGAAAAACTTTTATCCTGAATGGGATGAATGGAGCTAATGATCACTGCAATCAGAGCTAGTAGGTATAGAGGAGCAAACAAATATATATATATTTATTTATTTAATGACATCTGATTACCAGGAAAGTCTGACTGGGTACAAGCCTATTTTCAGTGGAGGCCTGGGGAGAAAAGCTTCCAATTATTACAAAACATTTTAAGAAACGTAATTTTACAATCTTCAAAAATAATACAAAATCATCTGCAGTTTGAATAATTATACAAAATTAGTGATAATATACAAACATTGGTTAAAAATCGATACAAGTTATATGGCAATCATTTAATATTTATAGAAATTTAAGACAGCATGTAGAGAAATTAAAAGTAAGTTAGTCTAATACAAACAGGAATTGCAATACAAAGTAAGGGAAAATCAAGCTTATGGTATATTTAGAGAGAAAGTTGAGGAAGAGAGTTTGATAGATGTAAGGAAGTAAGTAAAAAAGAAAGATATATAGCTTATCCTGATTTTGAGCAAGAACAAAGCCAGATTTTAGATAAGAAGTCTGTCGGTGTGGCTTTGAAAGATGGGGAGGGAGGACAGTGACCTGATGGATATAGGCAAGGAGTTCCAGGCCTTAAGGACCTTGTAAGAATATAGACAATGCCCAGCTGATCTGATAGATTTGCAGACATGAGTTTTTGGTTACTGGATCATAATGACCGACTGGGAACATAGTTGTGTATAATTTTTTAGTGCTGGACAGGCAGATGGATGCTGAATAATTTTATAGGTGGTATGAAGCTGTGTATATGTTAGCTGATGGGGCAGTTCTAACTAGTTTAGGCTTTTTAGTGCTATACTCTGCTGGGCTCTGAAAGGGGTATTTCCTGCAAATTTAACAACTTTGTCATAGCATTGTTCAGGTTTTAATTTCTGTGAAGCTTGGAGGTTAGTAAGGATGGGAGCACCATAAAGAAGAATGAGGAGGAATAAGTTGTGGCAAGTGTAGTTTTAGTTGCATTGGTGAGAACGTTTTTGGCTCTGTAAAGCATCCCTAGTTTTTGATGATTTTTTTTTATGCAGTTTTGTGTATGCATGTCGAATGTAAGCTTATCATCGACTATCACTACTAATATTTTGCTTTGAGAAGTGACTTCAGTGGTTGTATTGTCAAGAGAGAGAGAGAAAACTTAAAATTTAGTTTTTTTCATGAGAGAGGGATTTGAAGAAAAAAAAGTAGTAGTTTAGTCTTTTTAGGTTGAGCGTGTGCTGTTAGTTATGAAGCCATGTTTCAGTGGCTGTTAAATCTTCTTGAGTAATTTTTTGGAGGTGTACCATGCTGTCAGATGTGCAAATGAGAGTAGAATCATCTGTGTATTGTATTAGGGTGGCCTGTTGTGTGGATGTATAGAGGGTGTTGGGGAAAATGTTAAGGAGGAGGGGACCAAGGATAGAACCCTGTGGTACATCGGTGGTGACTGGGAGGTAAGGAGAGAGTATACAGTGCCATTTTACTGACTGATACCTATTGGAGAGGTAACTTTTGAACCACAGAAGGGCAGGCTGAGAGAAACCCAGTGAAGACATTTGAAGCAGAATGTTGCTGCAACAAACTGTATTGAAGGCTTTAGAGAAGTCTAGAAATAAGTAAAGACTAGTTTGACATTATTTGTAGCTTTATAAGCAGTATCTATATAAGTTAGAAGGGCAGTGGTACTACTATGGGAAGGATGGAAGCCATGTTGTGTAGGGAATAGGAGTTATTCATGCAGGAGATAGTTTAGCAATTGTTTTGGAAACATTTCTCAAGTATGTTGGTAAGGATAGATTGATATAGTTCTAAAGTTATTAATGTCTGTTGAATTTCCTCCTTTTTGTAGAGTGATAATATGTGGCTTTGTCCAGAGAGAGGGAGTATGGGATTCCTGGATTGAGGATTTATAAGGATTGAGACAGACTAATCAATACTATTGGCTGCTATTTTTAGGTACTCACTTAGAAGGTCATCAGCTCAAGAAAAGAATGGTTTAAGTTTTTTTTAAGACTAGTTTTATATAGTATGTGGGCACAGGTTTGAAGATGAAAATGATATGTGGCATTTGGGCAGGGTTCTAGATGATGAGGAATTCTTGGTGAGAAATGCTATACTATCTATAAAATAAGAGTTAAACTGTATTGCAATTTTGAGTGGTAAGTTACTGGAAGAGGGATTTGGGTTGAATTTTTGGCTGGGATGTAAGATTTCTTTAATTGATGTTCAAAATGTTTTAGGGTTGTGTTTAGTATTATTCTGAATGTTATTCTAGTACAGTTTTCTGTCTTCATTTATTTGCTTTTTAGTATGATTTCGAAGCATTCTAAAGTTTCAAGATATTGTGGTGTTTTATATTTTTGCCATTCTTTGTATGTTTTTTCTCTATCCTACATTAGTATTTTACTCATATGGATAACCATTTGTTTTTAGTCTCTTCCTTCTAGGAGGTGCAAGGCTATTTAGAATATTTAGAAAATTTGTATTGAATTCATTTACAGCATCATCTAAGGGGAGGATTTTTAGAAAGTTCCAGTTCATAGATGATAGTGTAGTCATGAACATTTCTGGGTTAAACTTGGAAAGGCTGTGTATTGTTTTATAAATATGTTATTTACCTGTTTGTGTGAGCTGTCTGGCTGTATAGATTGGGAGATTATGACTGAAAGAGTCTGACATTGTACATGTGGTGGTATATTTACTAGGATCTGATACTAGGATCCCATCTAATAGGGATATGACTGAAAGAGTCTGACATTGTACCTGTAGTGGTATATTTGCTAGGATCTGATACTAGGATCCCATCTAATAGGGATATGACTGAACGAGTCTGACATTGTACCTGTAGTGGTATATTTGCTAGGATCTGATACTAGGATCCCATCTAATAGGGATATGACTGAAAGAGTCTGACATTGTACCTGTAGTGGTATATTTACTAGGCTCTGATACTAGGATCCCATCTAATAGGGAATTCAATGTCTTGCTATAATGTGTGGGGCTATTAATTAGTTGTGTGGAACCATATAAGTTCATGCTAGACTTAGAGGAGTTAAAAGTTTATGTCCAGCCAATTGACATTCACATTACCAAGTTGTAATTTTCTTGTGGAAATGGTATGGATATTCAATGTGGGATATCTTCCAGTTAAGCTCACCAGGAGGGATGTCAAGGACAGTAATACATATTTGTTTATAACTGTTTATTTTGAGGAAAGCAATAGGAAACTCTGCTGAATTTTGGTATTGTTTTACTGTAAGGGGAAATGTGGTAGATGTTGGGAAATACTAAAGCAAATCCATATGTTCGAACTTGTAAAAGTTTGAGCGTTTCAATGGAAATTTCTGTAAGGGGAGGTTTCTGTTTTCTTCAATGTGGTGTGATCTCAGAGTTGGCATATTTAAGTAGCATGGGGGCTTGCCCCCCCTGCTTAAAACCTTCAGGTAAGTTTTTTTTTTTGTTTTTTTATTTTTTTGTTCCATTGTTCGAACTTTTAAAAGTTCGACAACGTGATATATATATATATATATATATATATATATATATATATATATATATATATATATCTCACACCAGAACACCAGCAACTCACATTATATACATGTGAGTTAAAGGGAAACACGTTCAGCCTACATAAAGCTTATCTGATCTGGATGAAATTGTTAGAAATATAAAACACTATCAAAGTCTTTTCACTGTTTTACATAGTTTTAGAACATATAGAAATGTAATAACAGATGGCACATACCTGCTCTGTGAAGAATAATAGTGGTTGAGTGTAAAAGGAGACAACACTAAGGGGATATTTAGCAATACATTCTGCTATAGTCACTATCCGACCCTTGGGTCAAATTATAACTGAGAGCAATCAGTTTATAGCCAGTACAAAGCAACTAACAATTCTCAGCAAAGTAAAACAAGTTTTCTGTCATTTCCTGCAGCTAAATAACTGTCATATGCAGTATAGTCTACTGGTCAAGAAAAAGGGAGCCTTGGCCATCTTATTTAGAGGTCCTTAGGGTGCATGGACTATTTCTCAGAGACCTTCAATCAGAGAGCAGGCATGTATTTAACCAATTACAATGATACATAACAAGGTTCTTATTATAAATGTGCTTGCATTATAAAATGACAAAATTCTCAGTAAACTTGTAGGAGTAGGGCCCTGTGGCAGAGCTCCTGCAGTATTGAGGTCAGATGTAGTGACTACAGGCTATTATTCAATGACAAACTTCTTAGTATATAGAGGTTATTAATCACATTATATGAAAGTAAGAATGCAATGGGAAGTAATCTTTAAATTGCAATATAAAGTGTGTATCTTTGGACTTTAATTTTGCTATCATAGGGTAAACGCAGAAAAAAATACAACAAAATGTCTGCTATGGGGTTATATAAAATAACATCAAGGGAAAGGTAGTCTGTCACTGAAACTGCATAATTTAAACAGTGTGCCACTGCATTTTGAGTTTGGTAAAACAAGTTTAAAATTAAATGAAAAACAAAATAATATCCACCAATCAAGTTATATAAAAAACACAAAGAGAAGAACACTCTTTACCTTAAACTACACAGAATAAAGAGTGTAACTTTTACACGTATAGTGAAATGAAGGTACAGTAAAATATTGGCTATCAATTGTGTCATATTTAAAAAGTAAGAACATGGAAAGTGATGTCTGCTTATTATATTGCTTAGCATACAGAATGCATATTTAAACTTTGAGTGTGCTACTGCTAGGTAAATGCAGAATCATTTACAAGAAATAGCACTAGTCAAAGTTTAAATTGTTTTCTACCATTATCCCAATTATGTCATTTCATAATGTTGCCATTTATTTTATTTATTTTAAATTTGTCAACCATTTATTGTGTAACCAAAATGTATGCCCCTTTTGACAAATCTCACAATAATATACTTTCTGTACTATCCCTGAAGTCTCAAAACAACGCACTAAAGTGTAGTGGGTCCAAAAATAAAACAGTGTAAGAAACTTTTCTGTGTGGAAGATTTTCAGTACGTATATTTCTAGTTAATCACTGTATATTAATCAGATCAGACAGTAGTAGTAGAAGTAGCGAACAAGCTTTCTTAAGTCAAAAAAAAAAATAGAAAAATATAAATTGTACAGCATATTCAAAAGTTAAAAAAAGTATCCAGGCAAAGGCAGGCAGTCTGTTATGTTTTAAATTAGAAAATCATTTACACAGCACACTCACACGGCTTTATATATATATATATATATATATATATATATATATATATATATATATATATATATACTTTTTATCAGGCATGGGAGTGGTTTATTATTTAGAAAGCTTGTGAGGAAGTCTGTGAGGAAGTCTGTGTACTTAATAAAGGATTTTTGACTGGAAACAGACTCCCTGCCTTGCTTGGATTACTTTCAAATACTTAGTAATGCTGTACTATTACATATTTTCTATTATTATTTTTTGTTTTGTTTCGTTTTGACTTAAGACGAGTTTAAGTTTGCTACTTCTACTACTATTGTATGATCTGATTAATATATAGTGATTAACTAGAAATATATGGACTGAAAATCTTCCACACAGAGAAGTTTCTTACACTGTTTTACAATAATATATTTTCTAACATTAAAGACAATGTCCTTAGTACTGCATCAGGCATATATTTCATATGCCATCTTTTAAAACATTAGCATATTTTAATGAAGTAACTATATTAGCAAGTTTGCATTCACTAATATATCTGTTTTTCCGCAGTCTATGTTCTTGTATATCAAAGAATAGTCCACAAAGAAGTGAGACTCTACAGTACCACTTATAACCCCTGTAGGGAATAAACACCCCCACCTTGACCTGTTATATCCTACTACCTAACCTATATTTTATCAGTCAGATTGCAGTACACATGAGTTAACATTTTGTTAAATCAATTTCTTATGTGAGGAACTGACTTGTCAAGGTTAAGACAAATAAGTATGCCCTGTCAGCCATTTAACAAGTGCTACTTTTACCTCTGTAAAGAATGCCACCAGGATTCAAAGGGTACATTATATCTAACTTATGTCAAGCTATGTTAGGTAGGCCTCAGGTGTCATTTGGGTAAGCTCAATTATGACTCTGTCATTGATTTTACATAGAGTACTAGTCAGACTGATGGATCTGAAATTGTGTGAGTCTGATGTGTCTCCCCCACCCTTTGTGAATTGGTGCCATTGCAGCCTGTTGCCATAGGGTAGGGACTTGTCCACATGCTAATATTTTACTTATCATAGCTCATAGGGACTTAGACAGCTTTTCCTTGAATCTGTGTAGGAAACCATTAAGTATTTGACTTATCACTTATGGCATCAGTTATTTTTTTCCAAGTGCATTTGCTGTATCCTCCAGCTGGTGATCACTTCATTGTTTATTGATAACCTATTGCAGCCATAGTGTTTCTATTTCATTTTTCTGATTTAATAGAAAACATCTTATTATTGTTTTCAGGCTTTGCAACCAAACTGACCTCATAATTAGATCTGGAAGAATTGATAAGAAAAATACGTAATTTCTGTACTTGATTAATACATAATTATTTATTTCTTTTTATGACTCAATCATTTTATGAAATAAAATCACTTTTTTCTCGTGTATATCTTATTAATTTTATATCCTACCTGTATGTAATTGTTAATGAAGATGTTAAATAGCATTCTAAAATTTACTGACAATATCCCAAATAAACATATCTGGGTCACTGAGGATTGTATTTCAAGTATTTCAATCAAATATGTCATTTCAAAGATGCCTTTTTATCATTGTAGTTTTTATTGGTAAAAGCTAGGAAAAATGAGTTATTTAAGAATGAGTTTAAATGTACTCTTAATGATATCACAATCTGTATGAATTACACAAGGTGTAACCATGGGAGAATAGCAGAAAGAGCCCATATTTGTTAGTATGATAATGTCTAATATATTGCCATCTCTTGATTAATTTCATATTATTTTTTCAAGCTGCTTTGATTAACATAATCAAAAGTAATTTACTCAATGCTTGGCCAGTAAAATCCCCTCATAATAAGGTTTGTGTCTTCAATGACCTTTGCATCCAGATGTTTAGATAGGAACTCCTTATGCTACAAAGGGGACATAGATAATGTACCCTAGATTCCTATAAAGTAAAGTAGTATTCAATAGTATTAATAGTAATTATTATATGTCTCCTAAGCTGATTTCCTGGCTTCTAGCTTTTAGGTGTTTTTTTAATCGAAAATTGAGATTTATCAAATCAGAGCTGCAATGGTGAAATGAGGTATACTCTGGAATATGTGCTATGAATTTCTGGATCTTAAAAACATGCTTCAGTAATGGTAAATATAGCAACATCCTCCAAGCCAAGAGAGGCTTCTAAATCACTTAATTTGCTGCGACCTGTGACATTTAGCAAAGCTACCTTCACTTCTGATATTTTTCATTTCTTTTATTTTAGAATTTGAGAAAAAAATCTCTTAAAGAGACACTATTTGGATGGAAATATCCTGATCACTATTTGCACTCACTCAAGAGAGAAGTGAAGCCTATCTTAATCCATGCCAATAGGCACTGAATTCTTATCTAGGAAACGGTGTCCTTAATTATTAGCTGAATGCCAACATTTTGACATTTTAATTAGGAGCATCATGAAATGTGTTGGCAAGATTTTGGTTAGCAGAAGTGCTTTTCCCATGCTTGTAAGGTTGTTTGATAATCCCATCATATCCTGCTGTGTATTCAAGAGGGAGGACCATTTTAAACTGCTCACTCCACCATAAGCAATGGCCATGTCATAATAACCTTAATTCATTTTAACCTAGTTAACATGTTTATTTTTGAACCAGACAGGCATGCACCATCAGAAGATCATCTCACAGCTTCAGAAGATATGTGTCTATTTTATGCATGATGGAATCACAATTATTAAAATGTTTGTAGAGCTACCAGATCACAATATCTAGCCTTTTGGGGCAAATATATATGCTTTGTGGATTTTCAGCCTGGTTTAGTACATCTTTAACCACAAATATTTGTTGCCATGGAATCTATTCACTGCCATCTTATGGTAGCTGTCTACATTTGATTTACTATAGACAGTGGGAAGTCTTTGTAAAATTTTATATGTCCAAAGTTTTCATTTTGTTGAGCTTATGACTTCTTGAATCACAGTCAAGGCTTTACTAGGTGTAATTTTCAGAATCTGTGTAAATGTCATGATAGGTGTATATGTATGTTAACAGGTTAGGGAAGCCTCAGTACTCTGGACATACTTAAACTTCACATAGGAGCTTAAGACTGTATGAACAAGGAGTGCTATTTTCTTTTATAATGAGGTGGTTCTTATACTACCTTTGATAACTATGGTCTAAACTATTGTCATATAAAAGCATAATATTAGAAGAAGTGTGATAAAAGGAATATACTTTTCATTAACAGCCAAAAGAAAACATTTGGTAAATAAGAAATGAAAGTGTATAAAATGGATAATTTTGAAGAGTACTTAACTAAAATAAAAATATAATAAGTGATGTAAACTGTTGAAGATAGCTGTTAGAAGTGAAAAAGAAGACATGGAGTTGAAAATGAAGAACTATGTTGATAAATATAGATGTTTTGTTACAATCATTAAAGATGTGAGGCCCAATAAAAAGATATTGTTCTATTAGTTCACAGAAACCAAATAGCATATAGTGAAGAAGAAAAATTGGTAGCATGCTGAGAAAGCTTAAATCACATTGTTTGTAAAGATATACCAAATATAATTTTTTTGAATCTGTTGACACATCAAAATATCCATTTGTGAATAGTGAAATATGGGCAATTATTCAATCATTAAAACTCAGTAGATATGGAGACCAATATATCTAATTGACAGCAGAAACTAGTGAAAGCTCTTTGACTGAAAACTTTTCTTTGACAGAAAATTTAATAAAAATGGAATTTGAAGATACTTGATAGCTATTTATATTCACTAACAGTAGGAGAAAGATTTATAGCCTGAAGTCCTTCAAAAGTGGTAACTCTGTCAGAGTTTCACCTGCTTGGTTAAGAGGGAAGAGATTTTAACATGAGACATTCAAAATGGTACTAAAGATTCTTCTGTTAAAAAAGTATCCAGTCACTAATATCTAGCATGCAGGATGCATTACTAAGAATGGACAAACTGGATACTAAAATAGAAAGTTTCAAGGAAGAATCCAGAAACAAGATAGAAAATTTAGAAATTCTTATGGCAAAAAACAATATACAAATCAGCAATATAAATGAAGCTTTAAATGAGAAGGGAGAATAACTGAAGGTGAGTCTCAGAGTCTATCCCTTTTATAACAAAATGGCTGGCATATAGATAAAGTTAATGGTTTATAAAATAGACTGAGATAAAACAGTATCAGAATTGATGGCATACCTGAAAAATATGAGGGAGACAATATAATAAACTTCTTAATAACCTGGTTATATAAAATGTTAAATTTACCTGAAACTTTATCTCTACTTTGGTGTTTCCTGCAAAGATCAAAATATTTCTTACTGAAGGAATTAGAGTATTTGACATGCTGGAAGAGACATCTACATTTGTTAATAAAAATAAAATCCTTAATAACACTGAAGAAATGGACTGGAATATTACATTCTTCAAGAGACAAAGTGAACTGAATTTACAGAAAACTACTTTTAAAGTTAAAAAACTTAAAACCAAGTGACAATTATTTTTTGATTGTAGAATCTTTATTTTCTGAAAAAACTGATTTATCATTTAGTAAAGGGTTTATTTAGGACTTTAAGCTTCAAAACATTGTAGGTATGTATTTATGTTTTAAACAAAATTATTTTTACATGATAGGGAAAATAAATATTTAGTCTTACTGTATTTATAGTGAAAGATATAAAATATTTAATTTAAACTGAACTTATGAATGCATTTCTAAATGTTAAAGATATATTTCCTGTATGAGAAAGACATATTATAATTAATAGAATCAGTAACTAAGTCTATATAAGATAAGAAAATAGTTTTATTTTATTTGTTTTAATTTTACTCAGTGTGTGTACTATCAGATTAAATGAATATCAGATCTAAGTAATACATAAAGCCTTCTATAGCTATATCAAAACCTCAAAGGCAATACCCAGATTTGCTCCGAGTTATTGCACAATGGCACCTCCTATACTGAGCCAGCAGATATTGCCAACATACTGGCCAACAGATTCAGTGCCAACTTTACCCCCCTCCCAAGGGCCCTATCACAATACCAGAAAAAAGTCTAGTACCCACCATTTTTGTGGCACAGATAAAAGCTGCATTGTCCAAAGCCAAGAATACAGTATCCATGGGACCTGATAATATCCCTTGCTGTGTCCTACATGAGCTACAAAATGAACTGGCACCACATCTGTATGCCCTGTTCAATCACAGCCTTACCTCAGGCTATGTCTCTAATGAATGACACACTGCTACAGTCATCCTGCTCCATAAAGGGGGAGCAACTATAGACCCTGAGAACTATTGCCCCATTAGCCTAAGTCTAGTATGCAAAGCTATGGAGTGCATTATCATGGACCTGCTTAACAAAGATATAGGCAATCTCCAAACTCTTGACCCCACACGATTTGGCTTTGTCAATGGGAGATCCTGCCTGCTGAACCTGGTTGACTTCTTCAAGGCAGTCACCAAGGCTGTGGATGAGGTTAAAGCAGTGCATACAACCTACCTCAACCTAGCCAATGCCTGTGATACCATTCCCCACTCAGGTATCATTGATAAACTCACCAAACTAGGCATTGATCCTTACATCACTAGGTGGGTTGCAAATTGGCTCACAGACAGGACCCACAGAGTAAAAGTTGTGGATTTCAAGTCAGACTGTTGAGCAGTCATGAGTGGTGTCCCACAGGGCTTGGTCCTGGGCCCTCTCCTGTTTGGCATCTACTTCTCAGAAGTCCAGGCCAACACAGAAGGACTTGGTTGACAAGTTCGCTGATGACTGAAAGCTAGGAGTTATTATCAGCTCCCCAAGTGATACAGACATCCTACAAAAGGGCCTCTCTGAGACCAATGACTGATGTCAGAACCATGGCCTAAAGCTTAACACCAAAAAATGCATTATCATCCCTTTTGGAAAAAAAAAATCACTTCCCACAAATTACCATGTTGATGGGAGCCTACTGAACACTGAAGGGGCCATAAGAGATCTGGGGACCCAGGTTGACAGCCACTTCACCTTCAACCACTACATTGACAGTGTGATCAGAAAGTCCTTCTACGTGGCACATCTTATAACCAAATGTTTCACAACTAGGAAGAAAGAGATCATCATCCCTCATTAGACCAATCATCAAATATAACGCCCCATTTGGCATGTACCTTACCAGACACCTACAACAGCTGGAGAAGCCACAAAAGTACCTCTCAAAAAGGATACTAGGCCTTAAACACTTGTCCTACATTGACAGACTCAAGAAACGTCAACTGTTCTCAGTCTCTTATCGTCTACTTAGAGGTGATCTCTGCTTGACTTACAAAGCCATGTCTGAGCCAGCCCTACTTGAAATGCTACACCTAAAGAAATCCCAATTCCCCCCACACCACATGCTCCAGAGATCACAACCTCATTACCATAATTAACAGAATATGCTGTAGGGACAGGTTAATCTCACAAGGACTGCTCATACTCTGGAATAAGCTTCCCATTTATGTCAAGCAGAGCACCTCACAGGTCCTTTTCAAGAGAAATCTTGATAAGTGGATGGATAACAGAAAGTTCACTCCAGGGATCATTCCAGTTGCCCTATTGGATATGGACACTGTGAACTAACATTGGGTGGCACGGTGCCTGGGCAATTTCTTTGGGCAAGGCTTGTAAAAGCTCCAAGGCCAATAGCCTAGTACACACCTATGAACCTAAGTGTTGGTGAGTGTGTTTTCTTTGTTCTTTTATAACGCATTCCTTTCACAGGTCATTTCTGAAGCAATTAGCACTTAAATAAGCTCAAGATCAAAAGAACATGCTAATTATGTGAAACTGCTTGATTCTTGCTTGCTTTACTTCCCACCTTCCTGAGCTGTTTTGACAAAAATCCAGGTCCTAGAAGAGTTTGAAGCTCATCATTGATGTTTGTTGAAGCAGGAAATACCTGAATCATGGTTGTGAAGATGGAAAGAGGAGATATGAACTTTTTTCAAGTCTATATGTGAGAAATCTGCTCAAAATATTTATTTTTAAAAATATTGATTCAGAAGTGAAGAATTGGAAACACAAAAGCTATAGTAATGTTTTATATTGTACTGTCTCTGATATATAATTTGCTAGCATTTTACTGAATGTTAATAGCTTAGGCTGCAGTGTTTTAACCAAAACTGTATATATTAACGGAAAGGAGTAAAATTAGATGTTTGTTGCTGATTAGAATATTTTAGAGGAATTAAGAAGAATGTGAAACGTACAGAAGAGATTAGCAGCTGCTGTATGTTTTGAGCTGTCATTTTCAGATGCTGTAATTAAATACTAAAGTCCAGGTGTGAGACGCAGAGCAGAACAACAGTACACAATTGCTAAAGACTCACATCAAAATTAGACAAGCATGAATTCCTCTATATATAGTCAAGACTGCATATAATAATGGAATTAATAAAAAGAGTAAACACCATATGAAAAACATGCAAATACACAAGGAAAGAAACATTTTATGCAATATTATTAAAAGAGTTAAATCAGTCAATTAAGAAATATATACACATGCTGCAATCTCTAATAGAGAGCTGATAATTAAATACCTCTTTGATGAGAGATTTTAAAAATGCAAGTTTATATAAAATAAGGTAGAATATCAGTGGACAAATATGACTATACATATATATATATATATATATATATATATATATATATATATATAGAGAGAGAGAGAGAGAGAGATATAGATATAGATAGATATAGATATATATAGATTAGATATAGATATATATTATGATTATAAGGAAGACATATATTCCATATACCTGCATATGGTAGAAAAGTAAATGTATATGATATCATCAAATTTTCCCAGAAAAGTACATAAAAAGATATTTGAAAAGATTTTGAATACTGAAATTTGAAATATGGTCGCATCTACTTTGAAGTTTTTTGCATATTGTACATTTTTGGATTCACTAAGATTACCTGAAATGGCTCATCTCATAAGTCAAAGTTGAAACCTGAGTGTTTTGTTCCTGAGTCAGTTATTTCATTTTGGTGGAAAGTAAAACATATTTTTCAAGATGTTTGAAATTGGGAGAGAAGAATGTGGTTTGAAATCAGCATATGTACTTTTAAAAACAATATAGGCTGTGAATGTTTTTTTTCACTCTGTTGAGTTGCAAGATATTCCCTTTAACCTTAGTAATATATGTTTTTTAGGAATTGATTTAACAAGTTAAAGGATTTATAGGTATTTTAATTATTTATTTTATTTATTTATTTTATTTTACATTTGTTAACCGGGCTAGTCTAGCTGGATACATATCCGTTTTCAGTAGAGGCCCGAGGAGAAAAGCTCCAAACAAACAAACAAAATATTAATACATGTTAAAAATAGACACAAAATAGTGTTACAATAAGAGAGTACAAGTGACATTTACAAGATGAAAAAATGACTTAGTAGTTATATAGGATACAGAACAAGCTGTTGGTTAAGCATGGTATTAATTTCACATGGGGTGTAAAATAGACATGATCAGGTAAAAACCTCATTGAGATTAGGAATGAGTGATTATAAAGGTCTGAATAAGAGAATGTGCTAGGAGGAAGTGGGACTAGTAGGGTATGAGATATGTAGTTAGTCAGGTGCACGACAAGGACAAATCCATTGGGTTGTGAGATATTCTTTAAGGTTGTTTTTGAATTGAGTGCGTGAAGTTGCAAGTCTTAGGTAGTTTGGCAATGAGTTCCACGGTTTGCCAATGGAGTTAGCGTAGAGGGCATCCCCACCTGAGTTCTTAGCTTTAGTGGTAAGGATAAGGGAACTGTTGGATGACCTAAGACTATTGAGATTAGAGTAAGGAGCCAGAATGCTGGATAGTGATGGAGTTTTATCAGGATGGTTGATTATTTTGTAAGCCTCGGTGAGTTGGTTAATTTTGAGGAGATTAGGCAGTTCTAGCCAGCCTAGGTTCCTCAAGTTAAGACAATGGTGGGTTCGATAAGGGGAACCTGTTATAAATCTAGCAATATGGTTGTAAGCACGAGAGAGCATGTTAAGTTCACGTTTATTGAGGAAAGAGAGGACCGGGGATGCGTAGAGGAGGAGAGAGAGGAGATGGGTGCGGGCAATAGTTAATTTGGTAGAAGGAGTTAAGAAGTTTTTAATTCTGTACATAGATCCTAGTTTTTTGTTAACAGACTTTATAGTTTGCGTAATGTGTATGTCAAATTTGAGCTTGTGATCAATGGTAACTCCAAGTAGTTTGGTACTGGTGACAGGGGTTATGAGGGTCCCATTGTTAGATTTAACATGGAAGGTTAAATTGTTAGTGTTTGGAAGTTCTTTGTCCTGGGATGAGGAAACATTGGGGAAGAATAGTAGTAATTTCGTTTTAGTTGGATTAAGTAGGAGTTTCAAGTCGGTGAACCATTTTTCAATTAGAGAAAAACAATGTTGAGTGATAGTTTGGAGATTCAAGATGGAGACGTCAGAGCAGATTAGGGTGGAGTCGGCATATTGTATGCAGGTGGATTTAGGGATGACTGATTTAAGGTTATTTATGTAGATGGAAAACAGAAGTGGACCCAGTATGGAGCCCTGAGGTACACCTATGGTAATTGGGAGTAGTCCTGATATACAGTTTTGCCACAGGACAGCTTGTTGCCTACCCGTGAGGTAGGTCTTAAACCAGCTTAGTGCTGGTGTGTCCAGATGCAAGGCTTCAAGGGTGTTAAGGAGGAGCTGATGATTGACCATATCGAAAGCTTTTGATAGGTCCAAAAAGAGGGCAGAGGATATAAGTTTGTTGTTGCGATTGTTATTGATGGAGTCAACAAAGGAAAGGAGGGCGGTCGTTGTACTATGGTGGGGGTGAAAGCCATGCTGGGAGTTGGACAGGAGATGATTAACGGTTAGGTAGTGGAGAAGTTGCTTGTGGATGCATCTCTCCATGATTTTCGCTATTGGGGATAAGATAGCTATTGGTCTATAATTTGAGGTTTCCATGGAGGAGCCTCCTTTGTGAAGTGGAATGATATAAGAGATCTTCCAGATAGTAGGGATATGCGTCTCAGCTATTGTTCTATTGATAAGGATTGATATTGGGTAGTCTATTACATCAGATGCGATTTGTAAGAATTCTGCAGGGAGGTGGTCAGCCGCTAGGGTGGTTGGTTTGAGTTTTTAGGAGGCATTATATAAGAGGAAGAGACTGGCTTTAACTTGAACGGGTAGGGGGGCGATGTGGCGTGCTGTTGAACAGCAGATTGTGAAGTGGAAGTTAGTTGACTGGCTAGATTTTGGACAGTCTCAGTGAAGAAGGAGTTGAAGGTGTTGGCTACTTCTTCCTGTCCTTTCTCTATCAGTTTCTCGGGGGTTGGGGTGGAGGTTTTACCTGGGTGCAAAAGGTTGTTAAAACCTGCCCAGAATTTCTTTGGGTTGTTCTGGTGTTTGTGCTGGAGGTGGTAGAAGCATTGTTTTTTGTCCTGGGTAACAGCTGCTTTGGTGGTGTTTCTTAGTTGTTGAAATTTAGTGCGATCTTGGGAGGTTTTTGTGGCCCTCCACTTATCCCAGGCTTGGTCACGAAGTTTGATTTTGGTTTTGGTTTCTTTAGTTTAACATATTAAGGGTTTTAAACAAATTTAAGATATAGACACCTGTAAGTTTACAGATAACTATCTTTTCATGTCCCGCTCTGTTTCACCTGTAAATTTTAAGATTTGGTTATAATAATGTTAAATGAGCAAGTAATTTAGAAATATTTAATAAATAATTATACTAGTATTACATACATACACAACTATTACAGTATTTGTCAAATTATTTACTATTCGTGATTAATAGAAGTAGATTATTAAACATCTATGTAATAATGAGGAAAATAGTTTTAAATGGCAAAATATACAACTAGGTAGTCTCTTAATTTTATTTTAACGCATATCATATATTAATTATTTGGAAGTCATAGTAGCTTTTGACTAGTTTTTGATAAAATTTTAGGTCTTGCCTGGTGGACAGATAGTTTAGTAGTCTGTCTATTTAACAGGCAAACTAAGAACTCCAGTGCCCATGGTAGGTTATGTTTTATTAATTAAATATAGTTACAGTTGTAGACTTGTTTTTGTTTTTGTTACTTAAGAGTTTTAGTAGTTTAGTTTGTAGAAAGGAAGAATTCAAAAATGCAGAAAGTTAAGAGTGCTGGTGGAATACATGAGATATTTATTTTCAACTACATTAATATGGTGGATAGATGCACCATATTAACTCTTGGTAAAATAAATATTCTCAAATATGCAGTATGGATAGTTGTAGTCTATTGTCTATTAATGTGAATAAATTAACCAAAGAACAAAAAAACTACTAAAATAGAAAAAAAGCAAGTGGAGTGGTAGGAGAAAGCTGGAAAAAGCTAATACAAGTCATGTATTGCTACTGCAACGAATCCTTTAATGTGGTAAGCGCTTTCGGTGGCATGGATATTCCACCTTCATCAGACCAATGTGAATAAATTAAATAATGGCAGTAAAAGAAAATCATTAATGAGACATTTAAAGTTAAATAGAGCAGACATCATATTCTTGCAAGACACTCACTTGATAGATAAATATATTCACTATTTAAATAATTTAGGTTATAAAATGTTATCATTTGTTTCTTTTAACAAAATGGGAGAGGAACTACTACACTTTGGAGAAAGTCTACTGTAATGCCTATGGTCATGGAGTCTGTTAATGATCCCAAAGGATTGTATACAGCAAACTCTATTTACTAGCTGATTTTTATCCGATCTTTGGATAAGGTGGAAGAGTGGCTAAACATTATACATTTGTAAACTGGGTTAGTCCATCTGAGCCAATGATCGTTTTTTAGTGGAGACCCAAGGAGAAAAGGTCCAGCAATACAATCATAAAAAAGTAACATAGTAGGCAATATACAAAACCCAGGAAAAACAGTGCAGCAATACAACATAAGCAAAAGTTAAATATGCAGTAATTAGGTAAAACAAATAACTGTAATAAAGATAAAACAAAATTAAGTAAATACAACTAGTACATTTAAGCATTTACAATGATGACATATCTTACCCAAGTAGCATAATGTAGTATTGTCTAGTAAGCAGATTAGTCATTAAATTACTAGATGTAGACAGGCAGTGAAAAGAAAAAAAGAAAGAAAAATACAGATTATGGAGGATTTAAGCAAGGACAGGCTTTTGAGTTCAAAAAGTAGTGCTCGATCACTTAGACTTGTTACAAAATCATTGGAAAGGTAGTTTAATTTTAGTTGGAGATTTGAACTGCAAATCTAGCATAGAAGATTCATGTGAACAGAAGAAAGCTAAAATTCTAGCATCAGCTAAAACATGAAACACATGGATTAGTAATAATAATCTAGTTGATTTAATAGTAAAAATTGAAGATAAGTCATAATTTTTCATTCATTACTCTTATCCACAAGGGATGCAAGCTAGAATTGATAGGATTTATTCTTCCACAGATGCACTTAATTACTTTAAAACTATTACTTGTCCTTTATTTGATCATAGTGCACTATTACTATATTAATGGATCTTGGGAAATTTCAGATTATTTACACAATTCCAGTATATATATATATATATATATATATATATATATATATATATATATATATATATATCATGAAATTAAAAGAATTTCAGAGTGACTTTAAGGAACGGATTGAGAATTTTCTATCTTTGAATAATGAGGATGGTCAGGTTAGTAAAGCAATGTTTGAACAACAATCAAATAAATTAAATAATGCTGAAGTCATTAAAAAACTAATGACAAAGTATCAAACAATTTTAACACATAAAGCGGAGATAACTCTAGAACAATTAAAATTGCACAGTTATGCGATGACTCTAAAATATCATCACAGACTAGCTAAAAAAGTAAGATCTTAAGTAAAAAGAACAAATCAATAATATTAGAAATCCTCACACCAATAAGCTTACTTCAGATAAAGATGAAATGCTTAATATTAAAAAAAAAAATCTGTGAGAATCTTAATAGAAATTACAATAATAATTTTGATGATTACAAACTTGATTAGTATTTAAAGAAAAATGCTACCAATACAGTCAATTATCAGCAAATTTCTCTGTTGAGTAAGCCTATTACCCTAATAGAAGTTTAAGAAGTTTAAAAACATGCAAAAATGACAAAGTTCCATGGTTAGATGGTTTAAGTGTGAAACTATATAGTCTCCTTCTGTTAAATATTTTAAAATTATTGAACAAAGCTTTTATGATAATTCTGCATGACAAAATAATTCCTCCTTCATGGAAATGTTGTCTAATCTCATCTATACTTAAACAAGGAAAGGATAAAAAGTTAATTTCCTCATATAGACCTATTTCATTATCAAATGTAGATTATAAACTATTTGTATCCATTGTTTTGGATGGATTGAAAATTCATTGATAAATGGCAGGCTGAATGGTAATATAAACTTTATCCTTGATGTCATATCTGCAGTAAGAAGAACCTTTAAGGATTTGAAAACTTTTGAAACATTGCTTCTCTACTAGGAAAATAAATTGTTTATGTAGAAGAAAGTAAACTGACAATGCTTTAGCTTTGATGCATATCTTCCTCTGGATATTATAACTCGAAGACTATGTATACTGAAGATGCCAACTTATGTGAATACCTATTCAGAGCTTTTGTGACATTGTCAGTTAATTAAGTTAAAAGTAAACATAATTATATAGCATTAATGAGCACATTCTTTAAAACAATTGAGAAGCAATTATGAACAGAGTTTGGTGCATTTTTGATCAAAGTTATGAATCACACTTTTTACACCCATAAGTCAGGATATGTATGTAGTGTAATCAATTATGTTACATCCTTTGAATAATGCTTAATCTGGGCTAAAAAAAAAAAAACAGAAAACTGCAGAAAAACATTAATGACTTTAAGAATGGTTATGTGTTTTCTTGGCTCATGTCAGAAAATTCAGGATAGCAGTTGCAACTGACTGAGAGGTTTGCTGTTGCTGACACTGCTGATGTTCCTTTAAATATTATAGCCACTGGCAACTATTATGGATCCTGATATTGTTTCAGCTCCAGATCCAGTAGATTTTCTATCACTTTTGAAGGATGCCACTCTGCCTGTGAGACAGTCATTGAACAAGGGTCACAGCAACAAAAGAAAAAAAAAGGAGGAGCAAGAAATACAGGCTCATAGAAAATATTGTATACAATCTTTCTTCACATGTTTTAATGGTTTCAGAATTATTCCTTCTGAATAAAGGTATGACTTTTATATTGACTTCCAATGGTGAACTGACTGACTCATACTAGGACACTGAACTTGAAAATGTTGTCTCCTCAAAATGATGACCCCATTTTACTGGAATGTAAAAAATGAGTACATTTATTGCCAATATCAATGAATGATGAATATTTTAAAACAAGCATGTGAGGGGGACATTTATGGTTTATTTTGTAAACAAAATAGAATTCATTAATAATTAATATTATTTAATTATTTAAGAACTGATGAGCATGCTTCTTTGGATTATTTGATGAATAATGACAAAACAGTTATCAAGAATGCAGATAAAGATGGAATGATTGTTATAATGGATAGAACTAAGTATGATGATGATGATGATGCAATTTTTAACTTGTTAAGTGATTATAGTACATATATTAGCATAGGCAGGTTGAAAGTGAATGACATTATTATGAAAGTGAAGAGACACACTCATATATATAATGTTTATAGATGGCTATCTGACAATAGATTAATGCATTTTTTTCATACACCTTGCCCTATTATTCCTATATATGATGGTCTGCCTAAAATCCACAAATTGTTAGAACAATCAACTGTGAGACTTAGTGTCTCTGGAAGAGAATGAATTACTGAACCTGTTTATAAACACCTTGAAAGTAAGATTTGAGGGGAAGCCTTTTGAAATCATGTAGCTACATAAAATATAGTATGGATTTTTTGAAACATCTATGGGATTGGTCTAATCAAAATACTATTTATTTGTACATGTTTGCAATGTTTGATGTGAAATCTATTTTTACAGCAGTACCAAATGACATATGACTTAATCTCTTCAGACTATTTATCAGCAAAAATGTGAATAGGAGTTAGATTTGGTATTAAATAATATTGTATTTACATATATAAAATACGAAACATTACTTACAGAAATGTGTAGTAGCCATGGGCACTCCTGTTGCTAATACATATGCAATCATGGATCTGGCAGTGTGGGAAAAACAGCATTTGTTTTCTACAAAGAACATGTATAGGGGTAATATTTTAGTATATAAGTGGTTTATGGATGACATCTTCATAATCTGAAATGGTAGTGAATTGGAATTCTATCCTGTTGTTGAATATATCACACAAACCACACATTTTTTGAAATTTCAAAAAATTGAGCTCATTTTTAGGGGTTGATTTTTTAGATATCAGACTGACGAAAGCACTTTATGGTAGTATTGATATGACTGTATACAAACACAAGATAAATATATTTACATAGGAGTAGCATGCATCCACCTTTTATGTTTTCTAACATTTCAAAAGGCCAGATGTTAAGGCATGCTGGATTAAATATGAATGAAGGGATATTGAATGAACAACTATATTATGTCATTGGTGATGTTCAAGCTAGAAGATATGGAAGTGATATTCTTCATAAAGAGAAATATGAAATATTTGAAACTCATTGTAATTTATCCAAATCTAGTTTATCTGGATCTGATACATATTCTTGGCCATCTACAGCAGAGTCATCTTCACTGGTGGGAGACTCTAATATAAATCAATGAAAGGAAAGGAATAATAATAACAATAAAAAATAAAAATAGAAAAAGAAAAAAGTCAGATATACTCGCACATACAACTGATATATACATTTGATCCAAAATGTTATTATTAAACATTGATACATTCTAGGTGGTTTATTAAATTCTGGTATGAATATCGTCTTGGATTCTAAACCTAAGTTTAGTTACAGGAGAGTGCAGAATTTGAAACAGAAGATAGATTACAAAGAACTGAGTATATATAGATATGGAATATTTACTACACAAAGGATTGGCACATATCCATGCAATAATTAGATCTTTTCTAAATATATATACTCAAAGAAGACTTTTATAAATGTTTACTAAAAATTATATTTAAAAACTTTTTTCTGATTGTAATATGAGAAACTTAGTGTATTTAGCACTTTGCCAAATGTATGATGCCTAGTATGTATGCAAAACGAATAGAAAGCTGAAAGAGCAGATCTGTGACCAGTTTCTGACATTAGCAGAAAGGTGGAAACTAACTCTTTATGTAAATATGTGCTTGACAGAAGGAGACAGAGCACACCTTTAAATTTGCCATTCTTCAAGTCATTCCTGAATGTATTGGGGGTGGTTATTATCTTCTGGAAATGGAGAATGCAATATATGGGGGGATCATCAGACTCTGTGCAGATAAATTTCCTGGCTTGAATGAATTTTTAAGTATTAAACCTGTATTAAAAGGAAGGCAATGTAGAAGTTAATAGCTTTTTATTCTTATTTATATTGTATTATTAATGTATTTTTATATACTGCATATAATTATGTATCAAATTGAGTTTTTGAAATTGTTTTGAGAAAACAAGTGCTTTTTTCAGAAAATAAATGTTGCTTCTTTAAATTTTCCTAAAACGTTCTCTAATGGATGATCAGTTAGCCCTTAAGACATAGAAGTTTAATAAAAATCCACATTAAAACAAACATGGTTAAATGCTTTCATCAGTAAGACATCATCAAAACATAGAATGACGCAGATAAAATGGCCCATAAAAATGCATGGATTGACGCACCACCTTATAGTAGAGACAACCCACTTGTGCAAAATAAACCCCAATCACATGAAATATGCAAATAAAATGTGAACAACAAACCAATACCTGCAATCTTTCCACTTTAAATGCAGAATTGCTACTTTCTCCAGTGAATAAAGCAGAAACAAATATCCAGTACACTTACATGGATTAATACACCCCCCTTGCCTAGTGCCAATCCAGTTGTGCCAAATAAATACCAATCACATAAAATAAGCAAATAAAATGTGAACAAAGAACCAGTCATGAGGTTTACCAATCAAAGTACAGAACTGCAATATTTTTTCTGCTTCATTTATTGGGGAAATTAGTAATTCTGCATTTACATTAGCAGGATTTCAGGCATTTTTTGTTCACATTTTATTTGCATATTTCATGTGAATGTTTATTTTGCACAACTGGATTGGCTCTACTATAACAGGGTCTGTCAATCCATATATTTTATAGGACATTTTTTTTCTGCTTCATTCATGGTTCTGATGATGTCTTACTGAATAAAGCATTAACTGTGTTTGTTTTAATGTGGATTTTTATTAAACTTCAGTGTCGAGCGCTAACTGGTCATTTTGTTATTTGGCTTTCATTTTTTATGTTCCACTGCCGGATTGTTGCTTGTTGCTTTCACATCTAATGGATGATGAAACTACTTCACCTGATTATTTTAACTTTTAAAAGCTCACCTTTCGGCTTATAGAATCTTGACCTGAAGAATTTTTGCAAACGCATGTTGTAGTTTGTCATTAATACATTTTTGTTCTGTCATTAAATGAATTTGACTCTCTATTACCACCAAGTGTCTTTGTGCAGGTGCTGTAGACATTTTTGTTATACATCCTTTCTTGTGTTTGTGCAGTCATATCCAAGGTGCTGGCATACAATTGATCTTTACAGCACATGTCTATGCTTTTACATGTGATGCAGTGAATAGGCCCTATCCCCTTGTAAGCTTAAACCTCCATATTAGGCACATTTTCCATCAAGACTTCAACAAAGGAGAGTATTCACTGACACATGCTGTCTATACCGCCCTCTGGGAAGAAGTAAGTAGACTGAACCTAATCATTTGTTTTTTTTCCCCTAAAACCAAGTCCATTTGGTGCCTGAGCTGCCTTTCAAACTCAGGTTACCTGATTCACAGTCAGAGCTCTGTCAGCTGGCTGTGGTGGCTTATAATAATGCTTTTAGGGGTGCACTAAACATGCTAACCCAAGTTAGTATAGAGCATCAGCTCATCGTGAACCATGGCTTGACTATGAGTTAAGATCAATGCATATGCTATGGCTGGACTGAAAATGGTGTAGGATATTCCTTCTTGAGGATAAACCTGCTCTGGCATTTTTTAAACACCCTTTTGAATTATCACTTGTGACATAGGCAACCTTATATTTATATAAAAGTATTCAAACCATATTAACAAGTTCACATTTACACACATTGGGCAGGATTCACGAAGGCTTGCACAGAGTGTAAGAGACGTGCAACACTCCATGCAAGCCTCACGATCCAGGAACAGCCCTAAACTCCGTGTAAGAGACCAGCTAAAACGTCTCTTACACGGACTGGGCGTGGACATGCTAAATACCTCACTTGCAGCTGAAAGGTATGCAAATGAGGCATATTAGCGATCCACGAAGCAGAAACCAGTCCATGTAAGAGACGTTTTAGCTGCAGAAATGTACTCAGTTGACAACTGAGTATGTTTCTGCAAATTCTACAATGGAGCCATGTCAGCTCCAAAAAAAGGGTGCATATGACTCAGGCAGCATGCCAATGGCCAAATATGTGGCGATTGGCAATATAACCCGATGCCAAAATATTAAAAATATAATTTTTTTTTTCTGGCAATCGCCGATGTTTAAACCCAGCGCAGCCCTGCGCAAACGGGCTGCGCTGCATAAAACCATAAAAAAGAAGGTTATAAACCCACAAATGTGGGTTTCATGCAATACATGGAATGACAATGCAGGGACCAGCAGACCAAAAACAATATGGCCACCGTGTAGTGGTTGCTAAGGGGGGAAGCTGAGTCTAAGACATGTAACTAAGCATTAGTAGGCAATCTCATGTAAATGAGGGTTAGGATACTGAATCTCACAGTCACATAGCAAATGAGCACAGTCTGAGTAGTGTAAGAGATACATAAGGGGGAGAAATAGAGTAGGAGATAGGTGACATCACAGGGGGGAATGGTAGAAAGAAATGCAGTTCATTGGAGGCCAGTGTAACATGACAGATGACAGACACAGATCATGGAAAGAGGTGTGCCACTAGATAAGTTATGGAAAGTCAAGAAATGGAAGGTGTACACTGTTACTTACACCAAAGTTTCTTGCTGGGTGTGCATGCGCACATGTGCGCACCATGAAGCGTGAGTAGGGCAGTGTGTGCGCGTGTAAGGCAGACTGAACATGTGGGAGCGTGTTGGGAGATGTTTAACACTGTTTGCGTGGGTGTGCACGTGTGTAGGGCAGGCTGAGTATGTTGGAGGCTGTTGGCAGACGTGTAACAGTGTTTGTGCAGGTGTACGCGCGTTTTAACCTGAATAAGTAGATTCTGAACCATGTAAGCACGTGTGCGCGCGTGTAAGTCACTGTGAGCGTGTTTCTGATAGTATGCATGTTGCTCCCCCCTGAGGAAACAGAGAGGAGAAAGGAAGCAACAGAATTAATAGGAAGCTAGCAGGGATAACTGCTGAAGCTAGCAGGTGAAAACAATTAGAAGCAGGTAATTACACAGGCAGAATAGTAGCCCAGCCCAGCACTTAAAACTCTGCAAACAGTAGTGCAGGCTGTTTCCCTTAAGAGCCACTGCAAGACAGGAGTAAGCTAATAGAAGTGAAAACTGAAAAAGCTGAACTCAGAGCAGAAATGTTAGGGGCTGCCATAGCTGTCATAATGAGACATAGGCGACTTGCTGAGGGTGGTGACAATGCAGATGGTGCCAGACAACCCACAGTGAGGAGACGGAGAAGAGTGTACAGGCCCAGGGTCACCTAACACGGGTTACATGAGCTGGAGATAGTAGAGCGCTATAGAGTGAACAGAGAGCTCCTGCAGCAAATTGTTGAGCTGTGCAGGCCACGCCTCACACACAGAACCAACAGAGGGGAACCCATCCCAGTGGAAACCAAGGTATGTGTTGGCCTAAGAATACTAGCAACAGGTACCTTCCAGAGACCAACTGGCGATATGATGGGGATATCACAGGCATCAGCCTCCAGGGTACTGCACCAGTTCCTGGATGCCATGTCAGCACATGTCGGTGATCATGTATATTTCCCCAATGCCCGTGAGATATTGGCCAGCAATATGCATCTCTTCCAGCAAATAGCAGAATACCCTGAGGTAGTGGGTGCAATAGACTGCACGCACATACGCATCAAAGCACCAGCTGGTGAGCGGGGTAGGGCCTACATTAACCGCAAGGGCTTCCCCTCCATCAACTGCCAGGTTGTGTGTGATGCCCAGGGCATAATAATGAATGTGTGTGCTGGCTGCCCTGGGAGTTACCACGATTCCCACATCTGGCATTTGGCGCAGCTGTACCAGACATTTGCCAATGGGGACATCCCACACGGACACCTAGTGGGGGATGCAGGTTATGCACTGGAGCCGTGGCTGATGACACCCATCAGAAACACACACACACCTGAACAGGAACACCATAATGAGGCACACGCACAAACACGTAATGTAATAGAGCGTGTGTTTGGGCTGTTCAAGTCACGGTTCCGGTGTCTGGACACATCTGGTGGAGCCTTGCAGTACACACCAACTACATATACCCAAATTGTCATGGTATGTGCTATGCTACATAATATGATCTTGCGAAAACAGCTGCAGCAGGGCCAGCATAGGGCCGGGCCAAACAGCCCCCCACCATTGCCAAGGCCATCACAGGCAGAGCGTGACTCGGAGGAGGAACAACCTGAGCCTGCCCCAGTAGGCAGAATGAGGTGTGCCCAGTATGCCCTGGCCTTGGCAAAGAGGCAATGCATAGCACATACACTGGCTCAGTAGGAACCCTGGGAATGATACCCCCTCTGACTCACTCAAATAATAACATGGATGCCTAAAATGACATGACCTGCTCACAAACATGTACAGGGAAGTGTAATATGCGCATCCGACAGAAGCAGCCCTGCAGCACCACCTGAGGCATGAATGCCATGTGTTAAGTAATGTAACACCATGTACTATATGCACACATGACCACCCTGACTAACATCCACCCTCACCAAGCATGAAGCCACAAAATGACGATGGGATGATCAAGTGCAATAACTGGCTGAAGTAATGCAGTTAGTCAAAGAGGAGCCAATGTGTTTCAGGCTGGGAAGACATGCGGAGCATGACATGATGCACCACCTGCTAGTGGTGGTGTGCACCTATCATGCCATGCCCCATGGATACTGGCAAAGGCTGTCAGTACCCACAGCATGCCCTGAATAGGTAAGTCTCAAAACACAAACCCACCTTCATAGGTTCTACAAGGGATAGGAACCTAGATGTAATGCTACCCAATGACAGATGTATAAACAGCAAGATGTGTGCAGTGTAAATGCACACAGTATGGAGAATGTAGATACCAGTCCTGTAATAGAGAACTGGGTCAAGGCTCACATCAGCACCCTAACACTACCAGGTCACACCTCATACTATGCTGTACAGCCACAAAACATGAAACAAGCTACAAAAGGAGGGTGACTAGCAAGAAATGGCAAGGATAACCACACCCCCATGTTGGTACCACAACAAGAAGCAGCATGGATTAGCCATGGTCAAATACCAATGGCTAAAACCACCTCCCAGTATATAGCCTGCTGCAGACTACTGTCCTAATACCAGGAACTGCACCTGGCCTATGTCGGAATACATGAATATATCAAGCCCCCCAAACCACATTATATTGCTTGACTGAAAATACCCAGACATACACTGGGAGCATTATACTAGCACCAACACAGTAGGAGAAAATTACCCAGATTCCATAAACCAAAATGCCCAGGAACAATGTACCACTCCCACAAGAGGGGTCAGCATACTGGATGTGATAATCAGCAACATGTGTACTGGATGGCAAGATGAGAAGTGTACCCCTCACTGGGAAGACCAGACCATAGAGTAATCACACTGGATATACACATCCTGACCCCAGTCCCTGGCCAGAATACCACAGTGAAAAACATGTGTAAAGCATAGGTTGCAGCCCTCAAAACCGATGTTGAATCCACAAAAGGCCCTGTACAAGTGCAGAATATGGGACACACCACAGAACATGTTATACAGGCATTCCATGAACACAGCCAGGAATGCTTGGAGTATGCAATCACAAATAACAACAACACACAATGCCATACACGTAGGCATCTGGCATGCTGGACTCCAGCCATTACCAAACCATGCAAGAGAATGAGGAAGCTACCACATGATAGAGCAAACATAAAAAGGGAAGTAATCACTGACCAGTAGTATGGCAATAACATATGTCCACACATACAATCCACTAAGTCCAGCCACAACAAGTAGAATCTGTGAATCCAGAGGCAATGTGACACCAGTCCCAAGTACACAGACAACCATAACACCCCCCAATAAATACAAATATATGTGATAGATGCATCCATGTATCCAAACCAGAGGTTGAGCTCCACCAACTCAGTACTGTCAAAACCAGTCAGGAGGAGAAGGTAACCACATACACCACAAACCCAGTCCCACATAGACCTACCACAACTGTAAACCAAACACATAAACACAGACAAATATTCCCGGAGGCCTTAATTACAAACACACCACACCAACAGAAGCCTCCAAAGCAGATCACAAGCAACCACAACCATCAAACATAGCACATGCAACGAATAGTACGCAAAGCTGGTGTGCCAAACAGTCACAGGCCAGAAGGAGAAACAACATGCCTGATACAGTCATAATAGGTGTCTGTATAGGCAGACACACTGCTGTCCCACTCACCAGACTGAACAAGGGAAAGGGTAGAGTAAGCTGCCTGTAGGCTGCTACAAAATGCCACATAACACAAGTACGCAGGTCACCCCAAAGCAAGCAGAAATATGATGCACTCAATGTCCATGCTGGTGTGAATTACCTGAGATGTACCTCCCTGGTCAACATGAAAAGAGACATGGATGGTCCCTCTGAGTATGTACCCCAGGGCGGTATGACACTGGCTGTGTGCAGCATCCAACCCTCACCAAGAATGATGCCACAGTACAAACACAGAATGCTCATGTTTAACAGCTGGCACAGTTACAGCTGTCAGTCCAAGAAGGTATAATGTCTGTCTGCTTGAGATGTCAAGCATGACAAGCCATGCTGCTGTTCCAGGGATGGCTTGCAGCTGTTACCCATGTGAGTCTGGATACTGGATAAGGCCTTTGCTGCCTCCATAGAGCCGTATGTAGGCAAGGCCAAAAAGACTACCCACCACCCTAGAAAACATAAGTAGTAAGAAACATAATGCTGACCAATGCCAGATGTGTAAACTGCAATATGCATGCCCCTGAGGCACTTCCCATTATGGAGAACATTGATGTCTGTGCAGTGACAGAAGCCTGCTGCAAGCCTAGTGATAGCACACCAGCAATACTAGGTTATACCACATATCATGTGTTATGGCCCCAACACCTGCACCAAAACATCAAAGGAGGGGGAGTATCCATATGCAGCACAGACACCCATATTGCCAGGTAACTGACAATGCACAAAGCAGCGGAGACCACCCATGTGCACATAACTGTAGTCAACACTGCTGTACAGTCTGTAGCATGCGACAGACCACACTCTCACACACAAGAACTCCACCCAGACATCCAAAGACACTGGGAAGTATGAATGTCCAACCAAATACCAGACAAGGTACACACAAATTACCACATAGGTGTCAAACCATTATGTATGCAAGGAGTAATCAGGGACCTAGGGACACAGGTCGAAATTAATCTGTCATGTGACACCCACAATGCCAATGTGGCTATGAAGATTGTCGATATTGGACACCGTATCATGAAAGGATTCACATCAACATCAACAGAGGTCACTGTGCCGCTGTACTGTTCCCTTATCAGACCCATAATCTAGTACAATGACTCATATGGGATGTACCGTACGTGACACCTGCAGCGGTTCAGAAGACCTCATAGTTACCCCACCAACAGGATAAAGGGTGTGAAATATATGTCATATGTTGCCTGGCTGTAGACACCCCAGCTGACTGCAGTCACACACTGCCTACACAGAGGCATTGTATGTCTGTTGTACAAGGCCATGTCCAACACAGGAGTAATGGACATGCCCCACCACAGGAAATCAAAGCCATTGGAGCTGTGAGAGTCACAGATGTCAGCCTCAAGACATAATGAAATAAGATGTGCTGGAGGGACAGATACATAACCCAGAGGCTCCCCACACCCAGAAACAGGATCCCAATCCATGGTAGGCACAGCCCCTCACTGAAAACCCCTCAACAGGAATATTGCCAAGTGGATGGATGACCGTACATGTATACTGGGGGTCCTCACTGTGTCATGACCAGACAGAGGCACAGTGAAGAACTTCATAAATGGCCATAATTGAACATAGCAAGGGGTGGCGAAAGACACACACACTCTGGCTAGGCTTACTAATGGCCTAGGGTGTATAGCCTAGTATGAACCCATGAACCTATGAAGATACAAAACGTACAGGACACTATGGATAATCACAAGGGTTACCCAACTGATGGTAGGAACCATGTTGGGCATCCACAGATATGCTCCGAATCACACAGATATTACAAACAACATACCAAGCACACACACATATTGCTAACATACAACCTGTCAGGTGCAGTGCAAACACCCCCTCCCGAGTGCAAAATACCTATCCCAGCAGACTGATGGTCCCCTGACATTGCAGATGCTGAGGTAACAGCCATCATCTGCAAAGCAGAACACACAGCAGCAAAGGTATGTGATGGTATCCTGTGCTGAGGCCAACATGGACTCCAAGAATAATTGAATGCCAAATCACACTACTGCCCAATGTCAGCCTTACCACAGGATATGTACCCAAAGAGCATTGTACAACAACAGTGGTCCATCACAACAAAGGAGTTGCCTGAATGGATACTCCAAACTACCACCCCAGGATCCTGACAAGCTTGTTCTGCACAGCTATGGAAAGGATCAGTATGTACCGCAGACAGAAGGCTATTGTGGACCTACTGATACTGGACCCTACACAGTGTGGCTGTCGTAACTGCAGAACCTGCCCCTAAACATGTCTGACCCATTTGAAGCAGTCATTAAGGTCATTGATGAGGGCAATGTGGTCCACACAGCGTAGCTGGACCGTGCATATGCTTCTAGACAATACCGTACAAGTTCAGTATGGATATGTTCACCAGCTTAAATATATACCCCTATGTCAGTAGAGGGGTTGCAAACCAGACCAAGGACAGAACTGACATGGTCAGACATGCCGCATCCATGTCAGACTACAAAGCGGATATGAGTGGCATCCCACAAGGCCTGGTCTTGCCCCCCCCCCGTTCTGTATATATGTCCCATAGGTATAGGCCAACATGGAAGGACTGTGACTGAACATGTATGCAGAGGAGTACAAACAGCCCACCATATCCAACCCCCAGCCGACACAAGCAACCCACAAAAGGGCCACCTACAAACAGACAACTGCAGCCATAGCCATGTCAGCAAGCTAATTGCAGAACTGTGTATAGACAGCCACCGTGGATATACAGTAAGTGCCCACAAATTACCACACAGGTGTTAACCCATGAGGTACCTAACATGTAATGTGAGACCTGGGTACAAAAGGTGATAGATATCCTGCACTGGACAAACATGTGGCTGTAGTGTTCGCAGAAACATGTACTATATACCCACCCAAACATGAAGGTTGGCAGATGTAGTAAAGGGGAACTCACTGTGGCTCTGCAGTCATCCTCCATCAGCATCACAACTGACTGCAATAGCCCCTGTGGGATATACCGCAGCAGACACCTCCATCAACTGTAAAGTCCACAACAGTACCCCACCAGGGGTAGCAAAGAGCATGAACAGATGCCATGTGTTGCCTGAGTAAACAAACTGCAGCCCTGCACACCACCATACTTCCCAGCTACAGGAAAGCTGTGCCTGATGTATGAAGCCATGTCCAACCTGGAACGAATGAACATGTTGCACCTTGTACAATCTGAATGGCAGTGAGCTATGCACATGAGAGACCTGAACCCCAGCACTGACATACATAGGACAAGCTGTACAGAATGATCCATAACACAGAAGGCACCCCCACTCTTCAGTAAACTCCTGGTACAGGTAAGCCAGAGAGTCACATATCGACACCCCTCAAGAGGAATCCTGATGAGTGTATGGGAGATGGTAGGCTAACCCTGGGTATCACTTATGTCAGAGGTAGACGGAGGCACAGTGTACTAACCATGATATATGTCATGGCAAACTCCAGTTACAATGTGTGTCGAAGCGCAAACACACCCTGTGACTAGCATCAGAAATGGCCTAGGGAATATCGCTAGTGTTTGCCAATGTCCACCCATGTTGTGGAATACACTAGCAATGTTGGACGAGCCTGGTGTAGGTAGTCCATATCTGAACATATTGCAACATGGTCATATGTGCACAACTGGCCCCTACACAGTCTGTTGTGCTCACTATGAAGATGTCAAGCAGTCATAGGACTAAAGCCCAGGATACTGTCCACCACAGTGAAAGTACTGAACCAGTACACTATACGGTACTACAGTGTTAGGTCATTATGAAAGTATGTTGAGAACTGTCGGCAAAGTATCCCATGCAATCCCTGCAGGCATAGTATAATCCCTGTTGTGGCAGACACAAAGCAGTTGGCCAGTTAGTACACAACATGACACCCAACACACAATCATAAATGTGAGATATTGTTGAAGTTCACACACACAAATATGTGGTGGACTTCAGAGTGCAACATATAGAAAGCTCACACTGGGCATGCTCGCACACTTTGATAAATGAGGCATATGTCAGACAACATGCCATGGAAAGGCTGAACTGGGCATGCTCACACACTTAGGCCATATCTCAGTTTAGCAGTTGGCCACACATATCTGGTATTTGTACGTGTCAGTCCAGGAACCAACCACAACACAGCAATCAGCCCAGTGTACACAGTAAATGACTACAGAGACATAAGTGATATAGTGGATCACCGTCATATGCAAACATCTTCCATAGATACACAAGTTGGTCATAGGAACAGGGAATGCTATGGCAATAAAGACCTGCAAACAGTAGAACAGCACATCAAATATTGTGCATCTGACAATTGAACATATAGGTGTAGAGGTCAATACTAGGCTTGTTGCCCTAGGGAATGACAGCTCAGCCAGAGTGTGCTTGGCATCTGCATCCCCAGGACAGTAGGCTACTGTGCCACAGTAAAGTAGGTCACAGAAGGCAACATGTGAGGCTAGTGAGCTGTGCCTCTGTCAAGCAGGGGCACCGTGGAGGTCCCAGGGATTGAATGTGCTAAGCCACAGCCATGCTGTCGGTGTGTGCTGTGAGAGGGTTGCTGAGGATCTCTGACAGTAGGTGTCCGTCAATAACAGACTGAGGGGAGCCCTATCTGCATTCTCTGGATGATTCCACTGTCAACACTGTGTTGTAATGACTATGTGTGAATGAAGTGCCATGCCGGAACTGTTCACAGATGTCCTCCCTCTGTGGGCTACTGCTCTGCAATGTATTAGGTCACTCTGTCTGTTGTACAGCGCATATATGGCTGGTGTACAGCTGACAGGTGTCTTGTTGTGGAGCAGTCATGGGTATATGTGGGATAGCATGACCAATGCAAACCATACACATGCTCATAGAATGCAATTGTCAAGGATTATGCTGAGTGGCCCGTATAGTCCTCCAACATGGGTCCTCTGAAGTCGTCCACCCCAGTCTACACAAGTGTAGAGTCTGCTTGTGCTAAATACAGTTTGTGTGCAGTGACAACCTTGCCTGGGGGTGGAGATGGGATATGGATGTCCAGGGAAAGGTGGGTATGGTCAGATATCAACAATGGTTGTCTGCCTCTGGTGTGGAACAGTGAGCACCCACGTTGCAGATGGACAGGTGCAATATGTATTCCCCCATGTGGCTGTGGTTTGTGGTTCTGCCATAGCACATGGACCCACAAATTGTAGTGGCTGTAGGGTAAAGTGGTAGAGGCCTGAGTAGTTCTCACACACAATATGCCTGTAACTGATGTTAACAACTGTAATGGTGTATGTGAACACCTGCATATCCTGGCACTGTTCCCAGGGAAGCTAAGTGTGTGTCCTGGATGTGGGTGTGGTGTTCTGGACTGGTTGTGTTGTGTGTTACAGGTCCTGTGGTCCCAAAGCATGGTATAGAACATAACCTGCCAGTGCGATGTGCATATCTGACCCTGAAGTAGGTGGCTGCAAATGCATATATATGCTATCCCCCACCTGACAGGTAGTACTACATGTGCATACCTCTGTAGAAATAAAGATGTCAGCACCCTATAAATACTACAGGTGCAGAACAAATGCCCAGTAATTTGGATAGTGCGCTCTGCTAATGCGTCTCCCTCAAGTGTCATAATATAGTTAGGTAGGGGTTTGAATCCTCCAAATGCTCAGTGTGGGTGGGTGAGTGGGGTTTGTGTGTGTGAGAGGGAAATGTCCCTTTTGGCAACTGGGAAAACACACTACAGGATGCACATTCCCCTTTCTAAACACTGATGATGTCAGCACCCTATAAGTACAGCAGGAGAAGGGAAACCTCCCAGTAATGTGAATAGCACGCTTTGCTAATGCATCTGTCTCAAGTGTTATAACATAGTTAGGTAGGGGTTTGAATCCTGTACATGCTCAGTGTGTGTGGAGGGGGTTAGTGTGTGCTCACGACTGTTTGAAAGAAGTATCCCTTTTGCCTACTAGGAGAATACACTACAGGATGCACATTCCCCTTTCTAAACACTGATGATGTCAACACCCTATAAGTACAGCAGGAGAAGGGAAACCTCCCAGTAATGTGAATAGCGTGCTCCGCTAATGCGTCCGTCTCAAGTGTCATAACATAATTAGAGAGGGGTTTGAATCCCGTACATGCTCAGTGTGTCTTGAGGGGGTTAGTGTGTGTTCAAGACTGTTTGAAAGAAGTATCCCTTTTGCCAACTAGGAGAATACACTACAGGATGCACATTCCCCTTTCTAAACACTGATGATGTCAGCACCCTAAAAGTACAGCAGGAGAAGGGAAACCTCCCAGTGATGCAAATAGCGCGCTCTGCTAATGTGTCCGTTTCGAGTGCCATAACATAGTTAGGTAAGGGTTTGAATCCTGTATATACTCAGTGTGTGTGGAGGGTGTTAGTGTGTGCACAAGACTGTTTGAAAGAAGTATCCCTTTTGCCAGCTAGGAGAATACACTACAAGATGCACATTCCCCTCTCTAAGCACGGATGATGCCAGCATCCTTTAAGTACAGCAGGAGAAGGGAAATAGTGTGCTCTGCTAATGCATCTGTCTCCAGTGTCATAACATAGTTAGGTAGCGGTTTGAATCCGGCAATTGTGTGTGTTTGGATGAGGGGGATTAGTATGTGTGCAATTTTGTGTGAGGGAAATGTCCCTTTTGGCAACTGGGAGAACACACTACAGGATGCACATTCCCCTGTCTAAACACAGATGATGTCAGCACCCTATACGTACAGCAGGAGAAGAGAAGCTTCCCAGTAATGCGAATAGTGCACTCTGCTAATGCATTTCTCCCGAGTGTCGTAATGTAGTTAGGTAGGTGTTTGAAACCTGTAAATGGCCTGTGTGCACATCTGGATGTGGGGACGCTGTGTGTGTGCAATTCTGTATGAAAAACATGTGCTTTTTTGAAATCAGGGGATCACATTACATGATGCACATTACCCTTTCCAAACAGTGATGATGACAGCACCCTATACATGCAGCTTGAGAAGAGACATCTGCCAGTACCCAGAATAGCGCAATCTGCGACAGCATCACTCTCAAGTGCCATAGCATATTAAGGTAGGGGTTTGAAACCTGCAAGGGATGACAGGCATGGTATGGGGCATAACCTGTCAGTGATGGGTAACACCTGTGAGCCATGAATCAGGAATCTGGTACTGCACAGACATTGCAGTTCACCGTGCTGAGGACAGTGTCCAGTGCATGCATCTTCTGGTGTACACTGCTGTTGTTGTGTAGCAGCACTGTTAGTGTCCTAACCTGTGTGATTCCCACAGAGGTGGCTATGTAAACCATGTCCTGCAGCATAAGGCAGTATGTGTGTACCAAGGAGCTTTGCCATTATACATCGGGCCATGGGTGTCACGTGCAAGATGACCCTTGCACATCATTGTGGCTTCCCTAGCATGTAAGCACACGTTGACAGCCAGCGGATACCCTATGAATGACAGTGGAGACTGAGCATAATGTAGACATACAACACCCTTCCCACATATAGTGGTAGCATACCTGGTGAGGGTATGTTGGCAACCAAGATCAGGCTCATACTGGCCTGTGCCACATGCTGAGAGATCCATTCTATGTTCCCTATCATGTAGTCCAGGGAGGTATGTCACAGGTCAGCCATACTGGCATGGTCAATGAGTGAGTCATATGTGTCCATGCCTCTGAATGACCTGTATGCATGTGTTCTGTGGTGGACCATAGTGCCCCTGAGGCATATCACTGTGACCTTCACCAGATACAGCCTGCTGAGCGGGACCCCAGTGCAGCACCCAAGACAGGAACCTGACACGTCTGTAGCAGGTGTGTTGTGTAGCCCTACAGGCTGTGAGTGTGTGGCACAGGGGATGTGTGTGCCATGTGTGGCATGTGCTCTTTTCCGATGGAACATATGCCTGTGTGCCAGCTGTGGAGGTGTGTGATGCTCAGGCAGGATGCTATTCTGAGTCCCCACATATGCCCCAGTGTGTTCAGCATGCTGTCAGTGCGAGTCAATGTCTGACTTGTATTGTAGTCACTGTAATATATTTTATTTATTTATTTATTTATCCTACATTTGTTGACCGGGATAGTCCGACTGGATGCATGTCCATTGCCAGGGGAGGCCCGGGGAGAAAAGCTACAAGGGTAAGCAGATACAGCATTACATAATACCAGCATTACATATTACAAACAGATTATTTACAGATATTACATAAGTAAACAAGTTAAACATGTTCCACAGGTTAATGTTAGTCCTGAGCACAAGTCAGGATTAAATTAAATTACACAGTAAACTGGTTAACAGATTTTACACATTTGAGTTAGCCAGGCTTGATACATTGACATAGCCAGTTAAGTGACAAATGTTGTTTGAGTCTAGTGTTAAATTGATCTAAGGTGGAAAGTAAGGTAATATCAGCTAGAAGTGAGTTTCAGGATCTACTTACAGAGTTTGCAAAGAGAGAATCACCGGCTGTGTTATTAAATTTGCTAGTCTGAATTAGTAGTTTGTTAGAGGATCGAAGCAGTCTAGGATTGTTATAGGGGGTGATAATATTTGAAGTGCAGGAGTATTGTCCGGATTATAGAGGATTTTATAGGCCATAATCAGTTGATTATACTGTATTAGGCTGGGTATTTCAAGCCAACCAAGCTGATTTACATTGATGCAATGATGTGTCCTAAAAGGCACCCCAGTGGCAAACCTGGCAATGTGGTTGTAGCAAATGGAGTGTTTGTTAAGGACAGTCTTGTTCATATTCGAGAGTAAAGGGGATGCATACAAAAGGGTTGAAAGAAGGTGTGAGCGAGCTATGGCACCTTTAGCTGGAGGGGTTAGGAAGCCTTTTATTCTGTAAAGTGACCCTAGTTTTTTATTTATGGCTTTGATAATTTGGTTAACATGTAGGTCACATTTGAGATTATTGTCTTTGATGACACCTAATAGTTTAGTAGATGGGTCAGGGGAGATTATTGTGCCTTCAGTTGATGTTATGGTAAAGGTGAAAGCGGTAGACCTACGTGTTGGTGAAATAACAGCAGTTTAGTTTATTTTGGATTTAGGATCAGACGATGTTCAGAAAGCCAGTTTTCTATTGTATTAAAGGTGGTCTGGGTAGCTGACCATAACTCTACTGGAGATGTGGCTGAGCAGATCAGAGTAGAGTCTTCAGCATATTGGATACAGCTGACTTTTGGGATGACAGTATAAAGGTTGTTAATGAAGATGGAGAACAGCAAGGGCCCTAGTATAGAGCCTTGTGGTACTCTGAGGGTGTTAGGTAGAAGATTAGAGAGTTTGTTCTGCCAGAGGCCAGCCTGCTGTCGACCATGCAGGTAGGATTGAAACCATTGGAAGGCTCCAGTATCTAGACAGAATGTTTGCAGGGTGTGGATTACAAGTTGGTAATCAACCATATCGTATGCCTTGGAAAGATCCAAAAAGAGGGCTGAGGATATGTAATTAGTGTTGCAAGTATGGTTTATGGTGTTAGTAAAGGCTAGGAGGCCTGAAGTAGTGCTGTGATGAGGACGGAAGCCATGCTGAGTGTATGCCTTAAGGCGATTTTGGATTAGGTGGTGCATGAATTGTCTATGAATAAAGTTTCCATAATCTTTACAAGTGGAGAGAGTATAGATATTGGCCTATAATTGGAGAATTCAGTAGAGCTGCCTCCTTTGTGAAGTGGGATTAGATAGGATATTTTCCAGATGGTGGGAAATTTAGATTCTACCATGGTTCGTTTGATTAGTTTTGAGACGGGGTAAGCAATAGCATCATCTGATTTTGATAGGTACTCTGCAGGGAGTTGATCAGCAGAAAGTGTAGTGTGTTTCATTGTTTCAATCAAGGTATGGAGAAGTGAAGTGGTGACTGGTTGGCAGCTGAACGCAAGTAGGTTTCTAGGGGTGCTACTTTCAGGACAAGGGGAGCTAGGAGGTAGATGGCTAGCTAGGGCTTGCAATGTCTCAGTAAAGAATTGGTCAAAACTATCAGAAACATCTTCAGGGGTTTTATCAATAGTAGCAGCAGGGATTGGGGTTGAAGTTTGTCCAGGATGTAGTATATATGACATGCCACCTGACAGGGTATGGCATTACTGGGTTCAGAGAGCCCAGTCCCCAGATTGGCTGTGTGGTGGCATCCCACACATGTGTTCTACTTTCCTGGCCAAGGGTGATGGCTGACTGCATACATGTGGCAGCTGTGACATTGCCACATGACTCACATAAACCACAACTGGACCATAGAGGTGATTCACAGGTTACCTTTGCACATGCTACCCTAGTAGTGTCATTGCCATGGTGAGTACCAACACATAGGGCCAATGGGGAACAACATACTGAAGGTGTGTATGTGTGGGTGTACCGCTACTGTTTCATAGCACTGGCATATATGACTGCACATGTGGGTAAATGCCAGGTAAGACATGTGCAATGTGTCACAGGCAACGTACATGCGTACAGGACAGACAGTGACGTTCTGTCATGTGTAAAGTTGACATACGTATCATACGCTATGCAGATGTCACTAGGAGTCTACAGAAGCACTGTAACTCTGCATTGCAGGTGTAAGCAGTGTTCCAGGGAACCCCAAGCAAACATGCATGCAAACAAAGCTACAGTAAACAGGGCTGGAAGTAGTGCATTGTACAACAAAGAAGGGGTAACAATAACAGTAAGTAACAATGCAAACATGTACCCAGGAATACACAGCGCAGATGCCCATGGTAGAACTGATATTATGTTATAGTTATTTGTGATTTGGATTACATTGCTACTGCACACATATCTACATGAGCGAACATCCACATTGCATAGTCGTTGTTGGCAACTTGACACAATTACTGTACATGTCCACCATTGCATATCACTACTTGCATTAGCTTTCCCCCTGTGCTACACATGTATGCGGCTATCTGTTGACAACCTTACCACCGGCATGCAATTATGTGCAGCTGTTACACTTTGGTATGTACTACGGGTGCAGATAACAATTCAGGACATTCATACAGTTACTGCAGCAGGCATGCTGGGATATACACACAGTCATAGCAGCACACTGTACTGTTACTAACATGATGCTACTAATACACTTCTATGTAATCACCCTGTGCATCAGCAACGTGTTTACCTGTTCCTGCAATGATGTTGGAGATTGCAGGAGGTGTCACAGTGTCATCATATGCACAGGGTGTGGATTAGGTATGCCTGAGTCAGCCACTGATACCACCAATTGACATGTGTGTGTATGTGTGTTGGTGAGGCGCAGCAGTACAGGGTGGGGCAGTGTTGGTGCAGTGTGTGCGTGTATGTGGTCGCCCTAAGTGTTAACATTTCGCATGTGTGTATGCATGCACACAGTTCCACCTCATGGCTGCCATATACAGGGGTTTGTGGACAGCCACAGACTGCACTTGGCAGGTCATACAGATCAGTGTCTGTGGGCACGGACATGGTACCTGTGCCTGGCAGGGGTGCTATGGACCGTATCCAGTACTAAGACAGATTGGGTGCTGTCATCAGAAGTGGGAGTGTGTTGACTGGACACAGGTCCCTGTTGGGACTGTCCAGAGCCATGTGCATGTGGTCTCCTGGGGCGTTCCGATGACAGAACAGACCCAGCATTGCTGGGGCTGCTGCTGGCAGTATGGGGGCGTGCGCGAGCCTGTTGTCATCCACGCTGACTGCCAGCTGCTGCTGCTGCTGGCATATGGCCACGTCGATGCCGCAAACACCCACCATTACCCTGGCTCATGGACATTTGGTTGTGGAACTGCTGTAATATGTCCCCACAATGTCTGTCTATGACATCGGTGAAATTACGGATAGCATCCGCAATGTCACGCATACTGTCTGTCATGGCTGTGTGACATGCTCTCAGCTCCCTCAGATCCTGTCTGGTGTACCTTTCCATACGCGACTGTGCCTGCATGACAGTCCGAAACATAGCTGAGGTTGACAGACCTCTTTGGGCACGTCAGCCAGAGGCAGTACACCCACGGATGCTCCCACAAGAACCCATGGGCAATTGTCTGTGTGGTACCATTGGAGGACCCTGCCCATGGCTGCTGTGTGGGGATGCATGTGCCACAGGTACCACATTACCCTGGTCTATGCCCACTGTATCCTGTCCATCACCTAGGGACAATGGTGACAAAGGATGTACTGGCAGGATGACTGTGCACAATGATGGGGTTGACAGCTGTGTACTGTCAATTGGCTGACCAATGGCGGACCCTGACACACCTTCCTGTACCATTACACAAATATCATCATTACCAGTACCCGTGGCACAAGATTCAGGTTCCCTGCTGCAGGTCATCCCTGCTGCAGGTCACCAGAGCAGCACCAGAACCTGTGGGAGGAAGACAGGAAACACAGTTTACAGTCTCCAGACATTGTTACCAGTGATGCACTTCTGCACACATGCACACATGTACACATGGACACATGCACACATGCACACATGGACACATGGACACAGGCACACATGCACACATGGACACAGGCACACATGCAGACATGCACACGTGGACACATGCACACAGGCACACATGCACACATGCACACATGCACACAGGCATACATGCACACATGCACACATGCAGACATGCACACATGGACACATGCACATGTGGACACATGCATACATGCACACGTGGACACATGCACACATGGACACATGCACACATGCACACGTGGTCACATGCACACATGCACACGGGGTCACGTGTACACATGCACACATGCACACATGCACACGTGGACACAGGCACACATGCACACATGCACACGTGGATACAGGCACACATGGACACAGGCACACCTGCACACATGCACACATGGGCACAGGCACACCTGCACACATGCACACCCCACAGTATACACACAGAGCACTACTGAGTTACACTACTGTTACTAGCATTATCAGGACTATTATAGGTTATGTTAAACACACGCACCAGCATGGATGGCCTGCCTTGCTGTAACCCCAGAGGGACCTGCAGAAATGATGGGATTAATGTCAGTGGGCACAGCTGTGCCATTGATATTGCATATGATACAGTGTACAGAACAGTCAAGTGTACATATAACATATTACCTGCACACTCCATGTCGTGCTGCTGTGTGGAACCAGCCTCCATCATAATGCAGGTGTACTGCTGTTGCTGTTCCAGGGCTGGAGCCACAACACTTAGGAGTAGCCCCTCAAGTCTGGTGAGGGGGGGATGTGTGGCCACCCCACCTCCTATGGCAACCTGTTGCCTGTGGATATCTGATGCACGCTGACGGACACTTCGGATTAAATCACTGCAGTGATGTCGTACCTGCTCATATGTCCTGTTATGCGTGCCGATATCATTTACCCTACGGACAAGGTCTTGCCACAGTGCAGCCCTCTCCTGCTGATTCTGACTGGAGCGGGAAAACAGGATGTCATACTCCCGCACCAGGCTCTGGTGGATCTCCTCGTCTTCCGCTACAGAGTAGGCAGGATTACGCTGATGCACCATCTCCCTGTAAGAGAACACAAACAGGATATTAGCAGACTATGTCAGCAATATATGGCACACATACTATACATGATACTCATGTGTAGTGATATACTAGTACTTCCATATGTTGCATGTGTGTGTGTCATGGTGGATACACAGGTACATGGAAATATATCAGTGCTCAGCAAACACCTGTGCAACAATACCTGCCACATTCCACACAACATAGTAGCATGCACCATTGGTCAGCACACACTGACAGGTCCAATGCACAACCTCACTCTGGGGGTTCATCTCAAGGTACTGTATGTGGGATGCCATCCACTACTGTGATGTGGACAGAAGTTACTCAGCCTGGATATACATATCCCACCACCACCACCAGCACAGTAGACTACTTTGATATGTATGTGATTAGACAGTTATTCACTTGCTGGGACTGAGATGGTATCCATGCAGCACAATGGGCCAGTGGAAGCCACAACCCACACTGCTGACCCCTTTGCAAATGCTTAACATGGACATGCCACAGATTGCATGGAACTTGCACACACATTTCTAACCCAGACCCTATGCACAAAGGTTAGGCATCCTGTCCGGTGGACCCCAGACAGAGGCAGATTGTATAACAATAGCAAGAGGCTACTGCAGGACAGAGCACATTCACATTAAGGGAAGGCATCTGTGGTCAGCACTGGTACTATGCTACGGTCCATCATAACAATGGTCACGGCCTACTCTGGGAGGGAAATGGCCACAAACACTATGGATGACCACACGGTCTTCTTCAGTTATGTTACACATATGGACCACATGCCTCAGATATGCTCTGTGTTAATGCACACCTACTTAACATTCACCAAACACACGGATATTGGCAACAGTCTTGCAAACAGGTTTGGTGCACTTATCCCCCCTCCTTCTCTCCCACCAGTTGAAATATTTATCCCAGCTGTATGTAACCTCCCTATCATCTCACATGTCCAGGTGAGGGCCGCCCTCAGCAGAGCAGAACACACAGCATCACTGTGACCTCATGGTATCCCTGGATGTGTGCCACCTGCACTCCGAGAGGACATACAACCGCATATAACACTGATAATTTATCTTGGCCATACTACAGGATATGGACCTGGACAGTGGCATACAGCGACACTGGTCCCACACCACTAAGGAGGCACCTCAACTGACCCTGGGAACTACCACATCATATGCATAACCGGCCTGTTCTGCTAAGCTATGGAAATATGCAGTATGGGATGCATATGCAGTGATATCGGGTACCTGCAGACACTTGTTCCCAGCCAGTGTGCCTTTGTGATGGGCTGATCCCGCCTTTTGAACCTGGCTGACCTTTCAAAGCAGTCACTAGTCACTACAGCAATTGCTGGGGGCAACGCACAGACAACTGCTGCCAGGATCATGGCCTAAGACTGATTGACATGTAATGTATGGTCAACCCCTTTTGTTGGAACTACGTACACACAACATATCACATGGATATACCTGTAGATACAGACCTATGACACATTTGGAGGGTTCACAGTATGCACACTATTAACCTGCTACTTTGCATTACCTGTGTTTGTCGCATCTGGTTGCGTTACCACTGCTTCTGCTTGCTGCTGCTACTGTCACTGCTGACAGCTTAGAGTCACAGAGACAGTGTATAATTTTTTTTTTTTCTCTCTCTCTCTCTCTCTCACTTTTCTCTCTCCCTCTGTCTGCTTCCAGACAGTGCAATGAATGTATTGCATGTGTGGAGTGTTAGTACTGGATGCTTTTGTAGGTATCTGCATAGGTCCATGTGATGGCCTCTGCACCAATTGTAAGCCAGCATTTGCTAATTGCATACAGCCAGTTGTGTACTGATTGCAGTTCTCACTGTGATTTCAGGTCAGTGCTATAAAAGAGTATGTGGGATAGGCGTTGCCTTTTCAGATTGTAAGGGCGGGGACCATGCTGGTATGCTGTGGACAGTGTTCTGTGAGTGTAAAGGTTAGTATCTCTCTCATGATTCAGGCTGTGTTGTAGATTCACATTTCTCAATTCCTCTCTCATGTTCCCTGTAGTAAGTGTGTATGCACAATGACTCCTACAACTATATATATATATATATATATATATATATATATATATATATATATATATATATGTACATATACATACATTTATATATGTACTTTAACTGACATTATTACCTACAAGCTACCAACTAGCATGGCTGTTTGTGTTCACACACTACTATTATGGGAATCCAGTAGTTTTGTCAGTAATTCTACATGACATGCTTTGGGTACTACACATCCTATATTCCCTTTACATTCATCCCTACTATTACATGTTATATTTATTTTAGCACAATGCTCTTGTAAAAGAGTCATTTCTTAGTGGTAGGTCATACAGACTAGTGTTTCCAAGGTCCTGGGTTCGAGACTGACAGTGGGATTGTATTTTGCTTTTGAACTGAGTACAGGACCTGTCAATCAAAATGACTAAGGCACTTTTAAGCAGTTGTAACCGAGTTAGCGCTGGTTTGCGTGGAGCTCACGCATGCACACTGGCGGTTAGTTCCGCGCACACACGCGCACACCCGCTTACAACCGCTTAATAGTGCTTACTCTGGTGGTGCACACCCGCGCTATTTTCTTTGAAAGAAATGAAAATGGGGAGACAGGAAAGTGGTGAAAAAGGGGTCACAAAGAGGGTAAGACAGTAGGGAAACAAGCTTGGGATTTGCAGGAGGGATGTAGGTAAGGCCCATAGCTGCCCATTTCTTCATCAGCAACAGCTGTGCATATGTATGTAATTTGGTGTGACATTTGAAACCTTCCACCCCTGAGAGAGGTGTCAAGACAACAATAATACTTGTTGTACAGCCAATTGTAATTGATAGATTCCATGTCCAGCAGACATGTGTGCGGAATGGGCAGCTATGCATGGGGCATAATTTTTTTGTGGGTACAGAGTGCCCTTTTTTTTTTTTTCAGGTGAGAGTGGTATGTCAGGTGAAGGAAGTCGGTACAGCTGGGGAGGTAGGTTGGGTAGGTAAACAGACAAGACAAACAAGATGCATACAGGGGCGGTGTATGACACGTGTGTGGGGGGTTACACAATTGACGGGGATGGAGGTTTGGATATCCAGAGCCCATGAGCCCACAGATGGCAACAGTGGAAGTGATATCCCCACCCATAGGCAGTTGCCACTGTTCCTTCACTGCCCAGGACGGGGCTGTGCTGGGGGCTGTGTAGGCCAGGCAACAGGCATGCCCATTAGTTGTGCCACCCGTGCCTCAAGCTGGCATAGGGGCTCGAGAACAGAGTCCCGAATCTCCCTATGCACCACAGTCCGGACACTACGGAGGGTGAGTGGTGGTTCTCCTCCAGCCACACTTGCAGAGGGGGGATGAGCCCCATTCCCTGCAGCGCTTCCACCCGCAGGTGGCACAAGGCCACCGGAGGAGAGTCCAGACTCTGCACTGGTGCCAGGTGCACTCGCCAGCTGAGGTGGGAGAGGTGGGTCTGCTGGAACCCGCCTTCCCTGTCGTCCTATGTTTTGCATTATGTCATGACAGTTTGGGTTAATGACATATAATACCATTCACAATTAGTTGTAACAGCATGCATTAGTATTCCCATTAACCAAACACCCAGATATTCACACCATTGAACAGCGTGCATAACACATGCATCATTTGAACAGCAATACACAGTCCAACAACATGCATGGTTAATTGATGGCAACAGGCCATCAGGTTTGGATGTATGAACAGGGCAGATGCATCAACGGACATGCAAATATATATGACCCAACAGGACAAATGTCCAGGGGTGTTAATTGTGATTGCACATACCATTTTCACGTGGAATGGGTTATATGTGGTTATAGGGTGGGGTGAAGAAAATAATATTAACACCTTCAAATACCAATACATATGCTGTACATTTCTAATAGCTACAGATATATACACACTACTGTTCTAACTACAGTTTCCTATATGATAACTATTTCAACTTGGTGATAGGACTGTTACTGCAACATCAATATACATTTTATTGTTCTTCATACACATTCATATCTAGCTTTGTTCAGCTACATCATCCTGCTACATTTGCTTTATATAGCTGTAGACAAGTGTGGTTGTTTGGTATATCAGACAATCATCCTATCTGCATATTGCAGACTGAGAGCAACATATCCAGATTTTGGGATACACATTCCAGATGCAGCAACACTTTGAACAGATTTCACTGTTTGGTTTTGATTCTCACATGCATTTCATTCTGTCTTGACTGCAGTATACTTTATTCAGGGGTTATTACTACTGTATTGCTGTATTCATGACACTTTCTCACACTCTCTCACTTGCTTTCATTTTACTATTCAGGATGGTACTTACTTCTAGGCTTTATTGACATGTTTTACCTGTAGTTATTACAATCCTTTCCAGCAATCTCACTTCTGTCATGTTTCAGTATTTTAACAGGGATATATTTTACACATGTGATTTCATCATCTTCTGCAGCTATACTTTTCAGCCTGCTGCAAGTTGTGTACTATTTTCTTACAGGTGGGGCATTTTTATTTCAGAATTTATGTCAGACATTTTCATTTTTCGGTTTAACTTACAGGCTGAAACACACTTTTGTAATCAAGCAATACTTGCAGACACTTTCACACTGTTACTTGCACATTTTATTCCTTAGTGACTACAATGCACTCTTTTGCTGACTGTCATACTTTTATATTTCTTTACAGTTACTGGTAGTGGATTACTGACCTGCCTGGTGGCGCAACCGCACCAGCCTATTGCCATAGGCTCTGTGGTTCGCAGAACGGACACCTGCAGCTGTAATATAAATAAAGTAATATTGGAATACACATCTCCATAATATCAGCTAGTTTAATTTCTTACATACATAATTAAATGTAACTTACTCAGTAGTGGGGCATTGGGCATTTGCCGGGCCTCCTGGATCCAAAGGTTCAGTTGGTCCTACTTGCGTCTCTTCAGGTCTGCATGGTGGTGACGGACCTGCTCACCAGTCCTTGGAATCCCTGTGGCACTGGTGAGATCATGAGCCAACCGGTCCCACTCCTCAGCTCTGTATGCTCCCCAGAGGACCTGGCCCTGCATGAGTTGGGCCTCATGATTGTGGACTAGGAGCCAGACCATGTATCTGGACTCCTCAATGCCCCACCTCTGTGCTCAAAAGCAACTACCCTCTCCTACTCCTGTCATTCTGCCTGCAGTTCAGTTCTACAATCGTTTATGCTGTGTATTCCTGCCTATGGGGCTTATATAGTCCGTTTTTCCCACACATATTTGTGATTGGCCATTTTGGAATTGTATCAACTTCAGTAAACCTGCATTGTCATGCTCCAGTTTGTATTCATTCCTATATATTGGCTATTATTGCATTTCTAGGTACTGCTGTCATGGCTTAGTGGTTTGGTACCTTGAATATGGTATATAGTATCCTGGGTTCGAACCTGCCCACTGCTTTTTATTTTTCATGACTGTCTAGACATGCTGAGGGGTGTATCTGTGTAAAGGCAGTTTTGATATGGCTTGCTCAACGTTGCCCGTCGGTTAGCTTGTGTGCGCAGTGCGCAGCTCCGCGCAAATGGGGTACGCTGGTTTAAGCCTCATTTGGCTATCGTCACGTATATTACGCTCAGCTGTGCTAGGGGCACTTAAATTCAGCGTGTTAAACCACTGCTCAGCTACAGGCACTCATTTTGCACCAGTTAAACCACTGCTCACGTACGGGCAGATGCACTCACCCTGTTAAACTGTAGCTCAGCTATGGGCACATCTGGCATTTTTTATTCTTTTGTTACCTCACATTTCTTCAATATAAATGGGCTATTTCATTACATTTTACATAAAATGTGGTTTTATGTGTACATATTTGTCAAGGACTTGTTTCGTGCTTATTTTGCTAAAAATAAAAATTGGTGTTGGGGGGGCTCGAACCATGAATGCCTGCTCTTCAGCCAACATCTCTACCACTACGCTATTGCTTTCGGGTTTACTTGGCATATTTAGTTCTTATATGCTTTCCCACTGACTGCTAACTGTAGCTGCGCTACGGGCATGCCCAAGCAAACGAGCGCACTCACGGTTAAACTTTTTTACAATTAAAAAAAAATATATAACATGTTTATTTATATGTTTTCTGTTCATAGTCTGTGGGGGCATGTGTTGTGTTGTTGTGGGGGCATGTGTTGTGTTGTGTTTATTCACATTTCCGTGGACTCTGTCGTGGGTGTTTACTTTGGGCACTTTTCCTCTTCTGGGGGCGTCTGCTTACAGGGCTCGGCCTATGGACACGCCCTCTACTGTCTTACACGGACCATGTTAGCCTTAGGTGTGATTCAGCATGCTCTCATGAATATGCAAAGCATGCTGACATCACTCCGTTTAACTGCAGCCTCCGTGTATGAGTTATGACTCTTACACTGAGGCTTCGTGAATCCTGCCCATTATATATTACATATATTGTTCTGTATCATATAATCAAAACAACATTACATAAATTGTTCACTTCCTGCCTTTTCTTAAACTTCATTCATCCTCCAAAACATTTTTCTGCATATATTCTTCCCACAATTTCCATTTTTTCTAATTTATTTACTCCTACCCTTTTCTGAAAGGGCCCTTTTCTTGTTTTTATCTCTATTACAATATTCACTACTTCAAATATAGTTGGTTTACTCTTTAATTTCCATTTTTCTAGTAAAGTTTTTTTTTTGGCAGCCAGCAGAATTAAATTTAACAAGGCCTTACTTATATTTATATAAAAGTATTCAAACCATATTAACAAGTTCACATTTACACACATTATATATTACATATATTGTTCTACACCATATAATCAAAACAACATTACATAAATTATTCACTTCCTGCCTTCTCTTAAACTTCATTCCTCCTCCAAAACATTTTTTTGCATCATACCTCTCAAGTTCCTGGAGCAAGAAATCTGGATAAAGCCATAAATTAAAGTGGGACAAAGGCCCAAAAAAATGGGACAATTTTTAGATATTGCTCTTACAAACTTAGAAAGTTGATAAAATAGCAGGATTTGCATCATTAGTATGAATTTTCTTAAGGGTATGAAGCCTGAAACTCAAATGTCTGTCATTGTTTTCTAACTTTGGTCTTTAACGATATGCCACTGCCAGAAAACCACAATTTTATGAAAAACGTATCAAAAATGTGAGGCAAAAATCTGGACAGTCTGTGAAAATCTATACAGTTGAGAGGTATGTACTGCATATATTGTTCCCACAATTTCCATTTTTTTTCTATGTAATTCTCTCCTACCCTTTTCTAAATGTCCCAGTTACTGTTTTTTTTTTTTTATCTCTGCTACAATATTCGCTACTTTAAGTATAGTTGGTTTAGACTTTGATTTCCAGTTTTCTAGTAATAGCTTTTTGGCAGACATCAGAATCAAATTTAAAAAGGCCTTACTATGTCTAGACAATTCAGATCCTGTATCCCGATGCAAAAAAATAATTTCCTTAATTATACTAATTTGCTTGCCCAGTATTCCTGACAAAGTACTCTGTATGGAATTTTTAAAGTCTGCCAAGTCATTTCACTCCAAGAACATATGCTCCCAGGTATTTCCTTCTAGACAAAAATTATATTTCACACCAGACAAACCTTTCAGGAAAAAGACCATGTTTATATCTAAAGAGTACTTAGCTGCTATCTCTAACCTGCCCTTGACCCTAACTATGCACCTTACCTTAGAAAAAACACATTTCTGTAATACTACCACTATTCAAACAAATTTGAGCTGAATGTCTGGTATAGCTATGTTTTTTAGGTTGTAAAACTAAATTTATATCCTATGCTGTCTGTTTTCATCTGATTCAATGTATGGGTTGTTGGATCTGATGAGATCTGACCTCAACAGTGACTTGGAAGCTTTTATGGTACCAGGGCTCTGGCTTCTCACCTACTTATAATTCCCTGCACCACACTACCTTCTTTCAGATATCATTTGCTGTCCTGTCTGAAGCTATTAGATATGTATATGAGGGTTTTTCTCTGGATTCCAATATCCTTTTTCTTGCCATGCAATTTCTTTTTCCTCCCCCCTCTACCAAGAGCTTTGCTCTCTAGTGTATAGTGTCATAGAGATTTTTTCTATATATTTACAGCATAAGAGTTTTCTGTGTGTTTAAAATTATATTTAGTGTTTTAGGCATTTTGATAATGTTTAGTAGAGTAATGGCAGAGTCCCAAAGCTTCAAGAAATGTATTGATTGCAGGTTCAAGTTGCTCCACAAGATCCACATATAAAATGTTTACTGTTTGGGTAGTGCCCATTTAGACCTAGACTACTAGTTATGCAAATCCTTTAGTACAACTAAGGAGGGGGACATTAATAGTAAAAAGTTTATTTCCCAGACAGACAGAGGCATCCTCTTCAACTAGACTTTATGTTGCTTCTCCTGTAAAGAAATCTGACAAAGTCACATTGAAGGATCAGAGAAAGAATAAAGATCCCTCCAACTCTGACAGACACACAAAAAAAATATCTTCTGGGGGAAAGTTATCTCCCAGAAAAGGTCACCATGTACGACTATTTTGGTCAGTCCCAAACCTAAAGCAGTATGTACATCATAGCTGACATCCTCTCAATGCTAATCCATCAGTCCTAGGGCCTAGTTCTCACCTAACTGGTAAACCCAAGACTGCATTGCCCGATACTGCAGGAAAAGCACTACTCCCATACACCTTCAGTGGTTTAATCCTCTGGGTTATATTGGAACATAGTAGAACAAGATATCAACAGAATGATGTGGAAATTCCTTGAGGCACAGGATCAGCTTGAGGTTCTCTTAGCATCATTCTCTGTGAGCACAATGAGTACTGACCCAACTTATCTGCAACTCTTTTCTCTGGTTCCAGTTTGTCCCATCCCGACACCAGTTTCCCTGTTTGCAGCCTGTACTGAAGCAACTTCATCAGTGTCACCAACTACATCCCTTTCCCTTTCAACTTAGAGGTTGTTGGTTTGAGAAGGGACTTGGAGCCCAAGCATCAGTACTGAGGCCTGAGGGGATGGGTTGAAACTAAGATTTTTGGATCCTTCCCTACCTCTGAGTGCATTGGCTCTTGACAGCTCAGACCTGAGGTTGGCTTCAAGGTTGAGGCAGTTCAGAGACAAGAAATCTGTTTTGTCCTTGGATGGGAACAGGTTCTCAAAGCTGATTGCAGCTTCGACCTTCAAGGCTTTTCACAGGGTCCTTGACCTACCCAAGGAGAAGACGCCTTCAGCCAGTGTGATACCACCCAAACCCCAGCAGGACCTTGCTTCTTCTTCCTCCTGTCATCATCCTATTAGACAGAGACAGTCCAAACCACAGGTTATCCAAGCCTCTTACTATATCAGGTCTCAGTCTGATTCCAAACTCTATGATTCCCCACCAGAGTTGGTTCATAGGAAACAGATGTGCAAATGGAAGTACATAGACTCAACACCAGAGTCTGTCACAAATGATACAGACTTGGATGAAGGTGAAGTCTCTCCCAGATCTCCCTCTGAAGATGTCACCTTTGGTGAAATCCTAGAACTGATGAAGCAAAGAAGGGGATAATCTACCCCAAGTTCCTGGTCCAGATGAGTCTGTGTTCTTAGAAGCTTTTGGTTCCATTCCATCTTCATCCTGGTTGGAACCTCTCATCGACCCCTCTCATTGACATCATGCACAATGGGCATGGAAGGATCCTGTCATGGTGGAACTATCCCCAAGAAACCAGATATGATTCTGTAAGCCCCTAAAAGCAAGAAAACATTGGAGCAAAGGTCCGCTTGTAGATGTGATGGTAATAGCAGCAGCTACAAAGAAAGAACTTTCAGAGGAAATCTCATCTATTCATCCCTTACACAGGGAAACCAGGGCAGATTTGGAAAGCAGACTTATGCCTCAGCGACCTTTGCTCTTAGGTCCCTGAATTACTTGACCCATGTGACAAGGTTTCAAAGAGATTTTGTCAAGGAACTCTCTAAATCACTCTCAGGTAACTGGTCCAGGGCAGATGTCCAAAAGACATGCTATCTACCCTTCAATTGACTTCCAATGTTGCCATGCATCTGTTATCCAATGCAACTACCAGAGCAACAGGTACTGACATCACTCTGCACCACCGTGCCTGGATGTGTCTTTGTAACTTTGCAGAAAATTTCAAGACATCCTTTATTAATGCCTCACATGATGGTCCAGCACATTTTGAACCCAAAGTCAAAGACACATTAACTAGGATTCAGGAAGATGGTAAGACTCTCTGTGCAGCTGGCATATGTTTTTCCACCCCTCAAAGATCCTTTTCCAGGAATCAGAGGTTGGAAAAAAACATGTTGTTTAGAAAGTCACAGAGTCCTTCCAAGGCCTCCTTGTGATAGCTGTCCTTGTGGCAGAAATGAAGGTAACTTGATGTCAACCTAGGGTCACAGACAGACTGCGTAATGGGGGTCTTCATGGTGTCTTTTCCAAAAAGCTCTTCTAGTGTCCCTGAAGAGTTGCCTGACTGCTATGCTCTGGAGGCAGCCAGGAGATGCTTATCTCTACACATGCAAGCCTAGCAAAACATTACAACAGATTCTTGGGTGTTAAAGATAATATCCAGAGGTTATTCCATTCCACTTTCTCTTCTACCCTAGAACAAAAGAGAGATCAACGATGTCCCACCCAGTCAATTGGAGGCAGCAGCATTAGAGATATACAAACTGCTAGAGAAAAGAGTCACCCAACCAATCCTCAGAGACCAGATAGAGGCCAGAGGCTATTCAAGATTCTTTTTACTGACAAAAAAAAGACAGGGGACCTAAGATCAATTTTGGATCTAAGCCATTTCAATCAGTTTGTAAATTAAACTACATTCTGGATGGTCACTGTTCAGTCCATGCTATCTCTATTGAAGAAGGACGACTGGATGTGCGCTATAGATCTCAATGATGTTTACTGTCATATGAAAACAGAGAAGTGATCCAGAGGATTTCTCTGCTTTCAGATGTAAGCCAAGTATTATCAATTCAGTGCCATGCCTTTTAGTCTTACCACATCCTCTGGGGTTTTCACCAAGATAATGGCAAGGGTAGGAATGCACCTGCATCTGCTTAGGATCCAAGCTTCTCCTGTACCTCAATGATTGGCTCCTCACTGCATCTTCTCAAACATCACCTGGATCTGGTGCTCTAGCTGTTACTGGATTTAGCGATTACAATAAACCTTCAAAAAAAGCCAAGCTGTACAATAAATAGAATTTATAGGATTTCATCTCAACACATCTTTGAAGATAGCAAGTCTCCCACAACAGAGAATCTATTCACTCTGTCTAGTGACAATGCAAGTTCTTCATCACCTGCATACCTCAGCAAGGCTCATACTCTGTCTTCTTTAATTTATGGCTTCTTTAATCCTAATGGTACCAATGGTCGGATACCACATAAAAGTGCTTCACTGGATCCTAAAGGTTAAAGTGTCCCAAAATATTCATTCTCTGCATGCCAAGATATGGATCACATGAACCTGAAAACAATGTATGGCATTGCGGATAACATCTCCTTCAGTTGTTGAAGGATGCCATTTTCACCTAGATTCACCAGCAGCAGTAGTAACGACAGATGCCTCCCTTCTAGGATAGGGAGGCATTTCAAAGGGAAGAGGGTTCAATGTACCTGGTCACAAACAGAGGCCACCCTTCACATGAATGTCTTGCAGATGAGGGTAGTCCTCCTAATATTGTAGGCATTTCAGGGTGTGATTATACAGTTGGACAATTTGGCAGTAGTATGGTACATCAGCAAAGAAGAAGGACCTGCTCTTAACTCTTATGTCAAGTGGCCATAACACTTTTGCAGTGGGATATATCTTCACAATGCTTTCTCTTTGCAACATATATCCCAGGGTTATCCAATGTGCTGAGCAGACAAGTTGAGCAGGGTCATTCTGGCTCCTCATGACTAATCTCTCAATCCAACAGTGGCAACAGTGATGTTTAGCTGCTGGGGCCAACAAAGCTACAATCTATTTGCCTCCTGTCTCAACAACAAGTGCAACAGTTACTTTGCCCTGATCCTTCCACAGGATCAGTCACCGAGGGATGCTCTAGTCCACAATTGACCCTTGGGTCTTCTTTATGCATTCCCTCCTCTAACCTTAATGAACACTTTTTTTCAGAAAGCAAGATAGTGCAAGGCCAAGGTGATCCTCATTGCTCCTTTCTGGTCCCAAAAATATGGTTCCCCTTTCTATGGCCTCTACTTCAGCATCTCCCATGGATGTTAGATTATTATCCAGATGACCTTACACATCTGGTCAGCCTTCTCTGAACCAGAAGTCCATGAAACTAATAACATGGTTTCTCCAGTTCTAACCATAGCCAGTGATGCCAGGCTTCCAGCAGCAGTCATCAGAATTATTTCAGCCTCTCAGAAGCCATCTACAAAGAAAACATGTCATAATAATTGATTTTCATTTTGGGCTATGTCTAAGGGAATATACCCTTTCTCCACTTCCATTCCATCTATTTTAGAATTTCTAGCAGATGTCTGTGATAAAGGTTCTAGTTAATCTACTATAGAAATACCAATGACAGCAATATAGAATTTACATACTGATTGCAATGATTCATCCCTGGCATTCTTAGAAGTTACTAAAGCCTTTTCAAGGTGGACCTTTCTTTTTCAGCCACCAATCAAAGATCCAGTTTCTCCTTGGGACCTTGCTGTCATGCTACATGCTTTGAGTCAACCTCCATGGAAAGTTATGTCCTTACCATAATGATAGACCCATGTTGTTTGATTTTTGTTTGGTTCAACTTTCCTCTCCCCTATTCCATTCCAAATTGAAACCTATATCTTCAGGATGGCTGAGCAGCATACACTTTATACAATGTCTGTATACAGTCCTGTTGGCTGCTGTCATTTACTTTTTCTGTAGGATCTATGGAATGTATAGCATTTTTTATATTAAAGAAATGGTGCACTTCTGGGCAATCTTGATCTGAAGGAAGGGAGTAGAGTTCAGGGAATTATGGATAGGGGAGGAGTCAGAGCCCTTGTACCATAAAGGTTTCCAAGTCAGTGCTGAGGTCAGATTCCATCAGATCTGACAACCCATGCATTGAATCAGATGAAAATCAGATAACTTGGATTTATTGTTATAAGTTCATAACATATATTTCCTTTTTTGACCTAAAGATTTCTGGGTAATGGCATTTTCAGTGAATATATGTCCAGCAGGTTATGGTTGATTATTTGTGTGTTTGTTGGCCAATAAACATGCCAAGAACATATGATGTCATTTTATGTGTGTGCATTTGTGTGTCCAACATCTAAGGTGTTCACCCCATTTGTCATACCCCACCCCTGTCTGTTGTCTTGTCTGTCTGCAAATGCATCCTCACCTACCCAACTTACCTCCCTCACATGTACCTATCCCCTTCCTCAACATTCCACTCTCACCTTAAAAAAAGGGTACCTGTCCCCAACAAAAATATCACCCCATAATAGCTCGCCATTTCACACATGTGTCCACTGGACACACATAGTTTGGTCCAATTGGCTTGACAATGCAGTTATGTTATCCTCACCCCTCTCTATCAGGTTGAGAGTTTGAAGTCATGTAGAAATTCTGCCAAAGTGCAGAGCTGCTGCTGTACAAGGAATATATAGCTATGGTTCTTTCCTACACCCTTCCTGCACATCCCTACCTCCCTTTCGCTATGTTTTTCCCTCTGTTTGCACCCCATTTCACCACTTTCCTACAGTCACAATTTTCTTTTCTTTATATTTTTTTAGAGGGACACTGCACAAAGCATCACTTTGAGCAGGTTCTCTAAGCTCAGCTACAACTATATTGAATACATGTATTTTCAATGTACAATACACACATACAAAATAAACTGCTGTCCCCATAGCTCTCAACTGTCCAGATTTTTGCAGAATGTCCAGATTTCCACCTCATATGTTTGGACTGTTCCTCATAAAACTTGCATTTTTCTGGCAAATTACTGATGAATGAAGTCACTAAATAATCACAGGCATTTGTGTTTCAGACTCCATAACCATCAGAAAATGTACACTAACACAAGACATGTAATTCTAGCAACTTTCTAAGTTTATGAAAGCAATATTTAAAATTTGTCACTTTTTTGGGCCTTTGTCTCCCCATTATTTTATGTTTTGCCCAGATTTCTTGTGCCAAAATGTTGAGAGCTACACCTGTCCCATATTTCAAACCCAAGACCATTGCACCTGCAGAGCACTGCATTAACCTGTCACACCACCTAGCTGTTAATTAAAACAGGTGTTTTAAACAAAACATAGTAATTGCCAGTTACAGTTGCTAAGCATGGTTCAGTGGAGCTGAGCATTGTGCAGCATCGTGCAAACTTGATTAACAAGTAATGGAAAAATGGGAGTGTACCCTGGACTCTGGTGCAAGATTACACCACTAGAAAGTGAAACATATAACAATGGATGTAAGTGATGCCTGTGATAGTAGGTAAATGTGCTCTTTTATTAGCAACATGTAGAAATACACCTGCTAAGGCATTAATGGCAAAATACGTGTTCAACTGGGACCCTGGCACAGAAATACATCCATATAAAGCCATGCACATACTGATGGATGTAAAGAACATTTATCACAGCCTGTATGTGTGCACATATATCCTGCAAATACACCTGAAGTGGCAGTGACTCAGTAGCTCAGTTGGTTTACTGACTTGCAAATAGTACATCTGCCACAGGGTCCTGGATTCAAATCCAGTGGTGTGTGGCAGTGAAATTACAGTATTATGAAGCCAGCAAGTAATGACTGAGTCAGGCACTCTTTATCCACACAATACATTTCAAATGAAATGTCTGCTTTTCACTGATGGAAGTCACAGGCCTGCAGATTGAAACACACTTCACACATGCCTATAACAAAACTATAAGTGCATACTGGGCAAGGCTTTTGACACCCCTATAGTGCATTTTTTAGGCAGTGTTCCAAAGACCAAATTACCACCATAACAGCTACAAACAAATGCAATCTGAGGGTCATGTTGTTCAACGCTAGAAGTCTAAATCTCAAAATACACTCGCTTGAAGCACTCCTTAAAATGGAGAGCATCGATATCTGTGCAGGAACAGAGACCTGGTTCAAGGCAGCAGAAAGCACCCCTGCATTACCAGGTTATAACTCATTCCACACCTTTCGGCTCCAGAACTTGGACCGAAGCTCCAAAGGCAGTGGTGTTTCCATATTCATAAAGGATGCACACACCTCCAGACTGGTAGCCCAACATAACACATCTGAGATACCTCAGGTACAACTAGCATTGGTTAAGACAGCAGTTCAGGTCATAGCCTGCCATAGATCCCCAACCATGTCCAAAGACTCACACACCACATTCCTAAGCACCCTGGAGAAAATTAGAGTTCAACCTAACATGCTCATACTGAGTGACTTCAACTACCCCTCCATTAACTGGGAAAACTACTCATGTACCAATACACTTGCCCAGTGTTTCTGGAATTCAATAATTCCAATGCCCTGGACCAGCTCGTTCTTCCCCCCACTAGAGGTAGCAACATCCTTGACCTAGTCATTACTAACATGGGTGACAATTGCTCTACACAAGTAGTCAACTCCTCCCTGGTTAGATCTGACCACAAACTAATCACCTTGGAAATGCACATCCCCCCATGCAAAGGTAACCACCATGAAAAACTCCTCCAAAGCTAACATTGGGTTCCTAAAAACAGTGGTGGCTAACTTCACAGCACCCATGCAAAGGGAGATCAGTTACATCACTGCCGAATCATGCACCAATGCACTGTATGAACAGGTACACAAATGCATGGATCTTGCCATACCCAATAGAACCAAGACGCTCTCCTCCAAAAAAAGGAAGCCAATCTGGTGGTCCCCTGCCATAAACAAACTCTACAACAGAAGGAGGAAACTGATGCAGAATAAGGTGAAGTTCCAAGACTAGAAAAACTCCCTTATCAGCCTCAACAAAAAGTTGAGATCTCTCATCAAATCCTTTAAAGCTAGCTATGAAAACAGAATTGCAGCAGATAGTAAAGACAACCACAAGGCCTTCTATAGTTATGTAAAGAATCTCCACGGCAATATCCAAATTTGCTCTGAGCTCCTGCACAATGGTACCTCCTATACCAAGCCAACAGATATTGCCAATATACTGGCAGACAGATTCAGTGCCAACTTTACCCCCCCCCAAGGGACCAGTCACAATATCAGTAGATTGCCAGGCACCCAGTATTACTGCTGCACAGGTTAAAACAGCACTATCCAAGGAAAAGAATATAGCTTCTATGGGACCTGACAATATCCCTGGCTGTGTTTTATATGAACTACAGCGTGAACTGGCACCTCACCTGTGTGAGCCTCAGGCTCAGCCTCAGCTCAGGTTTTGTCCTTACTGAATGGTGCACTGCTACAGTCATCCCTCTTCACAAAGGAGGAGTGACTATAGACCCTGGGAACTATCGCCCCATTAGCCTGATGAGTCCGATATGCAAAGCTATGGAATGCATCATAATGGCCCTCATAAACGAGGACATAGGGAATCTCCAAAATCTGGATCCCACAGAGTTTGTTTTTTGTGAAGGGTAGGTCATGCTTGCTTAACTTGGTCGACTTCTTTGAGTCAGTCACCGGAGCTGTGAATGAAGGTAAGGTGGTTAATGCAGCCTACCTTGATCTGGCCAAGGCCTTTGATACCATTACCCACTCAGAAATCATAGAAAAACTCATTAAGCTAGACATCAACCCTTATATCACTAGGTGGGTTGCAAACTCGTTCACCGGTAGAACCCACAGTGTGAAAGTAGCTGACTCCAAATCAGACTGCCAACCAGTCATGAGTGGAGTGCCACAGGGTTCAGTCCTGGGTCCTCTCCTGTTTGGTATCTACTTCTCTGATGTCCAGGCCAACAGGAAGGGACTCTGGCTGACAAAGTTCACAGACAATTACAAGCTGGAAGCTATTATTAACTCCCCAAGTGATGTTGACATCCTACAGAAAGGCCTCACTGAGACCAGCGACTGCTGTCAGAACCATGGCCTTAAGCTCAATGCCAAAAACATGTGTCACCATCCCCTTTGGGAAAAAAGCATTTCCCATGAATTACCACATCGATGGTAGTCCTCTGATCACAAAAGGCATTATAAGAGATTTGGGAACACAGGTTGACAGTAACCTCTCTTTTGACCACCACATTGCCAGTGTGGTCAGAAAGTCCTTCTATGTGGCACATCTCATTACTACATTACATTGTGTTGGGAGGGTGGCCTTATGGTTAAGGATTTGAATTGCAAACACAAGGTGCAGGGTTTGAGTCTCACAAGGGATAATTGGCTAGGCTTAAAATGTCTCGCAAGGGCAGTTAGCCTAGTACTAACCTATGAACCTAAGGGTTTTGCATCCAGGAAGAAAGAGGTCCTTGTCTCCCTCTACTTTTCCCTCATTAGGCCATTCATTGAGTACAATGCCCCATTTGGCATGTACCTCACTAAACACCTGCAACAACTGGAGAGGCAGTGAAAGTACCTCACAAAGAGGATCCTAGGCCTTAAACATTTGTCCTATATGGACAGACTAAAAATTTCCAACTATTCTCGGTCTCATATCACCTACTTAGAGGCGATTTCTGTTTGACTTACAAAGCCATGTCTGACCCAGCTCTGTTACAAATGCTACATCTAACGAAATCCCAATCCATTCACATCACATGCTCCAGAAACCTCAAACTCATTACCACAATCAACAGAATGTGCTGGAGGGACATGTTCATAACCCAGAGACTGCCCATGCTATGGAATAGACGTTCCATACATGTCAAGTAGAGCACCTCACTGGCCATCTTTCAGAGAAATATTGATGTGTGGATGGGAAATAGAAAATTCCCCCCAGGGATCACTCCAGTGGCTTTACTCGACAGAGGTACTAGGAACTAGTGGCACGATGCTAGGGTAATCCTATGGGCTAGGCTTGTAAAGGCTCCAGGGCCATTAGCCTAGTACACACGTATGAACCTATAAAGTGTCACATCATGCATTAATATGCATTCACAGAGACGTTTGACTTAGGTACTGTAAATAAGGGCCCCTAATATCAGAATGCACAGCAAAATTATTTCAAACTCAGTGCCAATTAGCACAGCTGCAGAACTAACATACACATTTGAAGTCCCTACTTGTAACAAGGACTGCCCTCATACATGCTCCAAATTACTACCAGACTGTAACACATGGCCTGACAGTCACCCAAATGGTGAATATATTCTTATATTTATCCCTGTGTTACTCAAGGATGCAACAAACATGTGGCCTAGTACTCTGTTAGTGATACCATTGCCTTACATACTTACCTTAACCACATGCTTTAATTGGACTGAAAAGGGTACGGTCACTCTGGCTCTGCCTCTACAATAAGGCTGACACAGCTCCCACAGTTACTCCTACAGCTTGTTGTCTAACAAAGTGTTCACACTCTCTGCCTATGCCTATTACCTGCAGCAGTCGCTATAACCTGGAGCATACACATCTCTATGTAAAAGTTGTTGCTACAGACCTACCTTCTGTGATGATGCAGTCTCCTCACCCCAGTAATGTCCAGCACAACATATCAGAAAGGGCCCCTAATCTACATGAAGGTCTTATATTTTGTACAGCAGTTACATCTCACTGACTGATGATTGTGCAAATCAGCTGTGTTGGCTACAATTAGCATTTCAGAAACACAGATTGGTTAAGAGGCTGCCACCTGCTGATGAGAAGCAGGTTAAAAAGGTAAGCAGCTGGCTATGTAGAACCACTCTGTATGAGACTTTCCTCACACAGAACATGTGCATGCAAAATATTAGCTAACAGCACATGTCAGCAGAGGAGTACTGCACTCCATCAGGTATGTAACTATTTTGGTTGCATCAGGATGCCGATGTGTGAATACCATTACGGGGAATAGGGATTACAGCATTAAGCCTTTCTTAGAACTGTGATAATGGCATCAATGATCTCCATATTTGTTACACATGCAGAGGATGTGCAATCCATCAAGGGTGGAATGTATATTGTCAATGTAGCACACTGGGCTCTTGGGACTCTCCCTTTATAGTGGTTGTAATAGCACACTGCTATTTATTTGGCACAGTTGTTTTGACATATTATCAGGGGGTTGCCCCTTGGGGACACACTACAGTAGACTCCAGTGTTAGCTGTATGATCATACAGCAGTATCTGTTATGGAACACATGGGAATACCTTATTGCTAGTATTCTAGTTGTATCCACATGGTTAGTATGTTTGTACACTGTGTTATATGATGTGTGATCAAGCAGTGGATATTGCCAACCATTCTGTCCTTGCTGTATCTCTGCATAGTGTACTTCCATGTATGTGATCTTGACATGTGTTCCCATGTTGTTGTCCTTCAAGAAACATGCATGCAGGACACCATGGAGCTTTCACAGATGCAGAGAATGAGTTAATACTGGAAGGCCTCTGTCAACACCATGAATGCCTACTGTCCAGGGGGAGGCACAACAGGGAACAGCGGAAGGCACTGTGGCCTAACCTTGTCCATGATGTCAGTGCCATAGGTTATCAGAGCAGGACATACGAGCAGGTTCGACACTGGGCAATGGACATGATCAGTGACACACGCAGAAGAGCAGCAGATGTATCCAGGGATTGTGGCACCACCAGTTGAAGGCTTGCATGGAACAACCACTCTCAGCCACTGAGGAATTCCTGGCAAATCTAGGCACACACACAACAGCTCCCAGTTTTCCATCACACCCTACATCATGGATGTGGGTAGCACAGTTTCCACAGCAGAGGAGCATGCAGGCAAGCTTAATTTGATCAGCATTGCAATACTGTAGCATTCAGTGTGTCAGGGCATACATAGTCATACGTGGGTGTCAGGTCTGTCTGCTTTGGGTGGGGGGAGAAGGGCTTAACTGCAGTTTTACTGTCATGCTCAGATTTGTACCAATATAGCAATTACCCAGTAACTACTGTAAATGTGAGATATATGGATGTATTACCTTGTGGTGGTGGAACATGCAGCAGTACTGACATTACCATTCCAATCCCTAGACTATCACAGGCCTGCTGCCTACATTGTACTATTGGCATGATTGCCAACTGCATACATATTTTCTGACTGTACACATGTTATACTCATACCTATGCCTTGTAGGTTTGACCGCACTAATAGTGACAGTATTGTCAGAATACTATAAAGTGTCATATACATCAACTGTACAGGGTCTACACAAATGTCAACAGTGTAAATCACTGCTGCTTATAAGGTTGCAGTGTAATGAGATTTTATTTACATTTATAAGTAACTACTGCTTTTAGTGGGAAGAGTACTGTCCTCATGTTCTACTATTTGAGGATGGGTTTTCAACAGGTCTGTCATAGTGATGACAGTTTATAGAGCCTTACATATATCACAACATAGTACTGCAGAGCATAATATTGCAGGTATTAATGTACTGCTTTTTTCTTTATTATCACAGGTGACTGGGGTGGGGGGTGTCTGTTCCTACACAACCTGATGTCAGTGTCTCCTTAGACCCTGATGATGATGGTGAGGCACAGATGGGGGTTTCTAGGGCTGAATCTGAACCACAGGTTGACATCCCTCTTCTGCCCTCATTGTCACTGCACACAGTTAGTATGCCCACATACCCAGTCCCCAGAGGCCACAGATATTGGACAGTGAGAGGTTGGGGACATTGAACAAGAAAGTGTGGAAACTATGGCACCAGAGAGTGTAGACATTGACCATAGCCAGAGATCTGGTGAGGTTCCACACAGCTGGATTGATAGGAGTACTTGTAGTAGGCCTAGTGTCCATCCACCATCTGTTGCAGGTGTCACATCACGGGTCACTCACTGCATGTTTCGGGCCATCATGGAGACACAGGCACATTCTAAATGGGACTCCAGAAGTATGCTTCGGGTTATGGATGCAGCACATTCTGACATCTGTGACTGCCTCCACCACACTAGGGAAACCCTGGATTGGTTCACTGATGCAGTGGACAGAAGTTGGACTGATACAGTGTCTGTCTTGAAATGCACAGTGTCTGTCCTGGAATATGTGGTTGGAGTTGGGCATCAGATTAGTGGATGTAGGTCAGCAACCCCATCTGCTGAGAGTCCACATGGCCATGCAAAATCATGCTCCAGTAGTGGCAGTACTTCCAGCACTACACAGGGGAGTGTGCTGTCCACACCAAGACATGGCAGGCCTTGGGTTCATGGTCCTGCATGTTCCTGTGGAGGACACGGTCCTAGCAGACAACAGTCACTGTCAGGCACTAGCACTGATTCTGACCTTGGGCATGGGGGTGCTAGTGCAACTTCTGGCAGATCCAGATTCCCTGTTCCAATCTGGAGATGGTGAACTGCCAGCTCTACCATGTACTGTCCAAAGGTTTCCAACATACACACATGTAGGGCTAGCACTGAGCTTGACTGTGTACATGCATGCACTCAAATACCACTGTCAAATGCAGTTCACCTACAGACACACACAGCACCTTTCCATGGTCCGTCTTACCTGCTTCCCTTCCTGACTTGCCTAGGCCTCCTGCACTCCACACAACACTCTGTGTAAGTGATGATACCTGTGCCACATCCCTGTCATCTTCACCATTGATGCAGGGAAATGAAGTTATGTGTCTGATGTTCTGGGTGACTATATTAGTTAACATGTACTTGTGATAATGCAGTGCTGTTTTGCCATGACACTTGTAGTGGTTACCAACAGATACTGTATGCTGGCATTTGTCACACATATGCCACATACTCACATACATTTGTTTACTTTATGTTGTATGATGTTGTAATGGCTGTATATTTACACAATGAAAGGTGTGGCACAGACCTGTTTGTTTCTGTTTCTGGAGTCTGTTGGGATAACTTATAGATACACAGTGACAATAAAGCATCACAGGATGGCATGTCAGCACAACATAAATATGTCTTCAGCAAGGTACAGTACTATAAGAGCATGGCTTCAAAAGTTCATATGTGTATAACAGGCTAACAAGAACAGTGGTATCATTCAGCATACTCATGCATCCCTAATCTGTGAAAAGATCTTCTACCCTTGATAAGTGCCACCAGGATTTTGGGAACTATCACATATACAAGCTGTGGTGATGGAGATGACCCATCTACAATTATCCTGTGTCCAGTACAGACAGTTGTCCAACACCAGTTATGATTGTTGTGTTCTTCATCCCATTGTGTAACCAGAACATGATGTGTGTCACAGCAGATGTGAGCTTCGCATGCATGGGAGGCCTGTTTCATGTAGAGTGGACTGTCTGTGTTACATGCCTGTCTCCCCAGCATGCATTATGTAAACCACAGTGATGTTGTAGGTATGTAGAACAAATGAGACATGCTAGTCCTGTCATGGATACACGGGAGGTACACAGTGGGATATGATACCTCCCTATATGGAGCCATGCACATCCCCTCTAAAGTATTTAGGAGACAGACTACACATGTACGGTCTTGACACAGACTCCGTAGGACATGTCATCTACACTGTGTATTGGTATACTATGGAACCTGTGTAGCTGCCACAGTTGTATGATATGCCTGTGTAGGGACATAGCAAGGGTGCCATTGCAGCCAATGATAGGTGTGAGGACTGCCACATCCAATATAGCAATGACAGTTTTGGATTTCCATCCCATAACTCTCTGTATATGTTGTACAGCAGTGAATGCATCCCCACATCTTACCGACCAGTGAAAGTCAAAAACTACATTACTCTCTGTGTCCATAACTCCATGAGTAATGGCTCAACTCTGCATGGTGTGTCGGCACTACAATATTTTCCAGGGGTGTATGACTTTGCAAAGGATAGTATTGTGCAGTCACTGGCATTTAGTCTTTGTCAGTGGCTCAGACAACAACTGAATGTGTGTCTTAAGCCATCCTGGGCACCTGTTGGTTCTGTGTGGGATTTGGTGACAGTTTCTAATATGCAATCACCTGCTAATGTACTCAGTCAGAGGTCACTGACAGTGGCTGTGACTGCAGAGAGGAAATGGCTAGAAGGGGTATGCCAATAATGAAGAATGGTAAACTCCATTGGTGACTGGCATCATTGCAGTGTAGGTCTCCCAATGCTATCTTCCCAGAGTATGACTGTCAGACACTTATCATCCACCAGCTGACATAACACTCTGTACATAACGTACACAGATTCCAGCAAAGCCTGCTGGCCTAATATTGTCAATCACCTTGTCAGGCCATGGTTGGTGGACTGAGACATATTTTTGTCATCCATTTCATAGTGTAACAGGCAAAGGGCTCTGCTGGTTACAGTTGATAGGTATGATCTGGCCTTGAACAAAAGTAACAGTATTTGGTCCAGTATCAGTAGGCGTACAACAGTGTTAGTGCTTGTATCCATGCTAACTCCTTTCATGGCATTTCAGGTGACATGACTCAGAGATCTGGGGACAGCGCTTGGCACTACATGCTATTTGTCCTCTGTGCAAGTAAGTATTGCAATTACTTCCTGCATGTTACAAGAAGAGAGTCATGCAAGGTGTCTGAACAGAGCACAGGCAAACACATTAGGGAAGTGCAATCTTTATACACTGTGTTGCTTAGTCATGCTGTGGCTCACTTGCCCAAAGATTAGTCCAGGTCCTTACCTACAATGTCCTGGAGCAGTGCCATGATATCCCCACACAGGGAACAAATGCATTGCATCATGTGTTAACCAGTAGGGGTGACCATTACAGCCCCTCCCAATGTCAGCTCCTCCCTGGTAAGATCTGGCCACAGAACAGTCTCCTTAGAACTACCAGCACACCCCCCCTGCAGACAATACAGACATATATGTCAACAAAGCCATTTATTACCTCCTGTGGGATAGTTGACATAGCTTGACTGCACCTACCCTTCAGATGGGACAGGCAAGTATGCAGAGCTCTACACCCATGCATTATGTCATCAGCATTAAAACTACATTAACTCAGCTGTACATGACAGGAAGGACACAGGCTCATCCTGGCACAGCAAACCTGACTGGTGGCCAACTGCCATTAGCAGGCTATACAATAACAAGTGGACAGTGCTGTGTGACAGTTAGGGTGAGGGTGCCCCCCAGCATTGAGGCACTACCTCCTCAGTTAAAAGAAGCACATAGTGTTGTTTTGATGTTGTGTAGACATGGTAGGTGACAAAATTAGCAACTCGCACAAAGCAGAACTCCAATGCACAGTGTAGTTACATGTGCGACCTCAAAGGACAGGCCCAGATTGTCGATGAACTCATACATAATGATGCTACATATGATGGGTCTGTACTCATAGCTAACCTGCAGTCCCACACTGTCTGTGTCAACTAAACTCCCTTGTCCCCACCACATGTGACACATGACATTCCTACAAACTGTCCCATGACTTCAATACTTACAGAGCACTTCATAACTGGCCTCTCAATGGAGGAGATGCAGCATCTATTGCACATGCTAACATTCTAGGCTGCATCCCATATGTGATCTGACAAGGATTACTAACACCATTGGGAAAACTTTGCAATCGTACTGAAACCACTAGCTGCACACCAGCTGAGTGGACAATGGCAACTGTTATACTCTTGCATGAAGGAAGTGCATCCACTGACCAACATAATTTCTCTTTGTCTAAGTATCCATGTCTGTATGCCCATAGAGGCAATCATCATGGAGCTGATCAGCACACATATATGTGATCTATACACAGTTAACTGTACACAGTTTGGATGTGTAACAGGGGATCATGACTGTTACATGTGGTTGACATGTCTAAGGCAGTTACCAAGAACCCAGGTGAGTGTACGTCAGGGTGTACAACCCCCAGACAGAGGCTAGCTGTCTGTCTATATCCCCAGCTTGGACAACATTTACAAAGCACCCACTTAGGCATCCATGATACTGTCATTGTAGAGGCCAATAAGTGGCCCATTGATGGCACACATACTTAGCATAGGGACATCTGCCTCAAATAGCTGATCTGTAAGCAGCAATGTTAAACAGGGCACAGTCCTGGGTCCTCGACTGCTTGGAATCCATTTAACTACAATACATACAATTACTGAATGACTGTGGCTAACAATGTTGGCTGATGCCTGCAAATTGTGAGCACTCATAAAGTCTCAGTGTTATGTCACTACCCTGCAAGAGGGTATTGCTGAACACATGCCTATTGATAGACTAATGGCCATTAACTCCATGCAACTATATATGTAGTCATTTCCATCAGTAAGACATATGTACCTGGTAAGTAGCACATCAGTCACAACATGTGCTGTACATACTCAGGGGTGAAAGAACTTGGCACACAGACCTAGCCACACAGATTTACACCTAATGTGCCTCAGATCACCAAATCTCTACAGTGGTATGGCAGGAATCATATGACACAGCTGAGGGCACAATCACCTGTAAGTAACATATTCATAACCTCTAAGTAGTCTTCTCTCAGCATGCTAATATCTGAGTGCAATGGCCATTTGGTAATGTACCTTTCCAAGTAGTACTGGCAATTGCACAAAATAGTAGGGTCCCTTACAAGGACACTTCACTAATTCAGTATGTGTTCCATGGGAATCATCTGCAATGAGTGCCATTGCAACCTGTGGCATATAGATTACTCAGAGGTGATCTGTGCCTTGCATACAGGGCAATGTGTGACCCTGCTTGATTGCATATGCTGCGTATCTGTAGGAGGCATAGTAGATGGATAAATCACTGCAAGGACATTAACCTTGTATGTGACGTTAGTAATACATGCAGGTGGGGGAGATTTGTCCAGCATACTTAAACACACCCTTGAAACAGAACCCTGCCTAATGTGAAACAGAGCACCTCAGTACACCTCAGCACATGCCATATGTGTGATTGGGTGACCATCATCTCAACACAGTGCGTCTGCCATTGTCAGTCTTTGACTGGGGCAATATGTGTTGATCATGTAACTATGAGTATAAAGTTGTCTAGGACTGTGAGGATTGTATGGCCAATATGCTAGTGAAGTTCAGACATCCTATGGTTCTATAACATGATGTAAAATGCTCTAACAGCCTCACACACAAAATTGGCTAAATTGAGGCTAGCACTACTCCAGTTACTGTGTACAGGACATGCCAAGGCACACACGTAGTGCAAGTTGGCTCTATGTAGATTAGAGCACTTACCTATGTAATGGTACACACTACAGCTCACAGTACGTGATGCACGCAACACACCTCATGTCTGCTAGTACTATCAGTTTGGACATATAATGCTTGATGACATCAGCAGGCCTTGTTGTGGTCAGCCATTTGGGGGGGCACATCACATGCTATAAATACAACATTGCAAACCCTAGCAAAAAGTTACTGAGGTGATCATATTCATGCCATACAGACATACACAGACACACCAAGTGGCCAGGAGTTCAATTAGAACCCCTACCTATGTAGTCTTATAGACACCATAGATCACAGTACTTATCGCACATTCCATGGCTTAAGTCTTATACTACACTGGCATCTGGCAGTCTTAAGGTGGATGGCATCATCAGGTCTTGTAGAAGAGGGCAGTTTGGAAGCCAGCAGCAACTTATAGGGCCAAAAAGTGCATAAACATTGCAGGTTGGTAGCCCACCACCTGATCACCTGTTTCTGTCTATGTGATGACATCCAGCAGGCACAGGTGTCGATAGGTAAGTGCATCATGTACTATTGACCCCTTACTTTGGATCCTTTGAGCAACAGTATGGATGCGTGTTAGTGCAGCTTTACTCACCATTATTAAGGCATGTAGGACAATACAAACATCCACAAACATATTTATGTATATAACAGAGATGTATATATAAATGTAGCTATGTGTGTGTATGTGATATGTATATGTGTTATGTAGATATATGGGGAGACTCTATGCATCGTATTAATATACATATCTATATATATCGGTATATATCTATTTGACAGTAGATAGAGACAGATGTATGTGAGACATAGATAGTGTCAGATGGAAAGGTATACGTATATGTCTATATGTATAGACATATCTATACATACCAGGTCATTCTGATGAAGGGGCAACAGAATTGCGCTCATTTTAACTAAATGTATGGGCATGCCCAGTGGAACTGTCAGTACTTATAAAGTGACTCCAGCCCACACCTACCTATACTCCAGTCTGGGATTTTGTGTATTACAGACAATGACATCTGTCCCTGTTTCTGCAGTACTGCATTTCATTCAAATTGTCCATGGCATTCCTTGGCTGTCTGGTATAATTAATGTGTAACTGATGTTTATAATGTTACACCACACACAGACAGACAGTCAATGTGAGCACCAACATAATAATACCTCACATGGAAAAGATACGAACACTTCCAGATTAGAACCATCAACACCATCACCCATACTAACTTCCCTTGTCCACTGAGCCTCACAAGCTATCAGACAAAGAGGAGACATTCATCACACAATCAACAGCATAAATATGTACCTTATTCCTGTATTAAGTGAGACATAAATGTGTGATTGATTTCTGTGTTACTGCCCTCATATTACCTGGTCCGCTGATATACCATTGCTGATTACTGTTAAAGCAGTTATATGGGAACACTGCTCTGTTGGGGTGGGGTAACAACAGCACATGATCTGCTGTGATACACAGTAGTCCAAACATCACATGACCCCACTGTTTAACATCTCCCTTGACTTATGTAGCGAATATTCTAACCATGAGGCCTAGTGAATATTAAAGTACACATAATATTGGACTGGGTTTCTGTAGTCCCATGTGGATGTTACTTCTGTCCAAATAGCCCACTATATTTCCTTGCATAAATGCAGCAGATCCATACATACATGCAATACCATATTATAGTAATTCTTACAAGTAGTGTGTAGGTTAGAGACTTACCTTGCGAACACCACAGTTGACAGAACTGTAGTTCTGGAAAGACTCTGCCTGATGCAAACAGTACACAGCCAATACATGGATAGGTACAGGTTGTGTGAGTTGCCTAGCATCAACAATTTTAATATATGTATGTGAGTAGGAGTAAAATGTCAGTCCCTAGGATCCTAGTTTGTAATTGAATGTGTTATGCATTGTTTCTTAGCCAAAGCTAGGCTGTACTGGGCATGCCTACATCTACCTACAGAGACATCATTGGGGGTTCCTCCTCTGAGTCCTCCTGTGACTGTGGCTGTAGTGACCTAGGCACTGTGGATGTGCAGCTGTTTCTGCAGTATCATAGTGCAGCATGGCACATACTGTAAACATATGTGCACATGTGACTGGAGAGTACTACAGGGCTCCACCATATATATCAAGGTACCGGAACTGTGACTTCAGAAGCCCAAACACATGCTCTATGATGTTCCTAGTGTAAGTGTTCCTTTGTAAGTGTGCCTCATTATGATGTTCTACCATGGGTGTGTGTGCATTTCTGATGGGTGCCATCATCCACAGTTCCAGTGTGTAGCCAGCATCCCTCCAGTAAATGGAGGTGTGGGATGTCTCCTCTAGCAAACATCTGGTACAGATGCGATGCATGCCAGATATGGGAGTTGTGATAATTGCCAGGGCTGCCAGCACACACTGTCATGATAATCCCCTGGGCATTGCACATGACCTGGCAGTTGATGGATTGGTACCCTTTGCGGTTGATGTAGATTCTACCCCCTCAATGGGCAGTACCGTGATGTGTACATGAGTGCAATCTATGGCCCCTAGTACCTCAGGGTAGTGTGCTACATGGCAGAAGTGTTGCATATTCATGGCGCTTCCCTCTGGGGTGAGGGGAAAAGAAATGTGCTCACTGCCATGTGGTAGCATGGCATCCAGGAACTGGTGGAGTACCTTGGATGCTGATGCCTGTGAAACCCCCATCATGTCCTCATTTCATCTTTGGAAAGTATCTGTAGCTAATATCCTAATGGCTACACATACCTTTGTTTCCAGTGGGATGAGGTCCCCTCTGTTGGCTTTGGGTCTGTGTTGAGGGTGGCAGAGCTCAATGAGTTCTTGTAGTTTGTCCCTGTCCACCCTGTAGTGCTCTACAATCTCCAGCTCATGTAGCTCCTGGTAAGTTGCACTAGGCCTGAACACTATTCTCCTTCTCTATCTAGGCCTATTGTCTGCATTAGCAGCAGCATTGATTTCAGCATCTAGCACATACAGATGTAGCAGACATGGAGCAGCCCCTAGCATTCTCTCAGTTAAAATTCCCAAGTCTGTACTCCAATGGTGCAGAGTAGTGGGAAAAAATCAAATTATAGGGGGTATGCATACTTTATAGAGCTCTGCTGTAGGCGAAGAATGTGTGATTGGCTAACTATGATGTATTTCTTCTGCCTAGTATATAATTAACATCATTTAATGGAACTAGTTTATGTTAAATGGAGACAAAATTAATTAATATGTTATTGGTTTTTTAGATACACTCAGCACTGCAGCGCACCGTGCAAACACGCGCCCTGTAGATAAAGCTTAGCACTTAGTGTACACCATCCCCAGACTTCCACTCAACATGGTGGTGCACCTTGTAAACATGTGTCCCTTAGCTAAACAAAGCTTAGGAGAAAGTGTACACACACCCCAGAAAGGACACTTTGAGCATGGCAGCATGCTGCACAAACAGGGGCAGCTAAGCTGAAATAAGCTTAGAAATCAATGGACACACTCTCCCCTGATGTCAGCTACCTCCTTTATAAACACCAACATGTTTCTATGCCTACACAAAGGGGGTATGCTGACACAATTACCCTTTATGTTATTTAGTAACTCCATCTCATTTGCATAGGGATCCATGCTCATAGCCTAGAATCTACATGCTTCATAGCACTACCATGTTAGCAACAGCACCAAAGTAGGGACTCCACACAAGGTCCTACAATATATTTCTGTCACAAAATATTATTTTTTTTTATTTCTACTATTTTTTTTCATTTATCTATTAAGAATGTTTGCACTCTGTAGTGCACCATGCAAACATGCCCAGAATATTAAAAAAATAATTTAATTAAACCTATTTCCTTTAATTTTTCAGACATACAGGAGGATAGTTTCACTCATATCTGCATGTGGTATACCATTTCTTTCCACATATCTACATTTTTACAGCCCCTTTTGTCTGTCTACACTCCTGTACATGGAATTTTTCTGTGTACACTACAGACACTGACACAGTGTCTGAAGAGATGCTTATCTGCTTGCTGGATCACTCTACCTACCTCATTTGTATGAGATTCACTTGCTTATGAGATGATGTGCAGGCCACGGAACTTTCCATGTTGGCGAGTCCATGCGCGCTGCTCAGCAGAGCTTACTGAATGTAAAAAATGCTTGCATCCATGTAAGCAGCATGGCGTGATGCCTACACAGAAAAAAATTGTAGGCTTTATTAAATTACCCCATGTTCTTAAATTCTTATTTTTAAGATCTTGCTCAGCTTTATCAGTACAAAAAGCTAAACAGAAAAGGCAATTTGCTATGTAAACAACCCCTTTTGTATTATAGTTAAACAATCCATTTGATGGCTCTGTCTGTTGCTCATCTTGTGTATCTGAATAAGACAATGAGGCTTGGGTGTTCATTTAAATAGTTTATTAATCACAAACACATCAGGATGGATGACAGGAATGTTAAACTTAAATGAACTAACTGACTGACTGCTACACACATACATGCTTTCACTCTGGCTGTTCACTCAAAATGGCACTTTTGCTTGCAATGTGCTCAGTACGTATATGCATGTGCCCACTGACTGGAACGATTCTTAAAGGTACATCACACACTCTGATCTACATCCTCCCTCTTTTAGTAATCTGTCTCACATTGACAATGACAACTGAATAGGCATGCAGATTATACAGACAATAATAAACAAAACAACCATCATGTCCAGGTTGCTGCGTATCTTTTATTAGGTCTTGAGATACAATCTGACCTCATAGTGTAATAGTTAGAACTGGATTTAGCAACAGGGGCAGTCACTGGGGAATGTTCTGCTTCAGGATTTTCAGGGACATTATCAGGAACAGGAATAATTGATGAAATATTCTCTGGAACAGGAACATTGGACAAATCCCTCTGAGAATTAGAGTCTCCATTACAGGCAAGATGCTATGACACTGGCTCAGACACCCACAGTATATGTTTCTGATTCTGTCTAAATTCCATTCTCTGTGATTCCACGATGTATGATCTCGGTTCTTCACACAAACTTTTCACAAGTCCAATCCAATCAAATCCATTTTTTGTCTGCATCCTCACTATCTCTCCATCTTTTAATGGATTGAGATGTTTGCTCGTCTTATCATAGTAGGACTTTTGGGACAAACGCTTTTCAGAAGTTGGGCTTTCACTGCTTTGTTTTTAGCATATGAAACCAACAAATTCTTACTGATTGGTAATGTGGTTCTCATTTGTCTCATCATAAGTCTCTGGGCAGGTGAACCAAGCAGATTATCATGAGGAATGTTTCTGAGATTAAGCAATTTTAGAAAAATATCAGTGTTGCCATGTTTGGATTTATCTAACAGCTGTTTTGCTCTTTGAACTGCACATTTAGCTAAGCCATTTGACTAGTTATTCATGACTTCTTGTGATATGAACAAAGTCCCATGTTTCAGCAATTCTTTTGAACTCCTGACTTGTAAACTGTGCACCATTGTCAAAAATGACTCTGTGCGGACTACCATGGACAGAAAAATGACTCTTCAACTTAGTAATGACAATATTGGACATTAGGTTAGGAAGTAGGACAATCTTAAACCAATTTGAATAAAAGTCTACTAACACCAAGTAATGTTGATCATTCCACTCGAAGTCGACCAAGGTAGTTCATGAATCTGGCTTAACTGAAGTGGTTCTTTTTGTTGATGCGGTTTAGTACTATTACAAACAGAACAAGATGAAAGTACTTTCTCAATATGTTTTGACATAAAAGACCAAAATACTAGACCTCTTGCACTTCTTTTGGTAGAATCAGTATCTGGGTGGACATAATGCAAGATCTTAATATACTCTTGTTGCAAGGATTTTGGAGCAATCACTTTTGGACCTTTCATGATGATACTATTTTCTGACAAAATCTCATCCCTGTAGGGAAAATACTGTTGCATATCTACTGGTAAACAAGATTTCTTTGAAGGCCATCCTTGACTGATAAAGTGGTTGAGCTTCTGAAAAATTGCATCTGAAGCTGTGTTTGTTCTAAGCTCATCAAGACACATGGAAGAAAAGTTTTCTCACTTTCATGACTTCTAAATCAGATTTCTCATTCTCATGTGGTTCAGTGGTTTTCCTGGGTGATCAGGATAAAGTATCAGCAAGATAAAGAAGTTTGCCTTTTGTGTAAACAAGATTTAAACTGTACTTTTGCAATTTGAGCATCATGCATTGTAGTCTCATAGGAGATGTGTGCATAGGCTTTTTTAAAATAATGACCAAAGGTTGGTGGTCAGTTTCTATCTGGATAGGTTGGCCATAAATAGAATCATGAAACTTCGAACATGCCAACACAATTGCCAAGAGCTCTTTCTCAATCTGAGCATACTGCATCTTGGTTTGAGTTAGAGTTCTCGATGCATAGGCTACTGGTCTACCCTCTTGAAGAATGACTGCACCGAGATACAACTTAGAAGCATCACAGGAAAGAGTTAATGGATTGTGAAGATCATAGTATCTTAAAGTAGGTGGACTGGCAATTTTCTATTTCAGGATATCAAATGTTTTTTGGTGTTGCTCTGACCAGGACCAAGTTATCTCTTTGTGCATCAGCTCTGTTAGCAGTGCTGAAACTTGACTCATATCTGTTGACCATGCCAAGAAAATGTTGTAGGGCTTGGACATTGTCTGGAACTGGCATCTCAAGAATTGCTGTTTGCTTGAAGGATCTGGTCATAAGCCTGAACTGATAAACAAATGATCCACATAAGCAACTTTTTTATAGCCTGAATTGACATTTCTAAGGATTCGCCTTAAGATTCACTTCACAAGCACATTCCAGAACATTCCTGTGGTTTCTATCATTTTCGACTTCACCATTGCCTCCTACAAGAATATCAGCTGCAACAATAGCATATGGATAACCAGAAAACATTTGCTCCATTGCATGTTGGAAGACTTTACTGTCAGTATTTATTCCAAAGTACATTCTCAGAAATCTATACCTTCCAAGTGATGAACTGTATGATTAGCAATGAAGATTTTTGATCAAACAAAATTTGCCAAAAATGAACTTTTTGCATCTAAGACAGAAAAAGGAGTGACATTTGGCATGAGGGAAACAACTTCTTTAATTGTGCACATTGATTGATGAGGTCATTTTAGTGCTTTGTTCAAATCTCTTGGAAGTTGGATCAATACATACTCTGATATCATCTGAACTTTTCTTGTGAGCTACTACCATGGAAAATACCCATTCAGTTGTTTCTTCTACTGAACAAATTACTCCTAGCTGCATCATTCTGTCTAGCTCAGCTTTGACTCTGTACTGCATAGATACTGGAACTTTCCATGCTGGTCTGATGACTGGGCTGACCTGGTAGTCTAACTTTATGAAGTACACAACTGGGAGTTTGCCTAGTTTGTCTTCAAAATTATCAGCACACTCAGAAAAAATCGTTTGGGTAGAATTTGAGCTGTTGTTATTCAAGCTTACATGATGGAATTCTTTATTAAATGAAAGCAGTCCTACTTTCAAACTGTCTCTGAGGCCTAATAATGACTGCATGTCTCTTCTGACTACGTAAAACTGCAAGTCATAGCTGTTCCCAGCAGACTGACATGAAAGCACTACTGAGCCTTCAGTCTGAATTTCTTCACCAACATAAGCAACAAGCTTCACACACTTTCCCAAATCAAGTTGTTCTCTAGTTTTTACTCTGGCAAACATTTCTGCTGACATAACATTGCACTTTGAACCAGTATCTACTTTGAGCTCTCCGGTTCTCCCATTAATCTGAACAGTACAAATAAAACTTCACTTTTTCCCTCAAATCTGCTGCATTGACTGTTTCATCAAGCACAGACACACCATCAACATAAAAAGGAGGGTCGCAGTCTCCTAATTGATAGACTTGTCTCTTTAAATGCTCTCTTTTAATAAAATAATTTGCCTCTTCTGATTTACTAAGCCTTTTGAAATGATTCTACTTTTTACATGAGTGGCACTGCTGACCAAAAGCTAAGAACTTTTCTCATGTGGGTTCATGGTTACCACCACAATTATGAAAGTTGACTAGGAGACTGGATACAGGCTTTGCTGAGTCATCCCCATGCTTTTCTGTGTGTGCCCTAGGTGTTACTGAAGCTACTCAGGGTTTCATAGGAACCACACCCTTAGGCCTGTTTCTTTTAACCTTGTGCTGCATACTATCAACATTAGCACTAGAAGAAGCCACATGTGTTCTTCTGTCATTTGTAAACATATTTGTATGCTTTTCTGTGAGCTGATATATCTGACAAATCTCTATGGCCATATTCAATGTTAAATCACTGTCTTGAAGCAAAATATTTCTCAATGCATCATTATTAACACAACACACAAGCCTGTCTTTTATTAACTCATCTCTCAAACCACCAAATCTGCACATTTTAGCCTTATTTCTCAAGTTGGTTATATATGCTGCAAAAGTTTCACCAGGCTTTTGATCTCTTGTGTAAAATAAGTGTCTTTCCATTGTAATATTCATTTGGGGGTTACACATTTCTCTAAATTTACATTTTAAGCACTCAGGGTCTCCCTGTGTTTCAGCCAGTACCACTATATGGCAGTTCCCCCTCCCCTGCAAACACAGCAGGTGTATACACAAATAAACACTCTCTTTCAATGGCTTCAGACCCAGCTAAATTAAGCAGAATAAATCCCTTTGTACATGTGCCTTTGTCAAAAAAAGCAGCCTGTATAAAAATATTGTACTATTGCTCAAGGACAAGCACTCTCCAATTTTCTGCAATATTGTTATCAAACACAAGAGGACCAGGTTTACAAAATCTTTCTGCCAAGCCAACAAATTATGTTTAAACACAATACAGTCTTGGCCCTTGTAATGATGTACAACATGCACACATACCAGGTACTTGTAATAATATTTAAATGCACAATAATCTCTTCAAAATGATTGTACTTTGTGAAATAACTGCAATGTAATACTGAACACATTTATTTATTTGCCAGAAATAAAGAAGAAAATCCCCAAGGAATGAACTGTGCCTGCAAGCCAACAAATGTAACTGAAGAAAACAAGGCACAGAAACACGACTGGAAGCATAAAATGTTAAAAGTTTAATGAGGTAAGTGCTTTCACACCAAATACTAGTGCTTCTTCAGACCATATAAAAATGACATCAGCAAACACTTTTAATATATTTACTCTAGTTCAAAGCAGCCAATAAAACATCAGAAAAGAGTAAAAACTTAGCTACCACTTGTATCATTTAAAGAGGCATCGTGCTTTCAGTGCAGGTTTAATAGAAAGACCTGGGTATTTATCAGCTTGCCATAAAATGATCCAATGTAATTCTGTGCTTTCAGTGAAATTTTTCACATCACCTCCATGTATATTTTCAGAAATAATTTCAACAACTTAAAATCTAAAGCCATGTTCATTTTTATTCTGCATGCAGAGTCTGGCTAGTGCATTTTTGGTGTCACCATTCCACCAGTGACCTGTTAGTTTTTCATACATACAAACAGTGGCAAACTGTGCATGTTGCCAGATAAATCAAATTCCTGGTTCAACAGTTAGCTTTAACTTCAAATTTATACTCAAACTGGGTGACTGGATGAATAAAACATGCTGATGTATTAATAGATGTACAGAAATTGCATGTACGACATTGTTTAGTACCTGCCCAACCACCACCTAGACTCTTATCTTTTTCTTTGGCATTTTTATAGCAAAGCTGCCTTTTAAAAGATTTCTTGTTCTTAAAAGCAAAATTTGGTCTGTGACCATCAACTTTTGAAATATCATCGTCTGAGCTCAATATAGACCAATTTGACTTAATAATGTTCATTATGCCAGTCATATCACTAGTATAACATAAAGACATAGGCACACTGTTCATATTACTAATGGCCTGGGGAAACTTTCCTTCAAAGACTTGGTTTGAAAAGCATGGCTTTGCCTTATTTACCTCTGTGTACCTCCCATACTAATGTTCCTTTCAACCTCACATGCTTTATAGCCAATTTCATGAAATTCTCTTTTAAGCATCAGGACATCTTGCCTGAAAATGTCATCACAATTATTCAGTCTTGACACTCTCATTGTTTGACCTTGATAACATTCTGAAATATATGGCCGGGGTGCATACTGTCAAGCTTCCTTTATGATGGCCAGTTATCATCATTCAATGAAAATCATTACGATGATATGGCCAATTGATTAATAGAGGTATCAACAATTAGTATTTGGTGAACAGCCTTTCAATGTACTTGCTGTTCAATGATTAACCATACACCCAGTTTATTCATATCACCCAAGGACTTTTTCCCAATAACAATCTTAAATGCTTCTCACATAGCCTTTCATACAGAGACTCAGCAGGGTTCAACAGATGATTAAACAAACTCTCGCTTTGAAACTCTATGGGCTCAGTAAAATTAACTTTTAAACCAAATAATAATTCAAAGCTAATCCTTCTAGCAAAGAATTTCAACCCACAATTAGATTGACTAAATACTTCCTTCTTAAATATGTCAAACATAGTAGAAGATATTTCTATATCATTGTAGTTAATTGAAAAAATAAAAAGTAAAACCACCTGAAGTGAAAATAGTAACTGCATTTTCTAGCAAAATCACTTTCTTCTCCCTATCCCTGCTTGATGTGCTCACCCTCTCCTGTGATACCTTTGCTGTGTGAATCCTGTTGATTCCTTTGCTGCTTGCAGCTCTTCAAAACAGCTTTTCTACACAGTCTAGAGGAGAAATTGTATGAACACTTGTAATCTCACAGCTGATGTACATACATATATTTGTGTGTGTGTTCATAGCTCATAGGTTCATAGTTTAGTACTAAGCTAGCTGCCCTTGTGAACCATTTTAAGCCTAGCCAATCATTCCTTGTGAGACTCAAACCCTGCACCTTGTGTTTGTAAGGCAAACACCTTAGCCATTGAGCCACCCTCCCAACTGTGTGTGTGTGTGTGTGTGTGTGTGTGTGTGTGTGTGTGTGTGTGTGTGTGTGTGTGTGTGTGTGTGTGTGTGTGTGTGTGTGTACATACATATGTATATGTATATAAATATATAAATATATATATATATATATATATATATATATATATATATATATATATATATAGGTATAGAGAGAGAGAGAGCTAGAAAGATATTAGAGTTATAGATATAGATATAAATATAGATATAGATATAGATATAGACATGAGTTCAGGGGTACAGGAGGGCTTGTCCTCTGGAAAAAAAAGGATTTTTTCACCCTCTTGGTTCTGGGCAGTTTTTGTTCCCTTGAAATATCAAACCTCTTCACCCACTCATACGTTTATATGACTTTAAATGCCGAAACACAAAAGCCCGAACATAACATGATTTTGAAAATGGAAATCTGGAAAACCAGATTCAACCATTTTCGAAATCTAAAAATCTACATACAGCATTATGCAGGGGGGCTGTGCCCCCACACCCACCCTACTTTAATATACAAACTCTGAGATTGCACTACAGTGAGGGAAAGGGTTCATTTCCCAATCCCCGCTATATTGCGATCTGCACCCAAAATGCCGACTTTAAATGAGTGAATACCAATGTGCATTCGCTCATTGGAAGTCACACTTTCTTTTTGACATTTGAGAAGTCTGTAGGTTGTACTTTCACACTTTGGCGATTTGTACAACCTCCTTATGAAAAAATGAATGTATACCTTTTTAAACACTGTATTAAAGAAAAGATAGCCTATAAGGTAGTTGCATGCTTATGAATTATGAAATACTCTGAAGGCTAATTCCATCTTATATTCAGACTTTCTAGATTTGTTTAGATAGAGCCAGTCCTTGACCTTTAGGCAAGTCTAATTATGGCATAGCACATACCTTCTTATCAGAGACAATAATAGGGAGATGGTCAAGCCTGATGAAGACATTAAGGTTGTGGAAGAGGAAGTGTGTGCTGAACTTTTATTTCCTGTAGTGGAGGTTCACTATTGTTTTATTTTTCAGTGTGTGAATTCAAAATGTAATACGATTAAAAAACAGAAAACAAAATAAGTTCCTTGAATTCAATAGGAAATATATTTCAAATACATTTTTTGGAAAGTTTACACTTGGAAATATTTACATAGAACCTTTTTTACAGCTGATAGAACTGTACAATTGTCTAAGAATTAGAGCCTTTTTTACAGCTGATAGAACTGTACAACTGTCTTAGAATTCTCTGGGTTCCACAGTGGTTACTGCTATGGCCTCTCAGTATCTTCTCCATATTCCTTGCTTCTGAACTTTATAATGTCTGATGGCTGCATCAGACCTGAGAACTGAGACAGACAACAAAATGTATATATCTATTGTGGACAAAAAAATGAGTACAGGTATCTGAAGGAAGAAGATACCTAAAAAGGGACGAAGGAAGGCAAAGAAGTGGGAAGAAAGGTTAGAGTGCAATGCCAAGGAATGTGGCGTGATATACAGAACAGAGAGGAACCAAAATGTGAAGTATGCAATGAGGGAGAACAGGTGGATAGAAGATGAAAGCAAACTTCTAAGTTCACGCACCATGAAGAATGCACACTCAGAAGAATGCCCTGAAGCAGCATGTTAGATGTTGGATGATATATCAATAGTGTTGACTCGAAACTTTTATAAATCAGTCATACTATTGTGTAAAACACATGCTGTGATTGCACTTACAGTACTCTAGAGAGTTCTGGAGCTGTACAGGGAGCACAGCAGGCTGGTGGAAGAGGTACAGAGAAGTGCAGCCAAGGTGGTAGGGGCTTACAGTGGCTGGGATATGTGAAAAGACTAAAAAACTGATGCTGCGTCTCAGAAGAAATAAGGAAGAACAATAAAAAGGTATGAGCTTCCCTTGTGTTAAGGGGCATTTCAAAGGACCCCAAGGTGAAAATCAAGGATAAGACTGTACACAGACATGAAAGAAAAATAAAAGACTGCCAGTTCAAGACAGATAAGAGGACATGTTTCTACAAGGAATAAGTGATTTAGCCATAAGTGTACTAAAGGAAAAGTGGAAGTACACAAAAAAAATATAGGCTACAGGCTGAGGTGTTTTTACACAAAAGGATATATGCAGCAAATTAGAACAGGATATATGGCAAATGACTGAAACAGTGAGGAGACACCTGCAAAAATAAACAGCATAAAGAGACTGGTGGCTGTTTTATCTCCTGGGGGTAAACAGACAATGTACATGTTTTGTCTTTTTCTTATTAGGCATAAAAATCTAAGTCAAAACTCTCATGGGAAACTCCTAGCAAGTGTTAATGTGGTTTTAATTGTCTAAACAATGACTTCAAATGGAAAACAACCCTTTTTTAACTCTGACTCTTCTGACTTACGATAAGCACACAGGGAAATTAAAATACTTCAGATACAGAAATACAATTAAACAACTTTTTTCAGATATTTAAAATAGCATTAGCATTGCAAAGTACAGCAATATTTTAGGAGGATTGCCTTTCACAGAGCAAGTTACTGGAAAAAGAAATAAATGCTATCACTTTGTTACTAAAACTTTGTTTTCACTCAGGGGCAGAGCCAGGATTTTTGAACAGTATACCATCTTCCAGAATGTAGCCATCTTCCCCCACTTTAACATTATGAACAATAAATAAACAAATCCAGTAGAAATATGCCAGGTATTTTTATATTAGTCACATTCCAGCATATCCCATTGCAGAAGGTGGATTTATTAATATTTTTAAGATGTGCATTGTGCCTGCATAGCTGTTCCCACATTTTCAGACATTGCAAAATAAATATAAATTTATGATAGCAGTGTATTTCCAGGAGAGAGTTCTTCTGGACAAAATAACAACAGCAAAAACATTCAACAGTGGCAAAAAGCATACCTCTATAAAATAATTATAGCAAGGTTATCTAGCACCCCTTGCAGTTTCCCAAAGTGGTTTCAGCATCCCTCCCCCCTTCAACATTGAGGTTCAATAAATAAATAATCTAACAAACAAACATTTTTTCTCCATAACTGTAGCAAAGACATTTGTTACTAATATAGCATGGAGCTTGCTAGATTTAAACTGCCACACCCAAAGTGCTTCAGTTGTGATCACAAATACTGGTGCAGCACTCCTCCAACATTGCCACTTGTCAATTGTACCCCCAAAGGCCTTGCACCCTGGTCCTTCACCCAACCCCAGCTATGGCTATCTTAAGAGGATATTCTTCTTTATCCATATTATATCTGATATTATCTTGTGCCAATGGAATTCCGAGGGGTGTACTTGCGATCTTGTAAAGAAAAAAATTAAAAGTTAGGTACCAAGCACTGGAAATATACTTCACACACACTCTCACACTTTTTGCTCAAGAAATCTGGACAAAGCCAAATATAGTGGAGTTACTAAGGGCCAAAATCAAGGCCAATTTTAAATACCACACTAATTAGATTAAAAAGTTAATAGAATGGACATATGTTTTCTGAGCAATATAAAGCATGAACATCTAATGTGGGACATTACTGAATTACTGTAATTCTCAATGATTTACTAGAAATAGCACAAAATGTAGGTAGGAAAGGGTAAAAACACAGACATTCTGCACATTTTTGGATGGTTAAGAGGTATGCCTTAGAATGGCAGATAAGTATCAAGGGGGGCATGTATGCTAACTCCAAGGATGCAGTACCTTTCCACCAAAGTTACATATATATCTCAGAAACTTATTATTTATATGATAAGTAAAGAAGAACAAGAGAAAACATATGTTTGAGCATGTCTCTCATCTCGTGATTGCACTACCTTAGTAACAGTGTTCAGTTTAAAAGATATGCCAGTCTAACAGTTGCAGTGAGAGTAAACAACTATCAGAAGTATTTGAATGCTTTTGTTTTCTGTTAGAAGATTTTTTCCATTGGATATTTTACATAATATTATCAAATTTTTGATATTTATTTCCTGAAATATCTTTATCATAAAAGAAAATCTACTAAGAATAAAGCTGAGATGAGAACAAGATTGTTTGTGTTGTACAGTGTATTCTGACACACCAAATGCTCAAAATTGTGCACGCTTTAGAGGAAGAAATGACCATACTGAGAGACAAAGGCAGGAAACACATTTTAAATATTAAAATACATTTGATAGAATAAGATTATTTCCATTGACACATAGCTTTAGTTTAAATTAATATGATGATCACTGTAATGCTACAACCTATCAAACACAATGAGGTTGAGATTAATACTCAGACCAAAATTAAGAGCTCGATAGCAAAATTCACTTTAAATCAAAATATAGTTGCCCCCGTAAAAGATTCTTTGAGTAAAATTAAAGAGCTGGAAATGTTATTTTTTTATTCTAAAATATGCAAGAGTCATTGCAATGTTTCAGGAAGACAATTTTAATTTTTCTGTACTGGATTTCATTATTACATAGGGAATCCATTTTTCAGTGATAGATTCTGGATGTCAAAGAAAGGTAAAGTATAGCCTAGACTATATCTCTCAACTGTCCATAATTTTCAAGGAGATCTCTATTTTGACTCAAGTTTAGCTTTGCCCCACTTAATCCATCTTAAAACTGGTGACTTTTGGAGAAAGGGTGGTGAATTACATTTAATAAATAATAACAATAATTGGAGTTATAGACTTCTTTTACTTTAGAAAATGCTTATTAATTCACATTCTCTCAGTCTGTCAGTATCTCAAGTTAATAATACTAATACTCTAAAAGTGCCCCTGATTGTCCCTAATTATTTTTGCATTTGTCTCTCAGTCTGTTGATATTTGTCCTTATTTGGTTGAAAGCTATGACCTAGACTGCCACAGGTTCTCTTAGAAAAATGAACTTGATTAACAGCAAAGAGAGCAATATCTCATTTATGCTGTAATGCTGTATTTATAAATTGTTATATGCTTGTAATGCAGAGTATGCAGAATATTTTTTTCTAGCAGCATAAACTAAGGGATATGCTATTCTTCACTGGTTATCTATCTAGCTATATAAAACAAAGTTATCAGATCCGTGCTGCAAGATTTATATTTCAGTTATTTCTTTTTAAAATAGGGAGTTGGACGTATCCATAGGAACAATTTTTTAGAGAACACTGGACTGCACCAGTGTTTTTGCATAGCTCTCAGAAAGTTACGGCAGTTGCGTAACATATAGGAGCTTCTGCATATCATCTTGGGCACATCTCTCAATTTCTTTGCTCAATAAATAGGGAAAAAGCTAAAACTAAAGGGTAGAAAACCCATTATTATTACTTACAACTCTCAAGTGACCTCATTATGAAGAATATTCCTCATTTAGACTCTAAAAAGTCTGTGTTCCCTGCTGTTCCACATTTGAAGGGCATGTTATGCATTCAGTGTTAAGAATTTTTCTAATTAATTTCACAGACAACAGAAAGATATGCTCATAGTAATGAAAAGCTTTTTACTTTTATCACATTAAGTGGCAATACCAGTGTCAGCTGATAATGGAAAACAATGGACTTTGTGTAATCTTGTCGCCTGTATTCTGGATTTGCACTTATGCACGGTCCAGTGTTTTCCATTATCATCCACTTTTTGTCCAAAGTCAGGAGATAGCAATTAGTGAGCAGTATACACAATTGGCATGGTGTTTTCCCAGGGAAAGTACAGGAGACAGTTGAAATGTTTAAATAAAATCTCACAGTGCAATGTATAGTATTAGTTATTTAAATACAATTTAATGGCATAATGTATTTATGCTTGTTCAGTCATTTGGTTACATTTATCAGTGGCCGGTACAGTAAATACACATCGATTAAGCGTATACCAAGGAGTTGTTGCAAACCTTCATAGAAGGTTAAAGTATATGATCTCTACCCAGGGTCAGAACAATTACCTAACCAAGAACTATGTAAATGGGACAGTATGAGTTTTTTGAACTTATTTTTGTTTTCAGTGCTCCTAATATCTATGGGGAAGGTATTCCATACTTTTTCAACAGAAATGGAAAACAAGCAGTCCCCAGAGCTATTGTTCCGATTGCCCATGTCAGCCAGTGCTTTACTGATGGATCTTTATAGGTGTTTGTTAGAGCAGATATTAAGTAGACCTTGAAGAGCCTGAACTCTATTGTGATAATATAGACTTTGGTGGGCTATTGTAAGCTGGTTATATGTGAGCAGATTGGGTAATTGTAGCCAGGATAGTTTCTTGATTGCTATGCAGTGATGTGTCCTGTAGGGTGAGTCAGTAGCAAACCTAACTATTTTATTGTAGCAGGTGTTTAGTTTGTTAAAGTCTGCTTTGTTTAGGTTGATATGTATGGGGGAGGCATAGTGGAATGTAGTAGTAGGTGGGTTATTTCAATGGTGGCTTTACTGTCATTGGTGAGGTACCTTTTGCATCTATATAGGGTTCTGAGTTGTTTATGAACTTTCTTTATTGTCTGTGCAATGTGCATATCGAATTTCATGGTGTGATCTATGATAACCACTAGAGGTTTGGTGTGTTGGACAGGTGTGATAGGGGTGTTATTAGCTGAGAGTGTTGTGAATGGTGGTATGGAGTCTGAGACTCTAGTGGGAAAGAATATCATTAGCTGTGTTTTATTGGGGTTAAATATTAGTTGAGAGCTGGCTAACCAGTTTCAACAGCGGTAAAGGACTCTTGTGTCAGTTCATGGAGTTGAGGGAGTGATGGGGTGGAGCAGATTAAAGTGCAGTCATCAGAGTACCAGACCAGAGTGGTATGCTGGGCAGCTTTGTGGAATTGGTTGGTGAATATATTGAAAAGAAGAGGTAAAAGAATGAATCCTTGGGGGGACCCTTGGGTGACAGGTAGGAGGGGAGATAAGGAGTTTTACCATTTTACTGCCTGTTGGTGGATGGTTAGATAGTCTCAAAACCACATTAGTGTAGAGTGGCTGAGATTAAGATCAGAGAGAGCAGAAAAGAGTTTGGGATGGCAGACAGTATTGAAGGCCTTAGAAAGCTCTAGGAATACAGTGGATGGTAGGTTACCATTGTTTCAATGTTGGTTTACTGTGTTGGTAAAGCTATTAAGGGCTGTGGTAGTACTGCGACTGAGGTGGAATACATGCTGGGTGTTGGTTAGCAGTTAATTAGTGAGGAGTTAGTGCATTATTTGGGAATGTATACATTTTTTGAAGATTTTAGATAAGGAGGATAGAATGGCGATTGGATTAAATCATTCCACAGAGTTACCTCCTTTGTGGAGTGGTATTATATGCAAAATTTTCCACAGAAAAGGAATGTCTTGTTCTGATAAAGAGTGATTAATGAGCATGGAGACTGAATAAGAGATTGCTTTGGCTGCACATTATAGAAATTCTGCAGGTAATGTGTCTGCAGCCAGGGTTGTGGGTTTAAGCCAATTTAGGTATTTATATATTGTGCTAATTGGGACAGGCTATAAGGAGAAGAGGTTTTGGTCTGCTGCTGGTACAGGAGATAGATTTGGATGTGCAGGGGGAAAACTATTATTGGTGAGGGCTAGGATGGATTTGGTAACGTGTTCATTGAATTGGATGGGAGTATTATTGGTGGTGGTGTCAATGTTAGAGGGTAGAGTACTGGTCGTTCCTGATTGTATGATTTTATTAATGGCAGCCCAGAATTATTTGTGGGTTATTTTGTGTTTGGTTTGAATGCCTATCCTTTTGTCAGTCCTAATTTGGTTTTTGGCTTTGTTCCTTAGTTCCTAGTATGCCTGTCTATAAGTTTGAATTTTATTTTGATGCCATGAGTCCCATACTTTATCTCTTTGTTTTAGCAGTAGACAGGTATCTCTGGTCAGCCAGTAGGCATAGGTGGATTTAGTTCTGACAGTCCTGATAGGGGAAGATGATTTATTATGTTTAGGAATGTGTTACTGAAGTAGTCTACGGCACTTTTCAGAGGGATAGATGAGAGTGGACTCCACTTGCATTGATTAAGTGCAGATATGAAGTAGTAGGACTTTGCAAAAAAAGTATGCCCTGAGATTCAATACATTCCATGCAGGAATAGTGCTATTCCTGCATGGAGTGAACTGTGTCAATGTCTGTATAGCCCTAACAGCAGAGGGCCTTGCATATTCATGAAGGCACGGTACTTATAAGGGCTGTATGGACACAAACAGTGAATGAGTGCAGGGGAGTGTTCTATCACTGCTCACACAGTTAACATGCCCCCTGCACTTAGAAAGTGCCATACAACACTTTCTAAAACAAATGCAGAATAATAATAGAGAATTTCTCTAATACTATGCTAGTATTTCAGTGTCCATGGACACTGAAATGAAATAAATGATATTTCAGTGTCTGTGGACACTGAAATACATAGGAGAGCAGGAAAGCAATGCAGGAGGGTGTGTGGCAGGTTCTGTGACACACACCCTGCATTGTAAAAGTGCCGTATGACACCTCACAACCTGTTAAAGCAGGAAATGTGGACAAAGGCATAAATAATTGGGGGACAAAGCCCTATAAATAGGGACACTTCTTAAATATTGCCCTCACAAACATAGAAAGTTGATAGAAAACAGGTAATGCATTACCATGAATTTCCAAAGGATAGAAGTCTGCAGGTCAGGTATATGCCATTATTCCCTGACAGCTGTCCATGTGGACAAAGGCACAAATAATGGGGGACAAAGCCCTAAAATTAGGGACACATCATAAATATTGCCCTTACAAAGTTAGAAAGTTGACAGAAAACAGGATATGTATTAGCATGAATTTACAAAGGATATAAGTCTGAAAGTCAAATGTATGCCATTATTTCCTCACTGCAGTCCTCAATGACTTGTCAGAAAACTACAATGCTCACCATAAAACAGAATACTGTAATAATAATATAATAAATCTTTTTTACATGCTAAGGAATGTTTAAGTGTAGCTAAGTGGGTGTGCACATTATGGCCCTCTGCTAACATTGCTTAAACATCCCATAGGAGATAAATAAAAATATACAGCTGAAATTCTTAAGCTGAGATAGTGTAGAGGTTAGACTCCCAGCTTTATATGCAGGCATTCATAGTCTGAGCACCAAGACAGGAATGTTATTTTTATATGAGAAAGCAGTGTTAAAATTATTTATTTAAACTTAAATTATGTAGTAACTGTTTTTGTCAACCAAGGCAGTGTTGCTGCTACAAAATGGAAGTGTGAGTGCATATAACATGTGAAATCACCCATGTATACACAAGCATCTCATACATTATAGTCGCACCCCTTGCTAATGTAATGAGAGCACATAGAGGGAAGTCATGTAAAGTAAATCATATACACCTACTAAATTAAGTCATTATTCTGATAGTTTTTTTTAAATGAATGAGCAATGGTCAGCAATGCTCAGCTATACTTACTAGGTTTAAGCATCACTTAGATGTGATTGCTAAGCAGCAGATAGCTCAGCTAAGCATATTTACACACTGTTAAGCAGTGCTCAGTGATTACCCCTTTAAGCACTGTTCAACTCAGCTTAATGGATTTGTGTGCTGCTAAGTTGTGCTCAGCATTTCCAAAAATGGTCCAATGACAGCAAAGGGCAGGAATGTGGCCTTATTTTAACTGTGCAGGTTGGAATACAGCCATAACCTGTTTAGTCTGATCTCTGCAGGAATATGTCTGGTGTTGGTGAGGGAGCACGCTTTTGGGTACAGCGCTGGAGCATTTAGGAATCCAGGGGTCATGGCTGGACTCTGTGTAGAAAACCATGATGACAGACTGCTGCAGGGCTGGTACTAGGGCTCACAATACAAAGTGGAGGCCTGGAACTGTCTTGCACATGATCTCATCAGTGCTACTGGCATCCCCCGGACTGGTGAGCAGGTACGGCACCACTATGCTGACCTAAAGTGGAGGAAGGTGGCACTCTTGGCCTAGTGGATCCAAGATGCACTGGCATGGAATGCTCCAGTAGTGAGTAAGTATCACTATCAAGTAGTTTATAGCAAATACTAGCCTGAGAATGTGATAGTCAGGTATGCATAATGTTTGTTTTTCTCCCCTACAGCTGCAGCAGAAAGGGCTATGAACATAGAAGCCCATGCCGACAGACTGCTGAGACTATGCCAACAGGCTGGTGAGTGCAAATCTATTTTGCAGTATATTGTTCAAATAGCTAAGAAGGAGTACATTGCTTACTGCTAGTAGGTATACTGTTTCTGTGTGAACTGAATAAATAAAAAAGTTTGACTGACTAATTTTGATGTGCAATAAAGGTTCTTACAAAAAACTTGTGTTTATTATGGTATGTTGTTGTAGACATATAGAATGTAAACAGGTTATTCACAGTAAATGTGGCTGTGACAGCATACATTAACCGAGGTTCTTCTGTAAATCAGCTGTAAGACAAAGTGTAGATGGTGGAGCTGTAAAACAAGATATAACTGAAATGTCAAATATATACTGCAATAAGCTCTGAACCCTGAATAGTAATGTGTAAAGTTTCAAAGTGTGTTCCAGACAGCATTGCCTTGTGTTAACCTTTCCTTTCCAGATTGCAGTAATCCAAAGGATTAATGCACAGTACAATAACTGTCTGTCTTGCATGCATCACAGGATTACAAGTTCAGACTGTCTAATCAAGAGACTATTAGGAAGAAACCAGTGAAACAAGAAACAACAGTTCCCCAATAGCTCAGTGTGATGAGAAATAGCTTAGTTGTAAAATTTGCACACAAAGACATGGTTCAAATCCAGGAGTGCTATGAAGATGTGTGCATATCTACACACAAGGAATCAGAAATAAATATAAAAACAGTCAGGTAGTGTTAACAGATATTTTCTCCACAGGTTGTACAGGAAAACAAATAATGGTAGTAGCTGTATGAAGGGTACACTAATAAACGGTGTACAACTGTTCAGCTGTCCCACCAAATGACAGCAGGATAGGTACATACAACATGCACTCTTCCTGATATGTCTCTCAAGTGTCATGCTGTCATGGCTAGTGGTAACTTCTGCTAATAACCCTGGACACAGATAGGAAACCAGTAGAAGTATGCCAGTAGCACACTCACATAACAGGATTTTAGAGTACCCCTCCTGTGCCAGATATGCAACTCTGACATGTATGAGTCCCTTCTACTCATGCACCCCAAGTTGTCACAGTTTGCCCCATACCATTCCAGGCTGACAGTGTAATAGGTGTGCTTTTGCTACAGAAGCTATGGACCATAGGCAGATGTAAAGTGAGGGCAGACACATAGAGTGTTGAGTAGTACTGCTGTGTTAAATAGATGCATAAACAGTTGTTAACAGACTTTTTGTCTCTCTCCCCCTCATCTGGATCAATACAATATTTCATGTTTTACTCCAAACCTAATGTTGGGACTTGTGTTCTATTGTTGTTCATATATTTATTTGTTGCATGTTAACATACCTTGTTCAAATACCATTTTTGGTGGCCTGTTGCTGTCAGTGTTACTGGCATGCTGTTATGATGCATACTGTTGTTCCATTTATGCATGTGTTTGTTTTGCTATGCAACTGTTCTAAATCTGTTTTATGGGGTTAATTGCAACACCCATGCATGCTGTAATAACTAATTTTGAAATGTCTTGTTCATGACTAACCAACATATGTTTTAAAACCTCAACAGCATAGCACGTTTGGGAAGGCAGATCCCAATGGATCCACCTATCCCACCTCACCTGGCCTTGGCACCAGGTCCCAGCATATCTGGGACCCAACCCGGGACTTCCTCATCCGCTTTTCCTGCACTACCTTCGGATGGAACTACCTCAGGGGATGGGACCCATCCCCCAGGAGCGAGTGTGTACAGGAGCCTTTCACCTGCAATCAATTCCAGGGTTTGGTGTGCAGAGTCATCCAAGCCAAGTTGGGTGGGCAGCTGCATCAGATTGAGGGCCGCCTGGCACCTCAAGGGGCAGGCCGCCCCTGCTCTCCAGCCCCCAGCAGAGCAACCTTCGGGGCCGTGAAGAAGCAGTGGTGACTGCCCATTGGTGGGGACCTCAGCCCCACTGTATCCATTTGGGGGCTTATGGGCTTCAGATTCCCAACCACCCTCCCCATCAAAGGTGTTTACCCCCCTCATGTGTCATATACCACCCCTGTCTGCTGTCTTATCTGTCTTGTCTGTCTGCAAATGTAACCTATCCCACCCAACCTACCTCCCCAAACATACCTACAGCCCTTCCCCAACATCCCACTCTCACCTTAAAAATAAATAAATAAACAAATAAATAAATAAAAAAGGGCATCTGTCCCGCAAAAAAAAAACATTGCCCCATACATAGCTCTACTTTTCACCCTTATGTACAGTGAAACTAATCAATCAACACACGGATTACTCTGCAAATGTCTCCCTGTCGGGTGTAAGGCTGTAAATTCTAAATTCTGCACATGTAATTCACAACTGTTGCTGTTGAAGAAATGTAGCACTATGGTCCTTTCCTACACTCATCCTGCACATCCTTAGCTGCTTTTAATAATGTTTTACCCTCTGCTTGCCCTCATTTCACCATCCTATCACCTTTTTTTTTCTTTTCTTTAAAAAAATTAGCATAGGTGTCAGTGGGAGGAAGCAGTGCTAAGTGAAGCTAAGAGGGTTTAACTGTCTCTTAGCAATGATTAGTACCATGCAAAACCACACAAATTTGCTTACAATTGCTTAAAAGTGCTATGACTCTGTCGCCATCAGCCCTTGCTCTGCTTGGTAACAAAATAATCAGCCCTGCCAAGTCTCTAACCCATGATACTATGCACTACAATCACAGCAAAGTACCAATACACCATCTATGCTGTGGGGATCTCTAATGCTTTTACAAACATATCATTCATTCTGGTCATTTAACATTAATGCAAAAAAAGTAATCATTCCCTAGTCTGGAACCAAGATCCCTGTGCACAACAATCACAGCAACATACCTCTACACCATCTGAGCTGCAGAATTTTGTAATGTTTTTAGAAACATATCATGCAAAACAGTCATTAAACATAAGGGGGAATTATATATCCGTAGTACTGTTATATACATATATATGTGTGTATATATATATATATATATATATATATATATATATATATATATATATATATATATATATATATATATATATATATATATATATATGTATATATACACATTAATTCAGAGATATATAGACAAATAACCAACCTGTTACTGCAACAAATCTGCAAACAGCCAGACAAATGGGGGAGATAAAAGACAAACAATAGAGACATTTTTGAAATAAGGCGGTCATACGGGTAGAAGTCTGCTAGAGTGGCATGGTGTGCTTTAACATACAATGCCAGACAGACTCAAGGTCTGAAACACAAATGAATGTCAAAATTTACTGATGTCAATGCTCACATCATCCCACTGATTTCTCAGAAACCCACAGCTGTTGTGCCCAACAGACAAAACATACGAGCCACACATCAGGACAGTGGAGAGGTATGACCACAATCATGCAACAGAATGGAAAAACCCATGACAGCTGCCAACCATGTCACCCAGCACCTTCTGAACCACAGTAAGAGCAACACAACACTAACTAAAATCAGCTGTGGGCAATTACCCATGTATATCCAAATATATCAAGCACTACAGGGATGGAACTGTACGGAAAAGCAGATAGTGGTGCATAAATGTCCACCCACAACCATTTGCAGCACAGTCACAGCAACATACCAGTACCTCAAATGAACTGTAGAGTAGAACGATGGTTTGAATGAACATATCCTGATTCCCATTCACACAATACACTGACAGATACTGGCCCAACTCACAATGTACTGGGAATCCTGAGGTGTTACAGGGCCTTTCTCAATCTACCCGAACAAACATGCACACTTTATAGACCACCAGCAGATGTAGCAGCATGCACAGCCAGATAGAAAAAGGATCTGTGACACTCACATCTGCTACTATCCCTACCCAGCCAAGGAAACATCTACACACAACACGGCTACACAATCTTGGCAGTCACTTCACAATGGCCAGACATACATAACTCTCATATGTACAGATTTTCACAGAATGTCCAGGGTGTGAGACCATATTCATAGCCACTGCCACATAGCACTGGAAGGAGTCTGCTAATTCAATCAGTTGATACCTTGGGTGCTGTCACTAAATAATGATATCACATACCTCTGACCCTCTTACTGCAAGACATCTGAACAAAGCATGACAATCTTGGGGGATAGGGGGCCGTAAAGACGGACATATCTCACATAATGGTGTTGCAAACTGAAATAGTTGGGCTTTGTTGTAACATAACATTCCTGAAGGAGATGATGTCTGAAACACCAATGGATGTCAACAGTTACTCTGACTACAATCCCCACAGTATCCCACTGCTTCCACAAAAACAGATGTTGTCTGAGGAACAGACCAAACATAACATGCGAACCCCTGGGCAGTCTGTGGACATCAGGACAGTTTAGAGGTATGTCAGAGACATATCACTGTCAGACGTCAAGTCACACAGAAAATGCATGTCCAGATGAACCCTGTTAAATTAGCAACTGTCTATGTGTATAACAGCACTAATGACTTACAATCTGTATCCAGTTCTGGAGCTTTGTTCCCCATGTTGCTGGGCTGTCTCCACATGTCCTCTTCTGAGAGGTATTCCCACCTACTGTCTGTGAATCTGTAGCCCCCACACCTCCATAATGTCTACTACACAGGGAAGGAAAAGGTGCAAGGCATGCATGAAGGCTGTAATCATAGCACTATGTTGCTATGGCATTGGCAAATGGAAAGACAACACAGCTGCTCTGGATGAAAGTATCAAGTGGGAGACACCGACTGGTGCACAGGCCATCACCTGCTCATGAGCAGTACCTACAAAAGGCAAGCTGCTGCCTATGCAACACAGTTCTCAACCCATCTACACAAAGACAGACCGTGACTACACAAACCTAACCATTTGCATTGTTGTGAGGGAACTCCTGAGCACTATAACAAGTATGTCAATCATGTAAGCATGTAATGGAATGCAGAAGGGGGATGCTATGATATCAAATGGGACATTAAACACTAGGCCACAACAAGACCTGCTGGACTCACATGCTGTTGTCCAGCACCTATGTCCATTACTGCTTGTATACGAAGTTACACCATAAAAAGTTTATTCGATAAAGCTTTCGGGTCTACACCCTTCATCAGTATAATTTTACAACAGTAATGACACATTTAAATAGGAGAATCAAATGAACATATGCTTCAGCCCAGCCCACTCAATCAACAAATTAGAAATAATTAAAACATTTAAAAGAGCAACACCATATAACATAGAAATTGTACATGCTATAAGCTTAATATATAATTTAAATATAACTTAAAAACTATACATGTAGAATTATATAAATATAAATATACTTCATTAAATTTAATTAAAACTATTATATGTACCTATACTAGTGAATATATGCCTATAGTAACACAATACAAACATTCCAAATTCTAATACCCAACTTTTACATTTTACTTAATTGCTACTTCCTAACTTTTCTCTCTGTTTCTTAACTAATAAAGGCTTTAAGTTCACAGCATTATTTAAACCTGGACTTGCATCAGCTTGAAGCCTGATGATCCATTCCAATTCTTTTAATTCTAGGAGATTATTAATATCTCCTTTTCTTATACTAATATTAACTGTTGCCAATACCCTAAATTTAAATACATGATTTATCCCTTTCTCCATGATATGTTTACTTAAAGCATTTGTTGGTATTTTTCTCCTAATCTCTGATTTATGTTCTATTATTCTTTCTTTAAGTTTTCTAATGGTTTTGCCTACATAAAATGAAGTGCAAGCTGAACACGTGGCTAAGTACACAATTTTTTCTGCATTACATGTTGTTAATGTATTTATTTTAAAGGTTTGACCATCAATCGGGTGTTCAAAATAGTCTCTACCTTCAAATAAATCAACACAACAGGAGCAATTGTGGCATTTCCTTATACCTATCTCTTTCTTAACTGTAGACTTTACTTGAAAATCCTTATTGCATAGATTTTGTTTTAAAGTTTCAGCACTTCTATACGCCAAACTGGGTTTATCTCCCACTATAGATTGAATTTCAGGCATAGCTAACAATATAGGCCAATTTTTTCTTAATATAGCATTCACATTATATGTATTGAGATTATATGTAGATATATACCTAACAAACTCCTTATCTTTATGTACTTTTTCTCTTTCAGATGCTATGCCTCCTAATAAAATAGGTTTATATTTCCCTTCTCTCTCTATTATAACTTTACTTAATTCCTGATCAATAAATTCTTTAGGATATCCACTTGCTAAAAACTCTTGTGCTATGCTATCAATTTGCTTGATAAAACTCTCATCATCTGTATTTAACCTACACAGCCTGATGAACTGTGATTTCAAAATTCCTTTGTAAATATGAGGTGCATGCATACTGCTCTTTGTTATAAATCTTAAAGAGTCAACCTCTTTCTTATATACCTTTGATATTAGTTTGTTATTCCTTTTTGAAAGTGAGACATCCAAAAAATTAATATTATCATTGGATGCTTCCATTTTAAATCTCAAAAAGTCAGTTGTACCATTTAAATAATGTAGATATTCCTCAAGCTCTGCTTGTGAGCCTTTCCATAACAAAAAACAGTCATCAACAAATCTTTTGTAAAAAAACTGTTAAATGATTCAAGGGTCTATCCTTATGCATTAATACCTCCTTCTCCCATTCATATAATACTATATTAGCATAAGTATTTGCCATTGATGTACCCATTGCAACACCTTTGAGCTGTAAGAACAATTTCTGATCAAAAATAAATACATTATGCTTCAATACCACTTCTAAGAGTGCACATAGCGTTTCTATCTCCCTACTGTGCATTTTTATCTCATTATTTAAAAAGTTTCTTATTGCACTAACTCCATACTCATTAGGTATTACTGTGAAGAGGGATGTGATGTCCAAAGTAACCATAATACAATCATCCACATTGTTTTCAGATTGCCATCTATGCAGGCATTCCAAAAAATTATCAGTGTTTTTCAACACTGTACTACAAGTTTTTAAATATTTTCCTAACATATTCTGTAGATACTTAGAAATGGGTTCTATTACCCATCCACCACCTGAGACTATAGGCCTCGGGGGTGGATCCACTAAGTCTTTGTGTATTTTAGGATTACCATATATTTGGGGTATTCTAGGGCATGAAACAGTCAGATAGTTAAATAATTCCAAGCTAATATCATTAGTTAATTGTAAATCATAGATCATCATATTTACTCCAGCTATAATTTTCTGTACTTGAATGTAAGGAATGTCTTTAAAAGTTTGTACATCATTCAAAATCTCATAAAATTTTGTATAATAAAATTCTCTTTGCATACTGACACTTGTACCCCCTTTATCTGCTTGCTTGATCACAATAGCATCATTAGACATTAATTCATTCAAAGCCAGGTTTTCCTGGTATGTAATATTATATACTTTCTTATTAAATGCTCTACTTTTATAATAATTCCTTATATCACATTCAACTACATTTGAAAAAGCAATTAAAACTGGGCATAACAAAGGCATAAATAAACTTGATCTCTTAAAAACAGACTTGTATTCATTTTCACTTTTAAAAATCAATTTAAGTGCAATATTTCATATAAACATTTTTAAATCCAGTAAAGCTTGCACTACATTGTCTCTATTGTTCGGAATAAATTTGAGCCCCTTACTTAAAAGTAAGCTTTGTGACTCTGTTAATTTAAAGTTGGATAAATTTAAAGTACCTTTAGTTACTTTAATCAGCGTTTGTTTGGTTTGTCGTGGATTAATGGACTGCTGATTTTTATATATATATATATATATATATATATGTATATATATATATATATATATATATATATATATATATATATATATATATATATATATATATATATATATATATATATATATATATATATATATATATATATATATATATATATATATATATATATATATATACATATATCATATATATAATATATACTATAGATAGAGATATATCTGCAACCAAATCTTCAAAAACCATTTTTGAATGAACATATCCTGATTCCCATTCACACAATACACTGACAGATACTGGCCCAACTCACAATGTACGGGAATCCTGAGGTGTTACAGGGCGGCCTTTTCTCAATCACCCGAACAAACATGCACACTTTATAGACCACCAGCAGATGTAGCAGCATGCACGGCCAGATAGAAAAAGGATCTGTGACACTCACATCTGCTACTATCCCTACCCAGCCAAGGAAACATCTACACACAACACGCAGCTACACAATCTTGGCAGTCACTTCACAATGGCCAGACATACATAAATCTCATATGTACAGATTTTCACAGAATGTCCAGGGTGTGAGACCATATTCATAGCCACCTGCCATATTGTGCAGCACTGGAAGGAGTCTGCTAATTCAATCAGTTGATACCTTGGGTGCTGTCACTAAATAATGATATCACATACCTCTGACCCTCTTACTGCAAGACATCTGAACAAAGCATGACAATCTTGGGGGATATGAGGCCGTAAAGAGGGACATTTCTCACATAATGGTGTTGCAAACTGAAATAGTTGGGCTTTGTTGTAACATAACATCCCTGAAGGAGATGATGTCTGAAACACCAATGGATGTCAACAGTTACTCTGACTACAATCCCCACAGTATCCCACTGTTTCCACAAAAACAGATGTTCTCTGAGGAACAGACCAAACATAACACGTGAACCCCTGGGCAGTCTGTGGACATCAGGACAGTTTAGAAGTATGTCAGAGACATATCACTGTCAGACGTCAAGTCACACAGAAAATGCATGTCCAGATGAACCCTGTTAAATTAGCAACTGTCTATGTGTATAACAGCACTAATGACTTACAATCTGTATCCAGTTCTGGAGCTTTGTTCCCCATGTTGCTGGGCTGTCTCCACATGTCCTCTCCTGAGAGGTATTCCCACCTACTGTCTGTGAATCTGTAGCCCCCACACCTCCATAATGTCTTCTACACAGGGAAGGAAAAGGTGCAAGGCATGCATGAAGGCTGTAATTATAGCACTGTGTTGCTATGGCATTGGCAAATGGAAAGACAACACAGCTGCTCTGGATGAAAGTAGCACATGAGAAACACCGACTGGTGCACAGGCCATCACCTGCTCATAAGCAGTACCTACAAAAGGCAAGTTGCTGCCTATGCAACACAGTTCTCAACCCATCTACACAAAGACAGACCGTGACTACACAAACCTAACCATTTGCATTGTTGTGAGGGAACTCCTGAGCACTATAACAAGTATGTCAATCATGTAAGCATGTAATGGAATGCAGAAGGGGGATGCTATGAAGTCAAATGGGACATTAAACACTAGGCCACAACAAGACCTGCTGGACTCACATGCTGTTGTCCAGCACCTATGTCCATTACTGCTTGCCCAGCCTGCATTGACATGGAGCACATCTCTAGCCCCTGAGTCACCTCTGCAAAGGTCAGCTCATATATGACTACTAATGGAGTCTCTGTTGTCCATTTCTAAGTGTGTCACTGGTAGGCCAGCTACCTGGGATGCTGTAATTATTCATATGTCACCTGTGAATGCTACTCTGATACATATGCTTGTCTTACAAATGTAAGAGATGTGCAAAGGGTATGTGCATACTACATGACAGGTGTAAATGTGTGTGTTGAACTGTATGTGATATACTGAGCCCATACCTGACAACTGTCCAGGGTTTTGAAGACTGACCATGTCTGCCTCATATTTGTAGTCAATGCCTCAGACAGTTGTGCATTGTCTGTCACATCACTGGCAACCCATTAAAGACTGAAGTCATAACAAAGTAGCATACATTTCATTGTCAGATGTCATACCCTGCAGAGTACACCTGTGAATGTGACACTGTCTTTGTTGGTAAAAGTGACACTATTTACTGGCCTTTGCCCACCACTGATGTGAGCCTTTGTGCAGATGTCTTGCTCTAACAAAAGCTAGGTGTCTTACCATGACATGCATCTCAATTCAAGCTTACCTTGTCCTGTAGGATGCTGACATTTGTGCAGTCACTGACACCTGCTTTGTAGCTGTGGAGAGCACACCAGCTTTGCCAGGTCACTCATCCCATCATACTTTTAGACCCCAAATGAAGGCCTGCAAAGCCACAGGAGGTAGATTGTTGAACGTTAGCATACACGTACACACCTCCAGGCTGACCAAACAGTATGTTGAATGGGTGACATCCCGAATGCAGTTAACAGTTGACAAAACACCTTCTCAGATCATAGCTAGCTACAGGCCTCCAACCATGACTATGGGCACCCACCACACCTATTGGGACCTGCTGGAATCTGTCAGGATTCAATCATCTACCCTGCTCCTGGGTGACTTGAAATACCCAGCCATAGTGTGCCTGACTTATGCCACATGAACATGAATGCACATAGATTCCTTGGCTTTGTCAATGACAATGCAGTGGACCAGTCGGTCAACACTTCTACAGCAGGTGGGAATCTCATGTACCTAGTTTTAACCAACATGAGTAGCCACTGTAGCACTCCTACAGTACCATCCCTCTTGGTAATATCTGACCATATAGCCATCACTGTTCAGGTTACAGTCTCCCCTGCTCCCAACAACAGTGTCAAACAGAATGAACTGTAGACAAATGACTATAAATCCCCTCAGAGTAGGCAGAAGTAGCTGTACAGCCAAGGTTCCATTTGTTGGAACTAGCAGCAGTGTCCAGGCCCACACCACAATACTATGTGGGCACCCACATAGCTGTATGGACTCAGCAGTACCTAACAGGACAACATCATCTCCGTCAAGGTAGCAGCAATACACAAATACCATAATAGGTGGAAACAATTGCTGTTCAGGCTAAGAAGGAACGGGTACCTCATTGAAAGCAATGTCATTTTGGTCTGTACAAGCAAATAAGGGCACAGGTGATGTGCCCTAAGGCTGTCTTTGAGTGCAAATCAGACACATCCACCAAGGCAAATCACTAGGCCTTCCACACATCTGTCTGCAATTCCAGAGGCAACACACAAATCTGCTCTGTAGTGGTGATCAATAACACCACATGCACATATGGCATAGATATAGGCAACCGGTTTCAGATAGATGAAGTGTAAACACCACCCCCTGTTCCCCCAGTGGTACACATGAGCATGTACAGCACCTGCCCCCTCCCCTCATCATCAGGAAGCAGGTCCTTAATGCCATCTCAAAGGCAACACCACAGAGGTCTCCATCGTCATGATACCATCCCTGGCTGCATCCCACATGAACATAAGCATGATCTCTCAGATCCATTCCACACTGTAGTCAATCACAGCATGAGCACCTGTGTATCCCACTTGCACAGAGGACAGCCACTGTCATCCCTATACACAAAGGTGAAAAAATCCACCAACCCAGCCAATATGATGCACATCAGCCTAACTAGCTTGCTCTGCAAGGACATGGGAGCAAAATCAAGACATTATGAACAGGGACATCAGCAACATCAAAATGCCTGGGCCCACCATGGTATTGTCAAAGGGAGATCAGGCCTGTGAAACCTGACTGACCTCTCTGCAGTGGTAAGCAAACACAGGGATGAGGAGAAGATGGTGAACAATGCCTACCTTCACCTAGCCCAATCCTCTTATGCTAATCTCCATGTGGACAGATAGGCACCAAACTGTAGGTTACTAGACGGGTAGCTAACTGGCCCAATGAGAGAAGCCACTCAGTCAAAGTAGTAGAACCCACCTCTAATAGTAGATTCATCCACAACAGTGTACCCCAAGAATCGGTCGGGGGCCCTCTACTGTTTGAGATATATGTAACTGAGGTATAGGACAATAGCCCCGTCAGGGCTGTGAAGATGCAGTTGTGACTGCCTGCAGGTGGGGATGTCAGTCCCGCCATATCCATATGGGGAATCATGGGCCTCTGATTCCCAAGCACCTTCCCTGTCCAAGGTGTTTACACCCCACATGTGTCATACACGACCACTATCTGCATTCCTGTCTGTCTTGTCTGTCTCCCTACCCAACCTACCTCCCCAGACATACCTGCAATCCTTCCCCAGCATTCCACTCTCACCTTAACAAAGAAAAAAAGGGCATCCATCCCCCCCAAAATATATTGTCCCATACATAGCTGTCCATTATGCACAGGTGTCCACTGGACACGTAATCCAGTCCAATTGGCTTGACAACACATTTCTGTTGTACTCACCCCTCTCTCTGGGGTTTGAATGTCCAAATTCACCTCTAAATTCTGTACAAATGCATAGCTTTTGCTGTATAAGAAATGGACAACTATGGACCTTACCTACAACTGTCCTGCACATCCCTAGCTACCTTTCATATTTTTTTTTCTCTGCGTGCCCCTTTCTCACCACTTTCCTATAACCCCTTTTTCTTTTCTTTTAAAGGAGTTAGTGCGGGTGTAAGCAGGAGTAAGCAAATTTGTGTGATGCTAAATGAAGCCAAAATGGATTAAGCATCTGTACGGTTAACCATATGTTGGCATCGCTTAGAATTGCACAAACCTGAGCAAACCCACTTAAAGCCACTTAAAACTGCTTTAATCACTCTATCTTCATCACCCACTGTTCTGCCTAGCAACAAAATAATCAGCCCTACCAAGTCTCGAACCCAGAACCCTGTACATTATAGTCAGAGCAATATACTACTACACCCTTTGAGGTGTAAGAATTTGTGATGCTTTTTCAAACATATCATGCAGTAGAGTCATACAACAGTAGGGAAAAAGCTCTATGGAATCACACAGGTTTTGTATATACATATATATGTATATATATATATATATATATATATATATATATATATATATATATATATACATATACAGATATATATGTATGGAGATACACACATATATATATATATATATATATATATATATATATATATATATATATATATATATATATATATATAAATATATTTAAAAAAATTTATATAAAGCTATACACACACACACACACACACACACACACACACATATATATATATATATATATATATATATATATATATATATATATATATATATATATATATATATATATATGGGCCCTATCAGTTCATCGACAGTTCAGAACATCGACACTCACATCTTCGACACCAAATATTCGACTGTTCATAACATCGACGTTTTAGCTAAGCGATCTTCCCCCTTACAGGACCCATGGTAGCACTCGTTCCTCTGTTACGAAGGTAAGGACAATGCTGTCAGGTAGTGTGCAAGAATCACACAAACCCTTTACGTGAGTGTAACAGAGGAACGAGTGCTGCCATGGGTCCTGTAAGGGGGAAGATCACTTACCTGGAACGTCATGCTGTAATGTTTATGTCAAATGTCAATATGAGTTATGTTCTGTCCCGTCAGAACTGATATATATATATATATATATATATATATAGACACACAGACACACACACATGCTCATAACATGTAGTGCACTCATATCTCAGAACCATACCTCTCAACCTATTAGTGCAAGAAATCTGGGCAAAGGCTGTAAAAATAGGGGGACAATGGGCCACAACTAGGGATGTATTTCAAATATTGCTCTAAACAATGTAGAAAGGTGCTAGAGTAACAGGGTTTGTTTCAGCATACATGTTCTGAAGGATATGAGGTCTGGAATTGAAATTATATCATCATTTGCTCACAGAAATCCTCAGATCATCACAGTGATTTACCAGAAAAATTAGAATAATTTGTGGAACAGAGACAAAATATGAGCAATAAACCTGGATGTTCTGCAACAACCCAGCTAAGTGAGAGGTATGCTCAGAACCCCTTAGTGCAACGAATCTGGACCAAGCCTGACAAAGTGGGGGGAGAAAGCCATAAAATAGGGACATATATGAAATACTTGACTAGATAAGCTGAAACACTTGCTACAGTAACACCGTCTGTTCTAACATATATTGAATGAAATAGCACAACTCCAAGACTCAATTGCTTCTCATTAGTGTCTGAAATCCTCACATCATTCCACTGATTTGTCAGACATACACAACACTTATGGTGACCAGACCAAAGATATGATCCAGATAACTGGACATCCTACGAATATCTGGACATAAAATGACATTAGGGAAAGTACACTGAGCTGCTTAGCATGTCACCAAGCACTGTCCAAATTACAGTCAGACTGACACAATACTACCTCGTCAGCTATGGGAAATTACACATGTATTTGCAAGTATATCAGGCACTACAGTGATGTAACAGTAGTGAAAAACAGTCATCGGTGTGACCCTGCATATCCACAACCAATTTCGCCACAGTCACAGTGACATATTGGTAAGTCAAATGAACAGTAGAGTATAATGACTGTGTGAACATAAATATCACGTTTGACACTCACACAGTACCTCTACATATAATGTCCCAAGTCACAGTGTAGTCTGACTCCTGCGGTGGTACGGAACATGTCTCAGTCTGCCCCTGCAAACATATACAGCCGATACAAAACCAGAAACTGGAGCAGCATGCACAGTCATATAGAAAAGGAGCCATGACACTTAAATGTACTCCCCTCCCTACACAGCACAACAAACATTTGCACACTATACTGCTACACAATCCTGACAGTCTGTAAACAATTGCTACACACACACACACACACACACACACACACACACACACACACACACACACACACACACACACACACACACACAAACACACACACACTCACACACACACACACACACACACACACACACACACACACACACACACACACACACACACACACACACACACACACACACACACACTCACATACACACACCCCTCAACTGTACAGATTCCCACAGAATGCCCTGCCCAGACTCTGTCCTCATATATATATATATATATGGCCCCTTCCTCATAACATGTCTGGCATCCTGCTACATCACTGGGATGATATTAGGAAGGAAGGCACTAACTAATGATATACCATACCTATCAACCTCTTACTGCATGACATCTGGACAAAGCCTGACATAATTGGGGGACAGAGGCCCAAACCTAGGTGCATAATTGAAATATTGCAGTTTTAAACTGAGAAAGTTGCTGGTGTTACAGGGTTTACTGTAACATATCTTAACTGAGAGATATGAAGTCAGAAATGCAAATGGAAGTTAGCATTTACTGACTGCAATACTCAGGGTATGCTACTGATTTGCCAGGAACAACAACTGTCAGAGGAACAGAACAAACATAAGAGTCAAACCTCTGGCCATTCTGTGGGTAGCCCTACAGTTGAGAGTTATGTCAACCACATAACAATGTCAGACTGAGACACACACAGAATATCCATGTCCTCACAAACCCTTTAAACTAGCATGAATCCAAATGTATAACAGCAATACTCACATTTTATCCCTATGTCTGTGACCTTTTCCCCCATTTTGTTGGGCTGTCTCCACATGTTTTGTTGTACGAGGTATTTTCAACTACCCTCATTGATGCTGTTGTTCACACACCTCCATGATGTCCTTCTCACAGGCAAGGAAATGGGGCAATGCCCACATGAAGTAATCAATCATATGAGTGCGTTGCCATGCCATTGGTTATAGGAATAACAACACAGCTGTTCTGCATGCAATTAGCAAGTGGGGGACACCAATTGGTGCAGAGGCCATCACCTGCTCATGAGCATTACTTACAAAAGGCAAGCTGCTGTGTATGCAAAACCGGTCTATACCTCTACATGTGTAGACAGAGAGACAGAGACAGAAACAACAATACTTGGGGGAAAAAGGTATGTCAAACAATTAAGCATGTAATGGAATGCAGGAGGGGGTATGCAATAATGGGGTATAGGATGTTAAACAAATATGTCTCAACAAGACTTGTATACTGATATATTGCTGATCAGCACCTATCACCATAGCATCTGGGTCTGTCTGCAGGTGGCACAGATCACAGATCAGGCCCCTGAGTCACCCTAGGAAGGAATGGCATGACTACTACTGGTGTGTCTGTTGAACAATACTGACTGTGACACTGCTAGGCCAGCTACTGGGATGCCGTACATATCCATATATTACTTGTGAATACAACTGTGAGATACATGTTTGTCTCACAAATCTGAGAGTTACTGCTATACGG